>NW_020799107.1:22884850-23160332 GCF_003259725.1 Athene cunicularia
GGTCCTGGCGTATTCTGTGTCATGGGCCAAAATTTCATTTTTAGTTGTCCTGGGTTTATTTGTTCCTCAGCAAAGCTAGTAATCCTCCTTCAAGTCAAGACCGGATGTCTCTTCATAAAAAGTTTTAGTTAAACATTAGGGTCCTTTTTTTCCTTTCCAGCTCAGCATAGCAGAAAAAGGTAACATTCTCTGCCATGTTAGATGGGAAGGAAAACTTGATGAACTAATGATCCCTCCTAGCCTCAAATCTATGAACCTATCACCAGCTTGATCTATCAAGATTAAATGTTTGTTTGTCTTTCTCTTCTCTTGCACAGCAAGAATAGCAAGGGGAATATTCATTGCATTCAGGCTGCTGAGGAAAAAGTGATATAGAACTGCAATCTTAATTATCTTTTCATTTCCTTTATCACAGCTCTTCTGGAGCCGTGTCTTACTGTTATTACAATTAATACTGCTCTGTGTAAAAGATGCATTGCTGCAACTAGAATTCAGCAAACTGTAACAGCAAAAGCTTACCAAGTGATTAATGCATGTGTGGCATTTAGGCTGGCACATTTTTATAACCTGTCTAAGTGGCACTGACACTAGTGGATAGTAAGCTCTCAAAGAGTCATAGAAGATGATTATAGATAGGGTCGCCATTGGTTACAATGATGGAAGTAACTGATTAATGACTTGCAACAGTAGAGAAAGACCAGATATTAAAGTTGGCAAGGCAGTTAGCCTGTGACGATGGAAGACGGATGGTTTCAGAAGTGGAGATGATTTTCATAACCTGAAGAAATACGTGAGTGAATATGTGCAATAGCAAAACCAGATAGAATTAGGTTTTCAGTGTTATTGAATGGTCTGTATCACCACTATGGATCTAATTAGGTTTTCAGTGTTATTGAATGGTCTGTATCACCACTATGGATCTAATGAAAGATCAATAAAGATAATACAAACAAATGTTTCTTATTTAAGAAATTGCACTTTCCGAAAGTTCAGCTGGTATCCTGTATGAATCAAATAATCACTCAGTTGAAATCAGTATAATTCAGTGGGATAAGATTAGCCCATAACATTGCAGAATCTATGTCTGAAACTTCAGGACTTTTGCATTGACATGCTGTTTTGTACCGTCCAGTTGAAAACAACATCCCCTCAGTAATAAGAGCTGCTCTCTGTGTGAACTGTAAAGCATCAATAACATAATACAACAGCAGCAGGTACTCAGTTTGTGATTTTATCATCAAAGACTGTAATATTCACCATATTTACTTAGCACCTACTGTAAGCAAGTGAACTTCCTTCAGCTTGTTGCTCATTCAAGAAAGCTCAAGTTTTGTCTTCGTGCCTGTAAATGTTTATGTTTCTCTGGCTAAGACCAAAAAGTGTTTCAAGAGCTTCCCTGTCCTGAAGAGTTTCTGATTTATTATGAATAACAACTTTCTTAAACTAATTATGTTTATTATTTCCATTATATCTAGCTGGAAATATATGCCTATAGAAAGAAAATGTGCAAATCCTGCTCTGTTTCCAAGTTGCTTATGGTATTCTTTGTTATTGCTCTAAATTTAGGGAAGGTGATTGTTAAGATACCTTCAGTTTTCAAAAGGTAACTTCAGTGAAAGTGCTACAATGAAATGATTGATTTGTTAGGAAAGTAATGTGTCAGGGACTATCTTGTCAATTATCATACAGTCTTTAGTCTTTCATTATCAAAAGAAATTATTGAGAAAGTGATGAAACTTAAGCACCACAGGAGTCCTCTGGCTTCCCTAGATCTGATTTTAGCCAAGGTAAATTATTGACCATGTGCTAGACTTGTCCTCTGGTAATGGCAGAAGATGAAAGTCAAAGCTGTTATTGCCCCTTGTCCCTTCAACCCTTTGCAGTGGTACCAAAGCTCTCTATGTCACTGGGAGATGTGAAACAATTCCATCTTGTCTATGAATCTTGAAATCCCTAGAAGTCTATTTAGTTAGGAAACAGAGATCAGCATGATTAAAAAGTTTTCTGGAATTCAAAATGAGCATGACTTTTGATTATTTTTTTTTCTTTCTTTTTTTCTAAAATATTGCCACTTGCTCTGTGGAATCATTATTACTTTGCTGTGCCTAAGGATTTTGATATATCAGACCATAATATTAACTCTGGTCATCTCCTTCTGAATGTGTACATGCTTAATATCTGTTTGTAACCTCTGGTATTTGAATAAGGGTTATTTGGTTTTCCACATGACCTAAGAATTTATTGCTTTTCCAAATGCCTTTCACTCATATAGACAGAAAAAGTTAACTAATAAACCTTATGATGGCATTTTAATAATGGAGATCTTTAGAGTAGGCAAAAATAAAACATAGGACTAATTGTAAAAACAGTGAGAAGTCTAAGATGAATTCCAGAAGTTTACATCTGAAGGATGGTATCAAACTATCTGGGTTTTTTATGGTCCAGAGACTGGACTGCACACCAGTACCTGAATTTTTTTCCATTTATCAGAGCCCATGTGGCATCTTGACAGCAAAACTGTGGCTAAGTGGCTTAAAAGATGGGAGAATATCTACACATATTAAAAGTTTTACTTCTTTCCAAGTGATTGATCCAAAATTATAGCAGGTGCATACCTGCAACTGGTTTTGAGGATCAAGAAAAGGAGGCATTGCAGGAGGGAATGGTGAAAGCAGTATAATTTTTCAGTGTTAAATTGTGTGGATTCAGCTTATCCAGAGAAGCTGTTGGAGAAGAAATACGTTGCCCCATGTTAAAAGAGGCAGTTGCATTCTGCTGCTGAAAATGCACTGATATGCCTGTTCTTTAGAGCAAAACCAGGGATGTGCTTTTAGCACTCTTTGTGAATTGTTTCAGGTATTCTCCACAATTCCCTAGGTTTCTAGCAAATAAATCCAAAAATGACACATGTTCTAGTCCAAACAGTGCAAAAGCTGCAGCCCACAGGGACACTGCAGACCATAGTGGACATGGGCTTGGGCACACCAAATGAAGAGCACAGTCTCTCCAGTACTCTGTAGTGCATATTTCACTAGATGAGGAAACAGGGAGGAGGATTTTGGTGCAGACAAAAAAAAAGTGGTGAGATCAGGATCTGAGGTTTACAGCATGGGTTTGAAGATGTGATGTCCGAGATTCATTATCCTCATTCTCTGTTTTCCGCTTCAGAGCTTCATCCAAGATAGAGATTACGGTTTGTCTAAAGTGCCTGGATGCCTAGCAATGCATCATCTGCCTCCAGTGCTTCTGTTGTACATTGACACTTCTCCAAGCACATGCAAATTAGTTGTGTGCAAGTCTGACAATTCATGAAAGTGTGGGAGATTGCCTTCATGTGAACTCTTCTGTTAATTTACATAGGTGTAATCAATCTGATATTTCCCAAAGGCACTGGCATTAATTGTGTGTGTGAGTGTGCAGATCATATTTCTATCTGGGAAATTCAGAGAAGGTACTACTTCTGAAGGGAGCATTCGTTTGGCCCTAACCTTTGTAAGAGTGTTCAGGCTCTAACAAACATCTTGCTCAAGATAAAACCCCAATCCATAGATGATGGTTCTAACATGCCATAAATCACAGAAGCAATGAAGCCACTAGTTTCTAATGGAAAGGACCTTACATGATCTGCCAGGGGAAAGGATTTTCTGTAGTTATCTTCAGATAGGAATGATTTCTTTGATCCAATTCTGAGCTTCTCTGAGTGGGTGATTTTAAAGGGCTCCTCCAAGCTAAATATGAAATAAATGTTTAAATGAGATATCAAAGGAGGTGATTTCATAAAAAAAAATCCTAAGGCACCAGTTGCTTGAAGTACAGATTATAAAGTATGTCAGCACTTGCAGATTTTTACTTTTAGAGATTCCTTGCTTGCTCTGAGGTCTGAGATGGGTTGTATACGCTATCCCAGTTCAGGCCATTTTGCAGTGGTAGCTACTTCATCAGCAGGTTTTGTGCTAAAGCTATTTGGAATCTTTCATATTTGTTCCGACTCTTTTCTTTCTTGTCTGTCAGACTAGAGAATGATATATAGGTTGGTTTGTTGAGTTTTCTTTGGTTTTTTGTTTGTAAAACAGACATCTCACCTATCAAGCAGTTACTTTTTATCTAAGAATAATGCCAAAACATTAGTAGATAAAACCAGGTCCAGAACACTTAAGGAGATATTCTTTGAAATCCATTTGCATATTTGTCTCCTTTTCACTCTTCTTTCTCATTTGAATGATTTACAAGATAGTACTGTATAATATATAACAAATAAAATTATTTTATTCTGATTAGAATAGCAGGCAGAGGTGAAAGGCACTGCTCCATCAAGTTACCAATTTGAAAGTATGTGGCCAGTCTAATCTCTGATTTTTTTCTTTTCTAATGATGTCAGTTAATGTCTGCAAGATCATCGTACTCATTGATGCTAGTGCCTACCTCTGAAAATTTCAACAAGCAGAATTTACAACTGTTCAGAGCGTGGTAAGACCAGCCATCACTGCAATCTTTAGATGTATGGTTTTAGCTGTTACAAACTCAAGGTTTTGGTCCTTTGCCAGTTGACGTATTAGCACCAACTTTATGCATTATGTGTTGGTAGCAAAACAATTCAAACTTGAAATGTGTACATCTTCCACAAGGAAGTTTGCTTGCTGTTTATGTAACTAACCTTTGCAATTTTTCTTTGTTGTTTGAGAGAGCGTAGTCTCCATAAATAACAGAGGTAAAGTCCTAGGCTTGTAATCAGTCAACTGTTATTTAAAGGAACTGAAAAGTGCTTGATTCAAATTCAGATCCAAAATAAATATCAGTGTCTAACAAAGCTTCAAGATTTCTTCACAGCAAGATTTATTGTCTTAAATAAAGACAGTAAGTTCTGGAAAACTCTAGACACGACTGAACTTAAAAGTCCACAATGTAATTGTCGATGAGTTGCAATAGTGTCAAGGGCCTGTTTCTATTCTGACTGTAGCATATCAGGGCATATCTAAAGCAACTTTAAAATAGTGTCATTGACTTGAAATAAGTGCTAATTTGACCTTTTATTGTATTAAGAAGTATTTCTGATGTATGTGGGAAAACTAAATAAGCTTTTTCAGTTTGATACAGACAGAATCATACAGCTGGGATGCTAGCTGAATCCAGTGCAAAGCCTTTTCAGGTAGCTTATCACAGAAGACCCCAGCATCAGAATCACTTCTGGTGTTTAAAACAGACTGGATCAACTTAATTTTTTCTTCCTTTGGGTTTTTTGGGGTTTGGTTTTTGTTGGTTTTGGTTTTGGTTTTTTGTTTTTTTTTTTTTTTTATGAATGAAACAGAAGAAACTATAAACAGAGTTTCTATGGAGGTTTTTTTTTTCCTCCTTCCTAAACCAAATGGTTAAGTATTGCCTCAGAAGAGGATTTTCTGTATGTAGCAACTGCTGCATCATTCTTATCAGGGTATTTTTTCCAATGAAAAGAAACTCTTTTTTTGAAGCAGCCAGAGACAGAAACAGTCATAATCAGCCAGTTGGGTGACTCTGACACCCTGACACTCTGCTTTCCTGCCTTTGGGTTCTGTCCCTGTCTCTGGCTTACACTAATTTACCAGAACTTTAGTTAATGTTCCTGAGACCTAGATGCAGTGATAGCTGCCCCAAAGCTGTCTGGGTTTGATCATATCCATCAGGCATCAGTTTGACCCTCAGCAGAATGACTGAATTAAACTCTTGTCACAACTTTGCCACAGCTATGACCAGAAATGTTTTGTCTCAGACTGTTGTTTTTGATCTTGAGCAAACCTAAGAAATGTGTGGTTTTGGTTTTGTGGGAAGATAGGGACATGTAGTATGCATCTAATGGGAAAAAGAAAAAGGACTACTCTGTTTTATCCATGATGTTGCTGATATAACTTTTAAAAAAGCACATTGCTGGAAATTCAGACTTTTTGTCTCCAAATTAATAACATTCAGGACAAAATGCAGTTAATTAATTACCATGGAGTAATTTAGGTAGGGGGGGAACATATGGAGGTTGTATTATTCACCCTGCTTCAGCTCAAAACAGGTCCAACTAGGTCAGGTTGGTCAGGGCTTTCTCCATTTGAGTTTTGAATATCTCAAAGAATAGAGTCTTCAAAGTGTGTTTAACAACAGACATTGGGTTTGATTCTCCCTGGCCTTTTGCCTCCTGCAGTTCTTACAAAAATGGCTATGAAATGCTTCAGGGCTGAAAGGCATTTTGTACATGCGCTTTGCAGAAGCATAAAAAAATACACTTAATCAAATCCTCACATCTTCCCTCAGCCTTGCAGTTTAGACACATCTACAGCATTTGACTACTGTAAGCTCCTCAGGGAAACATGGACTGAGGAGTTCCTGTATTCATCTTGAAAAAATCCTCCTTTTTTTCCCTAAATTCTTCTCTGAGGAGTTGGTGGTGGCCTCTTGACCTGAAAATATCTTCCACTTCCATTTTAAGACCTATAATCTTTCTTCTAAGAAGTCCAGCTGTAAGGCTTCTGCTTTCTCTGATAAAGGATCTACCATTTATTTCATTACACTGCTTCTGTGTCCTGATACTTTCTAATCATCCTGGTGATGTCAATGTAAATTCCCTCTGAAAGTCTCAAATTTGAGAGATTTGTGGTAAGCAGACACAAGATGAAGTAGAGATCACACTAAAACAGGGTATATTGTGCCACAGTTCAGTCTTGTCAGAAAGCATTTTTGCAGGTTTTAGACAAATACTGTAGAACAGTTGGGAAGATGTTACTTTTCTCTTTAAAACTAGTAAGAATTAATGGTGCTAAACACCTTCCAGAATGAAATCTTTACAAAATTACCTCTCTTGTTAACTCTAAAATAAAGTTCTTGAGTTTTTTGCCCTATGCGTATAAAGACTTATGATGGCTGCTTTCAGGGATGTCCGTATAATACAACATTATTTCCACTTAGATTTAAATTAAGATATATAAAAATAAAATTCATCATCTAAAAAAATAAGAAAAAAAACTGAGAAAATCTAGTGACTCCTTTTGAATGACAAATACTCCACTCATATTTCCTCTTTGAACTAAAATTAACATTTCATATCTTATATCTGAAGATATGATTCAGCAGCAACACAGATTCTTCCCCGTCAGATATTTGCATGAATGTTTACCTTGGCTCTTGCTGCTGGTCCATATGGAGTGTGTGGTCTAAAGCAGTGGACTGTGAGCGACAGGGGATCCTAGAGCCTGCCTCCTGCAGAGCCCTTCCTTTCTCTGCTCCTCTCTGCTCCTTCATGCCCCTTCCCAAAACTGGATCGTTTATGCTTAGAGATGGAGTATGTTCTTGCAGCTTTGCTATAAATGAATATTTCACAGTTTCACATAAAATACCAACCCTCAAAGGAATGCAGAGGAGCTGGGGGGGTGGCGAGCAGCGGGGAATCCAAGCTTTCAGAGGAAGAGGGGGACAACATTTATTAGCTAGCTTTTATTTGTTTCAGCTGATTACATGCATCCAAGCAAGAGGGGAAGTTGACCACAGTATGAATCTGTCCTGCTCAGAGAACCCTGGAGGTTTTAAGACACAGCTTTTCTCTTTTATCCGCAACTGGAAGTCCACCTCATCCAACAGCACCACTACTGTAAGAGATTGGATCAGTTTACCCCTGGAGGGGAGAGTGCTACAGACTGCCCCCACTGTCAGTAAAGCCTTATGTTCCCAGGTTGTCTCTCCTCCATGTACTCAGACAAGCTTGACCTTACTTAGTAAACATAATATGGCAAAAGTCATGAGGATAATGTTGCAGGCTGAAAAATGAATATGTGCGGTACCTCATGCTGTCATTTTTTATTATCTCAAATGTCAGGTCAGTCTTCATTAGATAGAAGACCAATTGCATGCTTTTTTCCCTCCCTTAGTAGCAATTTCTCCTAGTCCCTCTTTTTCTATATTTCTCTCTCCTCATCTCATGGTTCTCAGTAGTTTTTAGCCTGATTACTGCTGTGATATCCCCCCATTTTATGTGGTTTAGCAGAGCAAATGCATGCTCCACAGTTACAAGCTTTATTGTACGTAAAACTGTGTCTGTATTGTAGCAAAGACTCTAGAAGTTCTGTGATATCATTTCTAGTAAGATGAATCAAACCCAAATTTTCTTTGCAGTTTTTCCAATTTGCCCCTTCTCTGATGACACATCCTAAAAAGGTACAAGGGGTGCGTCTTCCACTTCAATAGTTTCTCTATATAGTTTTTCCAAGTTACTGAATCTTATATTTCAGTAATTATTTCTCCTGGTTTGTTCTCCTATACTTTATTGGTATCTCCAGTCTTCTAAGTGCTTTGGGATGCATAAAGCAATTTACAAATGCAATTAGACAGAGATAAAACATGCACAATAAAATAAAGACATCATAAAACATTAAAGAAAACCTTAGTGGTCTTATTCACTAGAGGCATGGGATGACAGTAGGAGCTTGTTTCTTCTTCAAAAACTAGCCTGGGCAGATTGCTACAAAATCATTTAATTGAAGATGAATGCTTCTATGCTGAAATGCTGAAGTGAAGTTCAGTTAGCAGGGTTCATTTTCAGCTTTACCAAGAATTAGGGATATGACATTGCACAAATTCCTTGATTTCCTCTCTTCCTTAGGCTCCCACCTGAACAATGGGAAGAACGCTTTTTTTTTTTTTTTTTCTGAAAACCTCTGTATTTAGACCAAGATTTATTCTGCATAGTGTTTTTGTCTGAATTACTAACAAAAATGGGAAGATGTGAGTAGCTGGGGTCACCAAGTGAAATTCTATATCTGATGGACTATGGACAGCTGAGGAAAAGAGCTCAGGAGATATTAATTGTTAATAAGATCTCCTACAATGCCCTGGGATGATGACAATTACTTCCCCTGCTGTGTCTTTGGTCACACCATAGATTTTATAGCTTGAAGCTATGTTGTTTTGTAATAAATTGGGGAGTAAAAAGTGGGTTTATTTGCTACATTTAAATAAGGATGTCTTATTTTGCCGGTTCCTCATGAGGTATTTCTGTTTCTGGTACATATGCAGAAAACCCCCAGGCTGAGAGATCAGTTTATTCAGTTGTCCTTCCCAGCACCTGCCTCCTGCAAATCTCTCCATCCCTCTTCTGCCACTTCACTGGAAGCCTGTCCAATTAAATACAGGAGATGACTATATTCTTGTCTCATGCTTGCTGGACTTCAGTTTCCAAAATAAAGGAGTATTGTTCTCTCAGGCCTCAGCATAAAAGAATCTTACCCTAATAAATGGATTTAGTGAAATTCCTTGCCTGAATAATATGAGCAATCTAATCTGAAAATTTAATTATCTTTAATTAGTTGTCATTTCATATTTACCCTGAATGGTTTGAGTATCCAAAGCAATCACTCTCAATATCACAGCATATTACTGGTTACTGTCTGGGTAGAGGAAATTCTTATGATTTCCTAGTGGGGACTACAGACTTGATTCCTTTCATAGAGCTGAAGAATTAGAATCATGCCCTTCAGTTAATTTGTGCAATTCGTGTTTCTCATGCTACACTATGCAAGAAAGCAGAGCAGTGAGGGAAGAACAAAATGACCTGATCAATAAAAGATCTTTCTTCATGTTTAAATGTTTTTGAGGAGCAGGGATGGTAGTTATTTTCTTATCCCTACTCATTCTTTCTGTAGTCCAGTCCAACTAAATATCTTAAAATGGATTACATCCACAGTGATGAATGGAGGAGTTTGTATTGATTTACTGAAATCACACTATAATAACATAATTAGTATACTTATGAATGTTCTCTACTGTGAACTAAAAAAAAAAAAAAAAAGAAACAGTAGAAGAAAAAATCCTGCTTACTCACTGAACACTTAAGGAAAAAAACAACACCTAAGAGATACTTCCGCATAACACTGTGATAAATGCTTTACAAATGCTCCTTTCACATTCTCCATGGCTACTGATTCAGATTTCCATTGTGCATCCTCATTCCATGTATACAGTTCTTTGACCCTCATCCAAGAAAGCACTTAGATATTTACTGAACATCTGTGGCTGTTCCTTTTTTGACACCCAGTTCTCACATTCCGTTCAGGTTGTTAGACCACCTCCTTATTGCAGCACGGTGTTAATGCATCTATTGGCATGTTCTGTTTTGCTGGGTCAAAACATTCATCCAGTTTTATAGTAAGATTTAGCAATTGCTATGGGTCTAGCATCCCAAAGAACGGAGAACCAGTCAGAGAGATTGACACTGAAATTCTGGAAGCAGTGTAACTGTTCACTTTCTTCTCTTGTGCTACACCAGCTTTAGTTCATTTGCCAGCTGCATGTTAATGTGAATCCTGACTCATGAGCTAATAATAGGTGACAGGAAAGAAAAGAGGAATGCTTAAAAAAATTTTTTTTTAAAATTATGAGAGAGAGAAGGGAACAATAGACTGTTTGATCAATTGGGAAAAAGCAGCAAATTGAAATAATGAGGCAAACTTTTATTTTAAAGTCTTGAAGATGAGTCTTCAGAGTATCCCTTTTAGCTTTTTCATTTGTTAAAATAATGCTTACCAGGGAGGTGATAAAGATAACCCTGAAGTTTTTGGAATGAAAAGCCAAAGTTTAAGCAAGCCCTTAGGATATGCCTTGTTAAAATGTATTCTTGAAACTTATGTTCTTATTCCGAGCAAAAGGTGGTGATATTTTAACCTTTGTCATCATAGCCGTATAATACAATTTTCTAGCTAAAAAACCTAGTGGAAAGCATAGAAGAAAGATACAATCAATGTCCATATGTAAATTCTGACTTTTTTTATTATTATTATTAATAATAAACATGTTTAACAGGTCTGAGAATATATATCTTCTGTTTACAGCACTGACTGTCATTAGATGATTTAGGTGATTAATCTGAGCTCTAAAGATACACAAGAAAATGTGCCTTGTGCAGAGTTCAGGTATGCTGAGAAATTAAACCACTTAGTGGTCAGTAGCTGGATTTAAGACACTGGTGTCTACTGATCACCAAATTACTATCAAATTATGCACAAAATATAACCTAACTGTATTCCTGAATTAGTTCTTGAAATCCTGTCACCTTCACAGGTCTGAGTTAAGGAGGAGAGATTGTATCAAGTACAGAAAGCTAAAAGCAATCCACATCTAGATAGGACAATGAGGAAAAATATTTCAGAGATGAGAATCTCGGGAAAATTCATTCTTCTTTTGCATGAAAAGAACTCAGACTTGTATGCTTTTTCTGGGGTCCACAGTATTGCTTACTGTTTCATAAAGATAATGAATGCTACATACCCCAAGATATCTTTATGGTCTGGTTTTCAGCACTGTTAAACAGCTGGAGCAGTACTTAGTGTTTGTAAATCATGGGGCTTTTTGCCTAAGGATGCCAGTAATGAGTTGCTGGTCCCTAAAGGACAGTATCAGAAGGTCAGCACTTTTCAGGTGGAATAAAACCGAAGTGAAGGTGCTTGGGAAAAGCCAAGTGAAGTCTCTGCTCAGCCTGCTGCAAGAGGGTTTTGGAGGTATCACCCAGTTAAACTGATTGGTGTATTCTGGGCTAGAGAGGAACCCTCTCGGAGCTGAACTATTTTTCATCCTTCTCTGTACTCTGTCCTTGTGCTTTAATATTACAAAACAAAAGACAGCTCTGAGCTTTAACTTTCTTCTCCTGAGCACAATATACATCATGATTAAATTGCTGATTCCAGAATGACTGGGGTCTTCATAGGGGTGAACAATTTGGTCCATTGTCACTGTATTTCAGAGGTACTTGACCTCCTTAATCTCTGGCCTGCCTTGGGGCAAGAAATGTGAGGTGTATCTGGGCATGTGTTCAGAGTGAGGGCTCTTACAGTGTGCAATATGGCTTTTCTTAGAAATATTTTCATAAGTATAATAATGATTGGAAGGGGAAATTGTTTGGGTGGTTTTGGATTGTCATTGACCTGTGTAAAATGATTATCATCTGCCACTAGTGTAAAAGAACCAAGGACATCAAGATGACTTCTGTTCCTCTGCTCTTTATCTGTATAAAGAAATTGGGCTGGCCTTAAAAAAAATAACAGCCACTTCCCTGGATTTCAGAAAGAATGTGATGTGTTTAAAGCAAACTATTACCACCCTGTGGTTCAGGTTGTGGAGACTTGTATTGGGTTTGAGTGGCAAGGTTTTGGTAGCAGGGGGACTACAGTGGGGCCTTCTGTGAGAAGCTGCGAGAAGCTTCCCTTATGTCTGATAGAGTCAACACCAGCTGGCTCCAAGACATATTCACTGCTGGCCAAGGCCGAGCCCGTTAACAATGGTGGTAATGCCTCTGGGATAACATATTTAAGAAGGAAAAAAGTTGTTGGGCAATGGCAACTTCACCTAGAGAACTGAGAATGTGTGAGAGAAAAAACTCTGCAGACACCAAGGGCAGAGAAGAAGGAGGGGGAGTAGCTCCAGGCACCAGAGCAGAGGTTCCCCTGCAGCCCCTGGTGCAGCCCGTGGTGAGCCAGGCTGTGCCCTGCACCCATGGAGGTTAACTGTGGGGCAGAGACCCCCCTGCAGCCCGGGGAGGACCCCACACCAGAGCAGGTGATGCCCGAAGGGGCTGTGACCCTGTGGGAAGCCCACGCTGGAGCAGGCTCCTGGCAGGACCTGTGGACACCGAGGAGCCCACACTGGAGCAGGTTTGCTGGCAGCACTTGTGACCCTGTGGGGGACCCACGCTGGAGCAGCAGGTTCCTGAGGGACTTCACCCCATGGAAGGGACCCACGCTGGAGCGGTTTATGAAGAACTGTAGCCCGTGAGAAGGATTCACATTGGGAAGTTCGTGGAGGACTGTCTCCCATGGGGGGTTCTCCACGCTGGATCTGTGGAAGAGTGTGAGGAGTTGAGGAGTCCTCCCCCTGAGGAGGAAGGATCAGCAGAGACCATGTGTGATGAACTGACTGCAACTCCCAGTCCCCATCCCTTGCACCACTGTGGGGGCGGAGGTAGAGAAGGTCAGGAATGAAGTTAAGCCCAGGAAGAAAGGAAAGGTGAGGGGAAAGTGTTTTAAGATTTATTTTTATTTTCTCATTATCACCCTCTGATTTGATTTGCAATAAATTAAATTAATTATTTTTCCTAAATCTGAGTCTGTTTTGCCCATGATGGTAATTGATCAGTAATCTCTCCCTGTTGTTATCTCAACCCATGAGGCTTTCATTATATTATCTCTTCCCTGTCCAGCTGAGGAGGGGACTGATAGAATGTTCAGCCTCACTGAAAGTTGAGACTGGTGCCTCAGCATGATCACAGAGTGGTGACAACAGGAGAGCCTGCTGCAGGGGGTGCATGAGGCAAAAGGGACATGTGGAGAAGAGTGTCAAGGATCAGGTGAAGGTAATGTGATGCAAAGACCTGTAGTAGAAGAGAAAGAAGTCAAGAAAACAGTGAATGGTACATATCACCAGAGATTTAAAGTTGGGGATACATGGGGACGGATTTTAGGTAGTTGCTCTGTAAAGCTTCAAATACTATATAGTAAATATGGCTCCCTTTTTGCCTCTGTTCAGAGATGTAAGGCTTAAGCCACTACTAATTTGGAAGCGAGAAGCTCTGAAGAAAGAGATTCAGACTCCTGATTTTTATAGGCACGTGGTTGGCAGCAAAGTGTTTCCAAAGACCTCATGGGGAGACAATGTTCCTGAGACACCATTCAGTCCAGTTGGTGGCTTCTGGAATTTTGTATGGGTCTCACAAAGTTTCTGAATTCTTGATGTCGCTCTACTGTGAACCCTGAAACCTTCTGAGATTTATGCATAATGAGAGTAATTTCTTTGCTGTTATGCACGATTGTTAACCAGCACATTGAGAAGTGTTTTAATAAAGACATCGCTTTAAAGTAAGATAGTACCATCTGTTCTGCCCTCTAATTACAAACAGGGAAAAAGGGAAAGAGAATAATTTACAATTGCATCACAGAGAGAGCAAGGATAAAGAAGTGACATAAAGGTGTGGAAGTCTCCAAATATGGCCTGCTTCACTTATGTTGCTTTCATGATTCGTATACAAATGGAAGATGAAACTGTTCCCTTGTGAAAGAAAAAGTTCCCTGTGATAGTGATTTGTTCTCAAGATACCAGAAAGTTAATCTGAAATGGCATGTCTCTAACAACATATACCAGTGCCTTCTCTTCTGGTGTCAGTCACTTAGTCCTGGAGAAAGCTACAGATGTGAGTTCTGTGTGTGTGTGAGATAAAATAAAAGATATGTTAAAAAAGATGATCTGGTAGGCAGTGGATTGAGATGCAGAAGAACTGCATTCGATTCCAGTTACCATTCTTTTCAACCAAAATAAACAACAATTGTGAGTCTAATTTCAAGTGCAACTGGATTTGATGTTCTGTGAGGCTTACATAGTACATGCATAGTACTCACATAGTAATCATAAAACAGGAATAACAGCTCCATATTGCATAAAAGTGTTGCCAGGATTCAGTCAGTGTAGTGTTTGTGAGATGGGAAGGCTGTCTCCTGACAAGAAGCATGTATGATGCACTGAGATATGCAGGATTTGATTTGATTACCTGTAGCCTCTTCTGCCTTGCTTATTGCATCAGTATATGCTACCTTCTCTGCAGCACTTACACCTTTTCAACAAATATGGAGTAGGCTGAAAGATGCTCCACTGTCCCTCTGTGATGGGGAAATCACATACCCTTGCTCCCAGAGGTGCTGCCCAGTGTGGTTCATGCTGCTGCAGCGGAAAATGCAAAATCTCATGTGATTGTAATTTTAATCACAATCCTCAGCCCTGGGAAGAGTGGCCAAGCAAGGAAACAACAGCTGCTTGAAGATACTTTCTTCACCCTGATTATCTCGGAGGCATGCAGGCTCTGAGCCTCTCTCTTTCTCAGCGACTATGTTGCTGCTTCTGGTTGGAAATTATGCACTGCCTTAAGCTGGGGAAACACTGAGCTCCTGAATAAAATTCCTGCAGGTCCCACAATATGTTTATGCATTTACTTAATCAAATTATTAGAGGATTTATCTGAAAACATCTGAGCACACTGCACAAATTGAGCAAGAGCAAATTCCCATTTGATGCAGGAAAACAAACTAAAAGTGTGTGGCAAAAATGAAACTTGGGTGATAGTTAGTGAATCTTTCCAGTCAGGGGGGGTGGGTTGGTATCTGATCAGCATGGACAATCAAATTATTAAATATTCATGGACTTTGTCGTAAATATCCATTAAGTGGTATGAAACATTGTGTTCAAAGGGAGAACAAGCATAAAGCTCTTCCAGTTCAAGCCAGAAGATCTGGGAATGTATGTCTTCTTTCCTAGCTGTAAATGGATTCATTTCTTTACCAAAATGAGATAAAGCACTTATGATGAGCAGCTTAAGGAACTGGGGGTGTTTAGTCTGGAGGAGGCTGAGGGGAGATCTCATCGCCCTCTACAGCTACCTGAAAGGAGGGTGCAGAGAGCTGGGGATGAGTCTCTTTAACCAAGTAACAAGTGACAGGACAAGAGGGAATGGCCTCAAGTTGCGCCAGGGAAGGTTTAGACTGGATATTAGGAAGCATTTCTTTACAGAAGAGGTTGTTAGGCATTGGAATGGGCTGCCCAGGGAGGTGGTGGAGTGAGTCCCCATCCCTGGAGGGGTTCAAGAGTCAAGTTGACATATCGCTGAGGGACCTGGTGTAGCTGGGAACTGTCAGTGTTAGGTTAATGGTTGGACTGAATGATCTTCAAGGCCTTTTCCAACCTAGATGATTCTGTGATTCTGTAAAATAATGACAGTGAAAAACAGAGCAGAATTCTCTCTCTTTTCCATTACCTCTTTAATAGTAAAAGTGAACAAGTTGTTCCAAAACAGTGCCTTCCACCAGTGTGCAACTGTAATCAAACTATTTGCCACACTGAGTACTGCACCCAAATCACTAAAATGTTTTTGAATAAAGAAAGGAATAAAACCTAGACCTGCCCTAACCAGCAATAATTTTCTGCAGTCATATGATGCAAGGGGATTTTAGCCATGGTGAATACTCTTGCATGCTTTTTTCAGTTAATGTCTTTGGCTCAGAAGGGATTGCAAGCCTGGATTTAATCATGTCTCTAAAACTAGTTGAATCCTTAGGCACTACAGGAATGCAAATTACTATTAAGTTCAAATCCCAGACATAAAGCTCAGAGAGCTGTGTGCTCTTTTGATGCATTTCTCTATATGTAACTGCTGCAGATAAAAGATGGTCCATAAAACCTTCTCATCCAGCACACAAATATATTCAGCTTTTCCTTCAAGCATGAAAAAAAACCAAACTTCAGGCCCAGCCTTCCCAAAATATACTTACCAGGAAGCACCTACTTTCATAAATATGATTTCAGATTTTGATGACTAAAAGACCATCCTAGGTCAGGGCTTCCCAGGAGACAGTGTGAGCTAGGGCAGGTGGAGTTCTCCATGTTCCCCCAGAACATCAGGAAGGATACTTGTGTGGCTATGAACCCTCTTCCTCCTCTGTTAGATCATTGTTGCTTGCAGAAAACCAGTGGATATGGTTTATTCTTAGAGATTATCTAAGTCTGAAGTACCACACAATGGATGAAATTGGAAGGGACCTCTGGACCACATCTGGTCAAACACTAATACTTAGCTACAGCAAGCTCTCTAGCTTTACATTCAGTGGAAGTGCTCAAAATGTTAACATGCATTGGGACTAAGGAAGGACAGGAATGGTTTCGTAGCATTTCTGAGACACACACCCCCCCAGCAAACAGATGTGCTCTAATTCTGTCTTGTAGATCCCCTGAAACAATGTGCTGTCTCTCAGAAGGGAATGTTTAGTCTGAATATTAATATCATTTTGTAATGAAAGTTCTGAACTGTGTGAGAAATATACCCTTACATAGCTGAGAAACCTTCTCAAGTCATTTAATACCCCCCAAATGGAGATTATGAGGTCAACCTTCAAATAGAAGACAAAACTAGTACTGAAAATAAATGTAAATGAAAAATGATCTTTCTGTTTCTGTGTTGTTATATTTTTCCGCACTCAGCAGACCATAGTGAAGTAATCACCCTGGATTTAATTTCTGGTTCTCTGCAAATATAGAAATTAGTTTGTGAGACAAATGCTTCCAGAAGCCTCTATTGTACAGATAGTATGTGTCTAATCTGAAACATTTTCCTGTATCTGCTGCTCTCCAATAAAAGAGGGAGAGACTTTTAAAGTCTTTCTGTGTAACAAAATACTTTGATGGTCAATAATGGCACTCATATTATAAAACTGTTTCAACAATTCAGGTAGTAGTACTAGCAGCTTTGTTAAGCTTTAAGGTACAATAAATAGAATGGAAAAATACTTCTGGATTAATTGTTTGGATCTATAAACTATGTAAAAAATTGAGGTTCCACAGTTGACAGGACAACATCTATTATTATTATTATTATTATTATTAATAATAATAATAATTATTATTATTATTATTATTATGCTGCTCTTCTTCAGTATACTTGCAGAATCATAAGAATTATTTCCAATAAATTATTTCAAGATTTGTGTATTCTTGAGGGTTTTTTGGAAAATAGCTGGAATTTTGAGATGGCCTGTGGTGAAAAAAAATCCTTTATTAAGGAGTGAAAATCCCGGGTTTTTTATTTTGATGCGTATTGGTTGCTGAACATATCTTAACATCAGGGGAAAATTATTTCAAGGACAAAAGCTAAATAATTTTTATTTTTGTTGAATAAGCATAAATGTTAATATAATCA
This sequence comes from Athene cunicularia, assembly GCF_003259725.1. Taxonomy (NCBI): domain Eukaryota; kingdom Metazoa; phylum Chordata; class Aves; order Strigiformes; family Strigidae; genus Athene; species Athene cunicularia. The sequence continues at coordinate 22,902,579 of NW_020799107.1, forward strand.
ACATGTTTGCTTGCACATTGGGTATTCAAACTGAGATTATTAGCTTGAAAATTATTGCAGGGAAGAATGGCACCTTATTACTTAGCAGAGCAGATCTGTATGTGTATTCAGTCATAATATATTTTCACTAGGGAGGGAGAAATAACATTTCATTTATTATTTATTTTTCTATTAGCTCTGCGTACTAGCTCATTTTGTACAAACTAAGTTGTCTTCTAGTTTTCTGTGCAACAGTAAAATAATCCCTCAAATATCATCTACATTGTGTCTTTGCTTTCTATGCTGCTTTAAGGCTCTGAGGAAACCACATAGACACCATACACAGTTTATATGAAACGGTTTTGTAAATATTAATTTCTATGCTTTATGCAGTCAGTTTTGATTCTTATGTATGGGGGTTTGAATCATTTGATGTCATGAATTTGTTTTCCTCATTATACAGCAGTCATAAATATAAAAAGAAGGTAGACTATGGAGAAAGAAAGAAGGTAGACTATTGAGCGAGAAAGAAGGAAATGGAGAAGGGAAGATAGGAAAATGTTAGACGTACGAAAGAATATACTCTAAGGATGGGCATATTTTTAAGAATACCAAAATGAGTTTCTCCTCAAATATTTCTGCAAATACTTAATGGAAAGTAATAGCAGTTGAAAGAATATTATTACAATGAAAATAAAGTAAAATAGGAAGTGTTTTAAGAAATAAATCCTGACTTCAAAAGTCTTCCTGACTTCCTGACGCCCTTTCCTTCCCAACTCTACAGCCGCTTGGTAAATTGAAGGTTGTTAATATTTGTGTTTCAGCTTTTCTTAGGACTTCTCTAACCCTCAGAATGTGACACATATAATTGCTTTCTCATTGTGGAAATGCTAATGGTTTTAGTTCAGTTACTTCACCCATAATGAGTTAAAAATCAGACTTTTGAAGGAAGGAAAGATCCTTACCTGATGGATATTGCCCAGTCTGACCAGCTGCATAGCACAGCCTCAACATCTCATCAAGGTCTGGGAAGGAATGGGGTGTGGTGATCCTGCTCCCAGGTACTCTGACACCTTAAAAATTGGTGATCCCAATACTGTTCCTTGTCTTCCTCTGCTTGTTCAGTTCAGGAAGAAAGGAATAATTTTTTTTCTCAGATCCTGTTTCCTTTTTAATTAAGGGCTCTGTGCTCAAGAAAGATCTATGTTTACTAATCACAGGTGGAAGGAGACATGCAGGATTTGAACAGTGGGCAAAGCTCAATATTTAGAGAACTTACTCGGGGGAAAATCCCCTTGGTTCTTCTCCCAGATACCTAACTCCTTTATGCATCTGTGAGAATCACCACAAATCAGACCCTGGGGTACTTTCATGGGGCAGTCCCTCTGTTTAGACACTCAGCACTTATTCATAAAGCCCAGGAGCCTTTTTGTCAGAGCTGACATCTCAACATGATAATGAGAACGTCTTCTATTTCGTCTGAGAAAGTCCAACAAGGAACTGAGACATCAAACAAACAGGAGAAGCTTTCATGTTTGGAAAGTTGACTGTTCTAACACACATCTTCAGTTTTTTTTTCTAGGGAAAAAAAAAAGAAGCATTTGTCTTTACAAGAGGGTTAATTATATAAATGAATCACTTTCCATTCTAAGATACAGGATTAATGAAATGAAATCTTAGGACCTCTTAAAGTCTGATCCAAGGGGAAACAAAAACCAACCACAATACAGGCCAATTGGCTGAATGTGTTAAGTAAAAGAAAAGAAAAGAAAAGAAAAGAAAAGAAAAGAAAAGAAAAGAAAAGAAAAGAAAAGAAAAGAAAAGAAAAGAAGAAATTGATGATGAGGGAACATTCATATTGCCAGGGCTCTTGTAAAGCAGAATGCAGCTATTATTTGGAGTGGAAACAGTTTGTGAAGAGTTGACAGTCTAAAATGATTTAAGGGGCTCAGAATGCAACAATTATTTAGCAAAAGAAAAATATAAAGATGGGTAAAGGTTTTATTAAGTCTTGAACAAAAAAGAAAAACAGTCTTTCCTGAGGTGTGGTAAATGCTTTTTCTCAAACTAATTTTCAGTGTTGTAGGGAAGAGGGATACAGAGTTCAGTACCGGGCATCCTGTGTACAAACATGTCCATTACATCCTTTGTTCCCATTTGAAGGCTGCATAACGGTAATCACTCTGAGTCAGTATTAATTTGGATCTTTTTTCCTAGGTGAGGCAGGGATGAACAAGAAACAACAATATTTCTATTAGAGAAAACTATGACCATAGAAAAGTTATTTGGAAGAAAACAAAACACCAACACCACAACCTGCAGATTCACCCTGGGTTCTTATTGGATCTGCTTTAAAAAACCGTAAAGAAATTCTCATTCAAATTCATGACTGCTTTACATAGCATCAGTTGTGAAATTATACGTGTACCTGAACCTCTGCTGTCATTTATAAAAAGATAGCTTGTGAGTATTGCGCTTGTGGAGATGTGGTAGGAAACATGAATCCTAAAGGTGCATAAACCAGGCGGGGGATATAAAAAGAATGTTAAATATATTTTACATCTTTCGAGAACTAACGGCTGCTTTTCAAGTCTTCATGTTACATTTCATGAGGGCCTGATTCTGCTGGTGTGTATTAAACTTGCTGTGATGGGATCAGAGCAGAGCGTGCCTCCACCTACCTGACTGATATCCAGGGGGAGTTAAGCTGAGAAATTTATGGAAACCTTTGGTGGTTTGGGACTCCTCTGCCGTGGTCTTTAAAAACTGATGGTGTCCGTGGCTGTGCTGAGGGAGATTTACTCAGGGGAGTAATTCTTGTGACCAAGGGATGTCACAAACTGTAGCTGTGAGAGGATTAAACTCCTCCAGGATCAGAAGTGTTTTGGATTTTAACTTTCAATTGGAAGACTTTGTGTGAAGATTACTCCCCTTTTGGATCCACCCCAAGATCTTCAGTATGAAATCAAGTGAAATTTCCCTTTCATGAATCTTTGGGTGCTGACTCCTGTCATTTTTGAATTCCCATTGTTCTTTCCCTCTGTTTTAGGAGTGGCTTAGTAAATTGGGTGTTTCTTCCACTTCTTCCTCATATTTTGTTCTTTTTTTTAGAAGAAAGGAATAGAATAATGAAACCAGGTGAGTTGTTTAGTGTGCTTAATTGCATAGTTGACCTAGTGACTAAACCAAGAACACTTTTCAATGTGTGATTTTTTTTTTTTTCTTGGCTAAGTTTAGCTGGTAACTACATTTACCAATTTTTTATCTTAATAAAGCCTTTTTTTACGTTCTGAAGCCTATATTTAAGCCTTTTGAAATCAACATCCTCTCCCTTTCCACAGGGATGGATCCAGTGCCCCTATGTCCTCTGAGGGCAGGTCAGGATAAGTGTCTCCAGATGGCTTAATGCTGCAGAAGATTTTTCATCCTCTGTTATGATTGGCAATGCATTTCAGCCTGGTTTATGTGAACAAAGCCAGAGAGTGAGAAGCAATAGGGCATGGATCCTCTGAGACTTCAAAGCCAAGCTTTTTCCACTTAAATGTCAGTTGACTACTCTTTGTCAGCATCATGGAAAGCCCTGACAGAAGGAAATTGAGTCTTTTCTGCTTTTTAATACCCACGTGGCACCGTGTTGTGTGTGGTGCCACACTAGGAAATGAGATATGCTCAGGAAGAGCACGTCAAGGTGATGCTGCTGCCTTGCAAGCATCCCATGCACGGACACTGCAGTGGGCTCAGGGCACCCTGACCCTCTCTTTTAAAGACCCACATCAGGCACAGGGGGATTTGCTCAATCTGCTTACTTTTTGCTTACAAGAGGGTTTCCCAGGCAGCCTTTCCATACCTTAACAACTAGTTCTGGCTGTTTTGATGCTTTCCAGGATGCATAATCGTCCATACAGATCCAAGGGCACATGGGCTCTTCTAGGGCAGCCTCTGGCTCTGTGTATGAGTTTGTCCTATGGCCCAACACTGAGTTTGGCAATGCTGGAAACACGAGCAAGTCTCTGTCTGGACTCTTAGGGATTAGGCGTGGGGTATTCCCATACGTGAGGGCAGTAGGGTTAGGGTTTTAAGAACATGAGTCTGCAGTTCTTGTTTGCATCACCAACTTTTGAGGGGATTCTTTGGAAATCAAGGATGCTGTTTGTGTGAGTAAAAAGAAGAAAAGGACTCTGTGTTTGTCTACAGCTGTGCTTAAATCAGGAATTAGTGTCTCTATCTTAAAAAAATATAGTCAGAAGGGTTACTCTGATGAAAACTAATATTTCAGCTAGTTGTTCATAAGCCAAATGCTGAGATGACTCACCACTGGGTGAAGTTCATACCGCAGGTATCACTGCCTTAGTAAATAATGCTATTAATTGTTTGCATTTAGTTCTGTTTGTTAATCTCTCTTGGACATGTTATTTGCAGTTGTCATCAAGACAAATTTGCACCCTGCCAAACTGCAAACAAGGACTGCCATCCCCACCAGTTTATTCATGCCAGCGGTTTCAATTAGCTGAACTCTGAAATACATCTGTCTTAGGGAGAGAGTACTATACCTAACAAGTCATTTTTCCTTTGTGTCAAAACAGCAATATCACAATGAAGGTCTGATCTCAATGACTGGAGTAGAACGATGAATAATAGTATCTAATCAAGATATTAATTAAAACTTGAAAAATCATCTTAATGGGAACATGTTCCAAAGTTAAATTGGACTTTTTTTTCCCCTTTTAAATTAGCACAGTCGATTAACAGGTGTTTTCCATATGTAATTATTTTCAGTGGAATGAAAAGCTGAGTTAAACATTGCAGTTGTATAGGGGTATATTATGGTCAGGCACTTTGAGAGGATGAAGGCAGAGAGGAGTGAAAATGCAGACCAGGATGCTCTGGCTAAGTTCCAGTTTGCTAATCACATCCTACTTAGTCAAAGCTGCCTGGTAGTTTCAATTTGTTGCTGTGTTCTCCTCATATTTCCTTGGAGGGCTGGATGGTTTGCAATATAAAATTGAAAAGGTGCTTCCTGCCATGTGCGGCTGCCTTTAACTCTCAAGTGACAAAGTTCAAATAACAGATCTATTTCAACTTAATTTTTGTGTGCAGGAAAGGCTTTTCACTTTATATCTCTCTCTGTATAGGTACATATGTATGAACATAAACATGTTAAGTTTTTCTTTAAAGGCTGCCTACAGTCTTCCTGTGGATAGAATAGTGGTTTTGTTCTTCTTGTGGAACATCCCTGGATGAAAATTTATCACATTGCTTTAGCTGAAAACTGTATTGTTTTATATTTTCTACCTTTCGAGTTGTACAACTGATGGCCTCACAGGCTAATTCAGCTCATCACTCTGATTTTGAATGTTTTGACAATGGTGGTCTAGTATTGAGCTTTGACAGCAGAAGACTTTAGAATCAGTCTTATCAGTGGTGATGACAGGTAAAAGCAGGGATATCTGGGTCTGAAGGCATGGGATAAAGGACAAAGCTATGTTTGTTCAGACAAAACCAGATTTTTTGTTATTTTGGTATTTGTCAAGTAGGCTATTGAGCATCTGTGGTTACCCACACATAGAGGTCATCATTGTGACTTGGTCATGTGTTTTATGTCCCACAATGCAGAAAGCGTAGATCTACTCTTCAAGTAAGACTGTAAGGGCATTTCAGAATTAATTCTATTTACCCTCTTGTAAAATCCAACATTTGTAAAATCTTGTAAAATCCAACATCTTGTAAAATCCAACATTTACGTGAACAAAATCTGTTTCATCCAAAATCCAAAGCCTGCCAAAATCAATGGAAGACTTTTCATGAACTTCAGTGAGCTTCAGTTATAAGTGAAAAGAATTAATTTTACAGGAATAAGTACATCTGAGCATCCTTTAAAAAGCAAATAAGAAATCGTAGAAACAGTCTGCATTTATACAGAACTCTTCCCCTAAGGATTTCATCCTTTTTTGAAAATGGAGTCCTTGAACAGGCTTTAACTCCATTTAAATATGCATGCATAAAGAAAAAGATTGTTTTATTTAAGAAGGGTTGGGTTGGGGTTTTTTTTTCCCCACATCAAGCATAACTTCTTAATCATGCATTTTTACCCTCTTTCTGGTTTCTCAGTATTTTTCACCACCTCTAGCCAGGCATTAGATTTCCTAGGACATCCAGATCCCTGTCTTGACAGGTTATTAATTATCACAGCTGGAGGTGGAGTGTGTGGCTGTTCCTTGCTGTTTGTCATTTGACAGTAAAACTGGATGAAAACTAAGGCTTTGGAAGAAAATAGGAATAAACCCCAGCATTTGTATACAGTGCACATTGGCTGAACAGATGCTGAGTTGTTTTTCAGAACATCTCCAATGTCTCTTATCCTTCTTTCTTGAACTTCTCTTTTCTGAACTCAGAGTTCTTTAAACAGAGAATATTGTGATAGCAGTCCAGAAGGTAGCAAATTGTTGCTGAAAATATTTTGCCTTAAAGATATTTCCCAAAAATCTTCAGAGTAAGGTTGGAGTAGTGTGGTGATGAGAGGATACTTTCAAAACAAAGAGAAGATGCCTTCCAACAAGGCAATCACTGAGGAATTTAGGAGATCCTAAACTCCCTACATCTAGCTGTTGTCTGAAAACACTCATCTGTGGGGTGATTCTTTTGGTCTGGGGCAATGACTCAATCACTGATTTCATGAATGCTTGCAGTGGTGAGTGTGACCATCTGGGTAAGGTGGATGTTTGCAGAAGGATGTTTCAGTTACCAGGAAGCCTTCTGTGAGCATCTACACCTCTTGCACACTAAGGTGAAGCAAAGCTCTCTCCCCGGGGCATGCATGGGCCATGAGGAAATTTAATCCAGCGAAGGACAGTTCAGGCATCAGGGCCAAGAGGTGCAAAAGCAGTCAAGGGGCATGACTAGAAGCACAGAGCCTACAGAAATTGTCCTTTCCTTAGCTTCTGAGGCACCTCTGGGACTGATGTTGATCAGGAGCATAGGGGAAGGAGTTGGAGGAGTTTATGCAGCCCGCGCCAGGACAAAGCATCTCCTGAGAAAGATGAATTCGTATTGTTGTGAGACTTATCTGTTTTCCTTGATATTCCTCAGGTTTAGCTGCTGTTGTAAGTCTCTGAAGAGCAGACAATATCCAGGAGAGGGCAGTGCTGTACTCGCACATCAGCTGGATCAGGTTAGAAAGCCAGGACCGTTGTGGAAATATTGCAAGTGATGAGAAATTGTTGTTCTCATGTAATCAGTTCACTTAATTAGCCACAGATTCTTCTGCCACATTTATATTCATTTTATTTTTGTATCTGGTCAATCTCTATCACGGAAGTTACTAGATGTTGTCGAGGTAAATTGTGACAGCAGAGCTGCCTTGCGGTTTCATTTTTCTTCCTAGTTACAATGAGATCTGTGAGGAAGAAAAGACAGGAATGGTCATCCTAAGCTGGAATTTAATAATGGAGCTAAAAATTTTCCTGAAAGGGAAAAAACTCTGTTTCCTTTCCCCTTTCTCTAGAAGTTTTGCTGTGCCCATATCCCTCAGCATAGGTATCTATCACCTGTAACTCACTTGTACACTGTGTTGGGCTTCCTCATTCATCTCATCCCAAAGGACCCCAGCAGCTAAATGTAGCTAAATGTAGCTAAATCAGTTTAGATCAGATCCTTTCATTGCTTTGCAGCATGGTACCAAGGCCTTAAATCATGGAAGGAGGTAGGGACTGAGCTGATAACAAAGCTCCTAAAATATGGAAGAGACAGACTGTGTGTTCGAACTAACTGGAGTCAGACTGTGAACTGCAACGATCCACACTGGACATGACAAATGCATAGCTCATCCTGGCCTCCATCTGGGAAGAAAGGGAGAATAACAGATGCACTTTGGCTCCCAGGGAAAGACGTATGAGGATTTGTGAACTGAAGTGTCCCTGGAGCCACAGGAAGTGTCTGGCACTCCATGCTGGCAAAAAGGGTGTTTTATGCTCAGCAAGCTGAAAGACTGGGACATCAGCCTGTGTCTGTATAAAGGCTTCTGGCAGCACCTGCCATTTCTCTCTTCTGTACTTGTTTTCAGAAGCCGCTACTTCTTTCCTGTCTAAGTTTCTCTTGCCAAGTCTGTAGTCCTACAGTTGCTCCTCTGCTGAAATGGAGACCTGCATGTGTGGCTTCTGCCTCCCACCTCACTGCAGCTCAGTCCGCATCCCAGAGGTGCCCACCACATAACAGCCTCTCTCCTCCTCCCAAACTGGTCACAGCTGTGAGCATCACCACCCTTGCTCTGGGCATGCCCATCTGCTGCATGACTGTCACTCATCCTATTCCATGAAGCTTAAGTTTCAGGGTTCAAGTAACTTGAAAGGGCCAGAGAAGGCAAATTTCCTATGTGCAATATTTTGATGGATCTCCTTGTGCTACCAAACCCCAAGATTCATCCCCCTCTTGCATAGTTGTGTCTCACATGAGAGACAGATTTCTTTGAGGGAAAAACACAAGGAAGAAAAGGAGCAATGAATGACAAACAAAACCAGTGAAGGCCAAGTTCAAAGCAAACAGGGTGTGATTCTTCACATAAGGTGTAGTTAAGTTATGAAAATGCTTGATGAAGGATGTTTTGGAAATCATTCATTTGTCTGGCTTTGCAGAAAAACTGGACAAATTCTTGAAAAATAATCTTCATGTCTTTCATCCCTCCAAATACTATATTTTAAAACATAAAACACAGCTTGGGAGGTGATTCTCTGAGCAATCTCTATTTACCAGCCTTTGAAAGTTTACTATTATATACACAAAAAAAGAATGAAAAAGTTGCCAACTAGATTAATTTTCTTTTTAAATCACCTAAACCTCTTAGTGCTAGTCAGCTGTGCTGCATACTAACATCAACATTCAAAAAAAACTTGTTTGCAAATTTGTCTTGAGGACAACCTAGAGAAGATGTTCTGTGAATGACCTTTTTTCAATTTGCCTCCTCCCTGCAAGCATTTTAGAGTCACAACAAGCCTGGAGCCATGATACTTGAATAATGATCTCAGGTTTTGTAAACTAAGCAATGTTAGGACTGGGACATGTTTGACTGAAGAAACCTTCAAGACAAATCCAGCAACCCTCAGGAGGTGACATGCGAATTTTAGAGCTGAACCAATATCACTGGGTGGTAGGTTTTACTGATCTGCTGGGTTTTTTTACAAAGGTAATGCACTTACTTACATATGAGTATATTCAACAGCGTGTTTGTAATTGGGACTCCCTCCACCTAATGGGAAAGCTTTCAGACTTCTCTTTGGTTATTAGTCAGAAAGATCCCATCAAACCCGGAGAAGAGACCAGATTATTTAAATGTTAATGTGAGGAGAGATGAACATAAAGGACCTATTCATAGACAATACCTTCTATTTGCTTGACATCCACTTCAGGGTCTGAAGTGAAATTATACGCACACATATCTAGAGTGCAAATAGCTGGGATAGTGTGGTGGGTGACCTTGGAGGTATGCCAGGTTCCCATCAAGCTGCACTATTGCTCCTCTCCTCAGCAGGACAGAAGGAAAGAAAATAAGATTAAAAAAAACCCCTCGTGGATGAAGATAAAGGCAGTTTAATAAAGTGAAAGCAAAGGTCGTGTGCAGAAGCAAAGAAAACCAAAAGATTTTATTCTCTACTTCCCATCAGCAGGTGATGTCCAGCCACTTCCTGGGAAACAGGGCTTCAGTACACGGTTTCTCCTGAAGACAAATATTGTAAATACCGAATGCCCCCCCTTCCTCCTCCTTTCGCTTAGCTTTGATTGCTGAGCAGACATCAGATTGTACAGAATATCCCTTTGGTCAGTTTGGGTCAGCTGTCCCAGCTGTGTCCCCTCCCAAGTTCTTGGCCACCCCCAGACTACTGGTGAGAGGGGGAATGTTGGAGAGACAGACTTGATGTTGTGCAAGCACTGCTCAGCAGCAGCCAAAACACTGGTGTGTTATCAACACCTTTCTAGGTACCAATAGAAAGAACAGCACTATGAGAGCTGCCATGGGGAAAATTAACTCCATCTCAGCCAGACTCAATACAGATAGAAAAAGTATTTCTTATGTCAGTGACAGACCCTTTCAAAGGAAAGGACTTACCAGGGGCCTTATCATCATTCTGGTTCACGCTTTCTGAGAGAGACAGTCATTTGGGGATTGCTGAATTGTTGCTATTTTAAAAACTTCAGGAGAGGGAAAGCTGAAATCTGAGCAGTCATAGTCTGATTACACCAGTTCCTCCTGAAATGTTAAGTGTATATAATAATGCCTTTTCCTTATGGAGCCTAAACTGATAATAGCCTTGCTGTTAAAACACCATATTGTGCAAGGGAAGAAGCAGATGAATTCTGCTGCATAGTGTACTGTTTGTCAGTGAAATTTTTGTAAAAGTTATGGGCTCTTTAATGTGTTATATCCAGGAGGTTCTGTCCATAGTTTGAATATTTCCATTGGGACCCAAGTACAGACAGGTGCTTCTTCAGTGGGGAATAAAAATCTCAACCCCCATCTTACTGCCTTATTGAACTGGTTATCTCAGAGGGAAACACATTGCTGCCAGCCTCCTATTTACCATGAGAGGAGGTCAGTCAGTACCCTACCAGTTTCCATTCTTCCTCCATAATTGCTTCTCACATTGAAAGAAACATTTTTTTATCACTCTCTGACAGTGTATGTTCAGCACATATCACATGTCATGGATTTATTTTCTCTTCTAGCTTGCTGGTATGTCCATTTCTCAGTTCATCATCTGTTTCTTTCTACAAGGAAAGGTTTCCTAAATGTGTATGCGTGTGTGTATAGAAGGGATTCAGACTTCAGTTTGACAGTTTTCTTGCTAGTCTCGCCATTTCAGCTGCTAACATCTCAGAAGTACACTGCAGTTGGGTTAATATGAAAGAAATAAAACAAATTAACTTGGCTTGTATTGAAAGTTTTGGAGATAGTTTATTGAGTGACAACATAGTCACTTGCATTTACTACTTTGTATTGTCTTATATGAATATATATGCTTGTGAAAATTCCCTCAGAAAGGAATAATCTGAGAAAAGTGATTGAAATTTTGTTACTTTTTTCATGTTGCAAAGCTGAAAAGCTACCTTCAGCCAGAAATCAACATTTTGTCATAAAAACTAGATTTTTCTCTTAGAAAACAGCAAGGGGTCTGGGAGAATACTAAAGAAAATGTTGCTTGTGCTAAGTGGAAAATTCCGTAGTGTATTATATGGGAAATAATGTGTTCATGTGATTAAAACCTCTGGACAGTATTCTCATCTCAGTGATGCACAATGCATGATCTAATACACACCAAATTTTCATGCAATCCCAGTGTGCTTACAAACCAAGGAAAGGTAGATATATATGTGATATATACTGTCAGAATAGGTGCGGAGTCAAATTAGACTTAAAAAATGTATGCACAGCTTTGCAGAAAGCTGGACCATCTTGCTCATCAAAAGCTGTGGCCCTTGCAGCTTTGGTTTCTGTGCATTGAAGCAAATTGCTGCAGCGACGACCTTCCTGGTCTCAGTGCCCATGTTCCTGTGCTTAGTGCCCATCCTTGTCTGCATATCTCCATTAGTGGAGGCAGCAAGAATGAACATGTGCCCAACACATTTTGAAAGCTTCATTTTGTCATGCTAATGGAAGCCCAGCTTTAAGGGTAGCTTAAGCTAATATGCTGTCTCCTGAATTCATTGTCCAACCTGTAAGCACACATTCCTTTATGGTGTCCAGGGGTGATAACCGGTGACAAAAAGCAGAGGGGAATAACACATTACACTCCCAAGTTAGATTTCAAAAGCCTTTAGTCTCTCTGAGCCTGTCTTCCACCTGTAAATGGTGTTAGGAAGATAAATGTCTAAAGGCTTCCACAGTGTGCCATATCAAGGATCAGAAATGTTACAAACCAGACTGAATAGGTGGAATAGAAATCAAAGCCAGCCTGGTTCTCAGCATTAAAAACTGGTAGGATAATCTGGGTCTGTTATATTTATCCTGGTTGACCTTCTACAGCTAGTGTACCAGATACAGAAGTTAGTTAAAGCATCAGTAATTTATTCTACCATTCCCCATGTTGAAGTCCTTTGCTGACACATTGATGAAACTACTCAGCTGGAGAGTCAAATTAAGTGCACAGCAGTTTATAAAGCCAGTTAAATTCAGACACAATCCACTGCAAAGCAGAGAAGTCTGACCAAGATAAAAAGCCAGGGTTCCTGTAAGACATTAAAAAAATGAAAAAAATATTAGAAAAAAAGAGAGTAGTAAATAAACAGTTAAGTATGTATTATGTATGTGTGTATATATAGGTATATATAAATTACATACAGATATGTATGTATGTGTGTATATGTATATGCAACAAGTACAAAACTGGAGTGGTATGATTGACAGGTTGAATGATAACACATCCCTTGGCTTTTGCTTAAATAATAAAGATTAAACAGCACAGTGGTTTTCCAGAAAGTCCTCTCTTGTTTGTCAAACTTCTAAACCACAAAAGAATCATTTTGAGTCTTAGCCAAATCCTTTCTCTACTGAGCTGAGAGATCCCTTTTTCTGAATGGGTGCATAATATTACCATGCATGTTTATGGTAACAGCTCTACAACCCCTTTTGGCTGAAAAATTAGTGAAACTGCCAATGGTTTTATCAATTGATGAGTAATCAAATATCATCTAATATCCAGTTGCTTCAGACAGACTGATGATTAGGGCTGAATTATAGAGCTTTTCTTAGCTATCACTGAGCTGATATTTTACTGTTGGCCATTTTTATTTTCCTGCTGCCTTTGCCTGTATTGTTTGTTTTGGTTATTTGGTGGACAGAAACAATAGCTGCAGTTTTGCATTGGATTTAATATAGTTAAATTCCAAGCTATTCTTGAAAAGGGTGCTGGTGCTTCTCCTTTAATCCTAGGCTATTCATTCCCTCATCCTCTAAAAAAAGCTGGTGTAGGTCCCTGATGAGTCAGACCAAGGAGCTGCTCTGGCTAAAAACTAACTTAAAATAAAAATCTGCGCTCTCCAGAGTGCCCTGATCCCTCTCATGGCATAGCATGGGCTGAACCAAAGAAAGGTCAAGAATTCACAACCAGGTGTAGTGAAATGACCTTCTTCAGCAACTCTGCTGATGAAGATTAGGCCTCATAGTGATTTTAAGCCACCCTATTGCTTACTGAAAAAATACGCTGTGTGTAGCACAGCTTTATACCAGTCTTGAATACACTGTCATAACATAAGCAGGAAAGAGGAAGTATTCCCTGCTGTGCAGAGAATAGTTTTGAAGAGTTCTTCAGTATCCAAAACTCATATTGATACAGAAATGACTCATTTTGGTAGTATCTATATAAAGATGCTCAGTGTTAGATGTAGCTTTAATGGGAACCAGTGCTCAGAAACACTTTATGAACAGAGAAAGTTGCCCAAACTGGAAATGGCTCTGGCCCTTCCCTGAAAATCTTGGGTTTGTATAATGAAATCTCACCTGTTAGTTTTGCAAATCCTCCAGAGATGAGCAAAATGATTTGTTATTAAATCTTACTAAATTAATTAGGTTATTCTGACAGCCTAAATTTGGTCCGTTTCAGAAGCAGCACTCCAGTTTCTGTAAAGTCACATCATCATTCTGCGGGCATAATAATTTCTCTGTTAACATACTTTCCTTTCATGCAGATTTTTCTAGCCTAAATCCAGAGCTAGGAGAAAAGCTGATTTTTGTTCAGAAATGAAGGCTTGGATTATTTTTTTTTTAGCATAAACAATTTGTAATTCTTGTATTTGCTTTGTCTAAGCAAGCTGGAATGAATGATTGACAACATAATGATTTGGTCATAGTTATTATAGAACAATAAAGATTTTGCATTCTTTTTTGTTTTCTATCTGCAAAGTAGGGATACAGTTTCTGTCTCAGAGGAGAGTTATGAAGATTTGTTCATTAATGCTTGGACTGCATTTTGCCTGCACTAAGTACCATATAATTATTTAATGTCCCAGTTACAGACAGTTGACACTGTATCGCATCCTTGGAGTATTGCTTACTTGTTTTATTTTTTAAGATTCTGAAAATATGAATGATATGCTTGTTCTGAGCATAATGCATCAGACATCAAAGCACAAATGTGGGTTTTTTACAATACTAAGAATAATACTCCAGTGTATGCAATTTTTTATTTATTTGCTCCTAATACACAATATGTTTCTTTCATTTTATACAAAACTGACAAAAAAAAAATATCTGTTCTACTTCTTTGTAATCTCAGGAAGACTCTTGGATATTTCCTTCTTCATATGGTCTAGACTGTGCCATCATGTTATTACAAAATTCACCTTTGGAGAATAGAGCTATTTATATGATTAAATTTCAGGTGTGCTCAAAAATATGACTGCAGTGTTGAGGAGTCTAATAAAAGCTCATCACTTATTAACTGGAAATTAGTTTTAGTATGTGCACCCGAGCACAAAAAAAATAGCAAAACTGAGTCACTGAGAGTTACTGTAAAAGAAAGTCTGCCTGCTTTTTCTAATTCAATGTCTTGAGGACTCAACACTCTACACTCTCTGGTTGCAGCAACCACTCATAATGAGTACTGTCATTTTAAGTGAGTTACATTTATTTGACTTCACTTGCTGAAGCCTCTAAACAGAATAAGCATCTGCCCAACACCAAGCAGCCCAGTTGCCAGTGGATGGAGCAAAGTGAGCAAGACTATGACTCAGTAGTCTAGAAGTTGTGAATACACTTCATATTGAGTTTTGTTGGAATTATGAGAGAAATACAATCGAACAGAAACAATTTTAAAAATGCCTGTGTGATTCAGTTGCCTTCAGTATCCCCTCCTACATGTTGTGCTCTGGCTATTGCACTATGGAGTCACATTCTTCCTTCAGTACACTACTGCTTTGATCTCATATGTCCTGTTGAATTTGTCTCTGGTTGTTAGATGTCTTCTCTTCTTTCCTCAGAGCACAGTGGTAGGACACCCTCCAGGTAAAGGGGCGTCACTTCTTGCTGTGGCAGTTGGTGCTGCCGTAAAGTTGATGCTTACCTTGTGCTTTAGGAATATCCCAGTCTCTGACCCTGCAAGGTCTTAAATGTCACTCTATGAAGCAGGGTCTGATGGGGTTCACTTGGAGACCCCCAAAGGGTAGCCTTGCACATGTTCCCTGTACTATCCTTGCACACAGAGTGGACAGCAGACAAACAGCTTCTATGGTCATGGCTTGTTAAAAACCTGTCCTGGGAATTTTGGGATCAAAAATACCAATGCCTAATGAGATGAGATGCTGCTAAACTAGACTGATAACTAGCGTTATATTATAGCATGAGTCTTAGAAATTAAGAAAACTTTCAATTCCCATTTTAGATGTTCAGGTTTTTTCATTAGACCTATGTGCTTTCAAGAGATTGGCCTCCTTCAACAGTTAAGTTCTAGTTTTGTCTGCATTATCATGGCTTTCTGTAGTAATTTCTTGGACTTCCTATCTCCAAATCTAAATCACAGGTGACTGTCAGAAATACAGCCTGCAGACTTTGATCCACTAGGATACATGCTTAAAACATGAGTCTTAAGATGTGAGACCCACTTGTGTATTTACATAGATGCTTTGGAATAGAGTTTCATGGAGGGCCCGACTTCACAACACACCATTTAGGGAAATGGATGAGACCTACCCCACACTTCAATTTCACATCCTATGTCCCCAAAACCCAACATCCCAAACTTTTAACTCCCCCACTATATATCCACATCTTTCTAAATCAGGGCTATCACTGTATTTTTCTTACTCACTCTTGTGTGATGCACCTTCACCTCTCCAAAACATATCCCTACCTACCTTTGCCTCTATCTTTTTTATCCTCTTGGAAGATATGATTTCTCCTGGATGTATTCAGTCTTATGTCTGTGATCTCATCCAGCTTCACAATTCTTTGCTGCGCACCTTGGAGGGCTGCCCAGCTTTCTAGTTGGCCATTGGCTCAACAGAGATCCTTTGCAAGATGCCGCACATCATGCAGTAGGAAAGCGGCAAGAGACAGCTTTTGCCTCCCATGGGAGCAAGTTACCAGAGATTGGCTTCCACACAGCATCTTGTTCCTGCTTGAGGCAGCAACTCCCAGCTCCTGAACTTTTCATTTCATTTCCATACATATTGCTGTCCAAAATTAATGCCTTTCACATTTCAGCATGCTAAAATATGCAGTCAGAAAATCAGCACATTTGATAAGCAAGCAGATCATGAACTGCTCATGAGCCACTCTTGGCCATGACTATTATAGTCAATAAAGAGAAGCTACAGAAAAACTGACCATAGTATATAAATATGAAAACTTTGAGAAAGGTATTAATGTTTTTTTATCTCTTGAAGACATGAAAGGATGTCTTTGTGTCTCCTGAAATTCTATCAGAAGTACAGCAGGGACGAATCTGCTCCATAAAAACAAAATTACACAAAAGAAAATTAAACTAATAAAAAGAGAGAAAGAGAGATTACAATAACAATAAAAAACAATAGGCAAAGGAGAAAACAACTCCCCCTCCTTATTGTTATGCATCCAGAATCAGTGTCTTACTCATTTGTTAAACTTTTATGGCACTGGGATTCTCAAATACTAATTTTCTTCAGCATGAAAGTGCCCTTTTTAATGGGATGAATATGATGCTCCCAGTGCAGGCAAGAGCAGGCATCTGGGGGATGCTAATTTTATATTCTACCCTGCTGGACGTTTGTGGGCAAGACACCTTTGTCTCATTGTTTCTCCTACCCTCTTTCTGCCCTAACCTGTTGACACTTGCAAGAACATCTGGTCAAAAAACATCCATTAAAACAACTGTAACAGAATTTTGATGTTGCTATGTTACAATTTATCATTAGCAGCGAGGTTAAAAATTTGCTTTCCCTGAAAGTAAAACCTTCTGCCTCAAAAATGAAGTGATGTCCATGTGGAGATGAGGCATGCATACCTTGTGGGAAAGGCAGTCAGGTGGTGTGCTGTCATGGCTGTCCATGAGCCACCAGACACCACTTCCAAGGGGACATCATGGTGGGGACGTTCCTTGCATCCTGCTAAGTGAGGGTGTGATGAATCATAGGAGGGGTTATCCTAGGGACAAGGAGAGAAAGAGGCAGTGCAGTAGCATTATTTATTTGCAATAATGGGAATTCCTGTTGGAAAAGGAATGGCCTTCATACTTCTGTGAAAAATGGAGAATTAAAGTTTTACATGTGACAAACTGAAAAATCTGTGTACAGTGATGAAAACCTTTGCTTCAAGGTCTTCATATGGGTAAGCATTCAACTGAACCCAATATGACTGGAATTTCTGCACCCATAATAGAAATAATTAGCTACAGTGGTTTGTTTGCAGAGGTTTTCATTACCTGCTGAGCTTTATTTAGTGCACTGTGTGTATTCTAACAACACACAGCTCTCCAGGACTTTTGAAAAAGGAGGCCATTTAAACAGGCGAACATCATAGGGTAACCTTAACTATTGGTAAGAAGATGGACCAGAAATTATGTTCATGGCTATACTTGCAAGACTCTGATGATGATAATAATAATAATAATAAAAAAAAAAGATATCATGCCATTGACAAATAGAAACAATTTTATATCTAATAGGATTTAAGTAATAAAGGCTGAAGGGCTGCAACAGCTGCAAAGAGATTAGATACGTTATGTTTTCTCAGTGTAATAAAACTTGTCAAATAAAGCTGAATAAAATCTTCTTATCTGTGTTTCTGGCTTATTTTTCCTGCAGCCTCTTTCCTTTCAGCTGATTGTGGGAATCACCATTTCTCTGGAATGGTTACACACACGACAGTTCAATTAGAGTCAAGTTAGTGAAAGTTATTGCTGGATTTGCTTTTGGTTGCACTTTTTTTTTTTTTAAAGCAAAGGACATCTGCAACATTTAGAAAGTATAAGCAGATCAGAAAAACCACTCTGCCAATCTGTTACCAGTCTTCGCTGATATTTACTGGACAACTGGGCTGGACTGTGTATATCACTGTAGTACCATTAAATTTAGCACAGGTTTACACCAGATCTGAATCTGATTTAAAAATAAAACACATCAAAATAACATGACAGCCTTCCCCAATCACACTTGATGCTGCCTTAGATACTGCAACCATAATATTGTTCCTTTGTAAGGTCTCCCTTTTCTCACCTGTCTGCTCCCACCTCTGGGCACTGTCTGGAGTCCTCCATTCCTTCTGTTCCTCCTGCCTCAGTTTCTCCCTATCTCTAAAGGAAAACATTGTTTTTCTAGGACTGGTGTGCTAATGTTTGCTGGAGCTTTAGGATATGCAGACTGTATTTGTGCTAAAAAGTGTGAGTTGTTATTATTACTGTTAAGAAGATGTGACAGGCTGACATTTTGCTAACCTTTCCATAAAATCCAAGGCCAAACCTTTGTCTGGGTTACGAACATGCTTGTATTTGCCACGCGGTCCATCCTTCCATCCAGGCCAGTATTTCTGAACTTGTGTGCATATCTATTTTAAAATACACGAGCATTTAAAACAGAAGTATTGTTTTAAATGCTGAGTGGGAAGCGCAAATGATGATGCATGTTTGAGCAGTATTACTGTTGCCTTTGGCACATATTTGAACAAAGTATATTACCTTCCAAGGCAAGCCGGTGAACCTAGAAAGAAAAGCGAAGGGATCCGTCCAAGCTAATGTAATACATAGAGACACAAACATCATCCATAAATCAATAGGCATTGATTTAGGTAAATGAGATCTTTGCCCTTAGGTAAGAAAAATTTTATTTATTTATATGTATGTATTTAAAATGTTTCATGAAAGATTTCTGGAGACACATATCCAATATTAATTAAAAAATGAGTGTGTTGTGTCAGTGCCCACAAACCCATTATTTAAGGTGTGGGGTTTTTTTCCAAATTAAAGCTTTTCTCTTAGATTATTTTCTCCTCCAGATAGATAGCTCAGGAAGCCAATGCATGATGACAATATGATAACCAATTAGGGAAGAAAAAGCTGAAACAAGTTGCTGATGCTGAGACTACCGTCAAAATCTACAGTGTATCTATATCTGAAATAATTTCTGGCTACTGTTTGAAACACATCTGTTCCTTGGGGTAGATGAGGAAAAGTAATTTCTAAATAAATGTAATATAAAAATTTAGTCTCAGTCCTAACTGCATAGAACTGTGAAGACACTAGGAAAATAAGGGTGGGTGTAATCCCTATGTCAACCTGCTGAGAAGTTCTGCAGTCAGGTCTGAGTGAGCCAGCGTCAGTCCTCAGGGAAGTCACTGCATTAACCAGAGTGCTCCCAGCCTCTAAGCTGGCATCGCCGAGGCTGTATGTACGGGTTTATTAGGATGGTAGGAAGGGAATTAAGATGCTTCTTTTAATAGCACAGGAACACTCATGACTGGAAGGATGCATTACTGTGGATTTGGAGACCCTAAAGCAATGAGGCTGACCCAGCTGTCAGCAGGTGGTATTCACACATCACGTTTGGCATCTTGCTTATCTGATCTCAACTGCAGCCCTGGTCTCCAGCATGAACAGACTTTCTGCAGAGCAGGCTGAAGTGTGAGTGTGCACCATCTCAGCCTAGTGGTCAACATCTCCAGGGGTCTTGAGTTCTCTTCCCCAACACCCCACTTCTCCACTTGTATGTTTCTATTATTACTACTACAACATTATTCTTCCTTCCTTACAAAGTAAGGAAAGAATTGTATTGGGAAATACTCTTCACAGGTTTAAGTCAAAAATAACTCCACTGATTTTAATGAAGTCTGTTCCGTTTGTTTCCAGCTAAAGTTGCCATCCATTTGTTGAGATGGCCTTAGGTATAGATGCTGATAAAATGTATTATATTAGTAGTTGGACAGGTAAAATAACATTTTTAAACATGCACCTCTTTTCCACTTGTCCCCCTCCTGTGAAGTTAAGTTGTACCCAGTGGCTTGAGAATAAATAAATGTAGGGAAGAGTCTACATAAGGTTATTCCTTTCTCTGGCCTGGTCAAAGAGTTTTTCCATAAATCCCTTCCCACTGAGGTGCAGTTTTCCCAGTGTGACAGGAGATTTAAAAGGCATCAGCATGGCTCAGCCCTCTGAGTGCAAGACTTTTCATGTAGGTACAGAGCCAGCTAGGAATATGAACAGGAGTCAAGAGAGTATTGAAAATGCAGAATTGCATCCTCTGATTAAATTTCTCCACCTTCCTCTCTTCCTGCAAGATTATGAAAAAAACCTGTGTGCAAGTCGAGACTTGCTTTAGCTCTTGTCCAAAGTTCACATTTTAATATTAGTTTATTTCTATTTTGTTTGGGTTCTCTCCTTTTCTTCTGCTGGTAAAGACTTAATGAAAGTTAACCTGACAGCAAATGCGGGGATCCAAGCTGTGGATGGTTTGCTGCCACCAAAGTCCTTTTAGCCTTAAAGTTCATCCTTATCACTGCTATTGAATATAACGGCATCGTGAGAATACTTTCTGGCATCAGTTTTCACACATGATTGACAGATGTAACAAGCAGGTAGGCAAGAAACTTAACTTGTTGCAGGACAATGGATTTGCACATTAGAAGCTTTCTGAAATGCAGAATGTTACTAAAGGCCATAACCTGATATCAGTGGTGGAGATGGATGCAAACCACTCAGTGTACTTCAGTTCTTAATATTTTTTTTTTTTTCATTGCTTACCTCTTGTAATAGATCAGTACTCATGTCCTCAAGGTATTTCTTGCATACCAGGAGCCCCCAGGACATGGGAACCAATTAAAGGCATTGATATTCTTGCTGCAACAGTAAACCAAGGAAAGAATTGACAGGAATCTCAAGTTCACTGTGCATGCAGGAGGTGGTTACCATTTCCATATGGTTTTCAGACTGTCTTCACTCCCAGTGAAAACCCACGCCTGGGGAAGATGAAGCAGGGCCTGAGGCATGATTCACTCCAAACAACTTCTGGATTACCACCATAATTTATTTGAAACATTCTGCTTTTGTTGGAAACATTTGCAGACAGTATGGGAGCTACTGAAATATGTCCCTAACATGTAGAACTGACTTTGAATAACAAAGCCCAAAGTAGCCATGGAAAGTGGCTGGACAACGCACCTCTTGACCACCCTTGCAGCAGCTCCCAGATCACATATACCTCATGCTTTCAGTCACTTGGGGTTTTTTTTTATATTGGACATTTAGAAGTCCCACTGCCAGACCAAGCTGGAGTCCCAGCCTTGCACCAGCAGTGTTGTCCTTTTGGATTTCACCAAACTGAACAGATGGTGCTCATGGTCCCCACTGATACTGCATGAAATGCTGTGTGATAGTGGATGGGGAGGAGAAGGGGAAGGAAGGAGATCCTTAAGGTCTAAAGGGGCAGTGATCCATATGATCTGCTCTTAGCTCATGCTCAATATGCCTGCCCATGTTCTTGGACTCCTCAGGAGCATGACACCAGCTCCAGTGTGGTGTTGTGAACACCTTTTTTCCTGTGTGAAAGAGGAAAGAGGCATAGTGCTATAGACCTGAGAGATTTATGGGGCTTAGCTTGGCATTTCTAATTTTGGCCTGCCTCATTTGCTTGTCAGTTCTTAAGCACTCAAAGCATACATAAATATAAGTGCTGTATTTCTCAGGAGTAGCTCTATGAATTAGTGGAACAAAAATTATCTATAAGCATCTCAAATTTCATTTGCTATGTGTGGAAGGTCCAATAACTGTATTTTAAATGGCAACTCTGTGTAATTACACCTGCTTTCATCCCAGTGACAAATCTCATTCCCAAACAGTTTTGACTAAAGAAAGGGGGTTGCTCAGATGACTTTCAAGGTACATTTTTAGTTTGAGTCACCCTCTTCTTTCTGTGTTGTTTCACTCCCCATCTCTTTCAGTTTCAGCCTTAGGAAGGTGAAGACCTGACTTGCTATTGTTTCAAGAAGCAGTTCCCATGTACAGTTAAATGGCTGCAGTGTTTCTCTGCAACAGTCATTATGTTTCAGAGATAGGTGAAATGGTGCTTGGTTATACTGCAGTTTGTATTTTGCAATTGCCCAGATACCTGTCTGAGATAAGGGACTGGGGATGTTTCTGATTAATATTACTGATGTTTGCTCTCTGTGCTGCAGTAGAGACAGACCTCCAATACTTTTAGTGCAATGGGTGCATCTAATGAGAGTCTGTGTCTATAAAGAGTGAGTAAGCAAGCATTCATCTCTCTGACCTTGGCTATCTAAAAGATTCGTGTCTGATCTGACCCCCTTGTCCAAGCTCCCTCTGTACTTGGTGGAAAGGGTGATAAATCCGTCCAGTTTCAGACACCTCTCTCAGGCTGGGATTAATCATCTCAGGAGATAATCTTTTTCTGTTGGCTCTAGTGGAAGCTGATGCGACTAACATGGATTAGATAGCTGTATTTTAGATTCCTTATTCCTTTGTTTGGTAGACTGAAGCCTTCTCTTCTGTATAGATGGGAAAGAAATGGACAAGGCCATAATTTCATGACACATGGTGCCAGGTAGTGTCACTGTCAAATATCCACACTTATCTTAATTTCATGTACACCTAGCTTGGAAGCAGGAATAAGAAATTGGATTATGATTCTTGCTCTCTTGTCATTTCCTCAAGTAGCAGATTAATAAATC
This sequence comes from Athene cunicularia, assembly GCF_003259725.1. NCBI lineage: Eukaryota > Metazoa > Chordata > Aves > Strigiformes > Strigidae > Athene > Athene cunicularia. Next base: position 22,925,191 of record NW_020799107.1, read on the forward strand.
AGCACAAAATACTCACCTATAATAAATATATAATTAATCCATTATATAACAACTATAACGAATGGTTCTTTTTGTTGGGGTTTTCTTGTGTTTACATAGCAAATAAGTATGTCTGTTTGTAATTGTCAAGGCTAAAGAAATACATATCTGACAATTTGCCTTTTAATTGAACTGAAATTCTTCTAACAGCACTGTAATATTACCACTTCCTTCTGACCCTGTGGAAGAATAATCAGAAAAGCAACAATACTCAGAGGCTCAAGGTGAGATTATCTGTTTTTCTCCTCAGCAGCAGGAGCTGCTCAGAATGTTAATCAATGCTGTTTCCAAGATCAAAGCCATCTAATTCCAGCAGCAAACACTTAAACTCTTCAGTCCTGTCACAGTTTAAGTCTGGTCAGCAACTAAGTGCCATGCGGCCACTCGCTCACATCTCCCTGCCATGGTGGCACGGGGAGGAGAGAATATAATGAAGTTTCTGAGTCAAAATAAGGACAGAAGAGTTCACTCACCCATTATGGTCACGGGCAAAACAGACTTGATTTTGGGAAAAAACATCCATTTAATTTATTACCAATCAAATCAGAGTAGGATAATGAGAAATAAAACCATCTCTTAAAAATACCTTTCCCCATGCTTCCTTCTTCTCAGGCTTAACATTACTTCTAATTTTCTCTACCTTCCTCCCTCTAGTGGCACAGAGAGACGGAAAATGGGGGTCAGTTAATCAGTAGTCATTTCTGCCTTTCCTTCCTCTTAGGGGGGAGGACTCCTCACACTCTTCTCCAGCTCTAGTGTGGGGTTCCTCCCATGGGAGACAGTCCTCCATGAACTTACGGATGTAAGTCCTTCCCATGGGCAGCAGCTCTTCACAAACTTCTCCAGTGTGGGTCCCTTCCATGGGGTGCAGTCCTTCAGGCACAGACTGCTCCAAGTGTGGCTTTCGCTCAGAATACTGGCCTCCTTCAGGCGCACCCATCTGCTCCACCATTATCCTCCATGGGTGCAGGGGCACAAGCCTGCCTCACCATGGTCTTCACCATGGGCTGCAGCACCTGGAACATGTTCTCCCCCTCCTTCTTCACTGACCTTGTCGTCTGCAGTTGTTTCTCTCATCCCACTCCTCTCTTTGCTGCAGGTTGTCCAGCAGGTTTTTTTCCCTTCTTAAACATGTTATCACAGAGGCGCAAGCACAGCTGCTAATTGGCTCAACCTTGACCAGAGGTCGGTCCAGCTTGGAGCTGGGGAAGCTTCTAGCAGCTTCTCACAGGAGTGACCCTTGTAGCCCCTTCCCTGCTACCAAAACCCTAACACACAAACTCAATACAAGTCCTTAATTAAGTTGTCGCAATGGCACCTTTCCTTTACAAGCCACTTCTTGTACCCCTACACTGCCCAGATATAACTGTCAAGGGCTTTATAGCCTCTCGTCGCTCCTATCCTTTTCATGAGCAATTATCCTGCTCAAAAATGACAAAATTGAAAGGAAAAATTAGAAAGGGTTTTTGCTCTGGTCTGGCTGGAAAGATGGTACTTTGTGTAGATATTGGGTTGGATGCCTTCATGCAGCAGCGTCCAGGTACTTGGTATTAAAGATTCTGCCACATTATAGGGGATGTTAGTTCATATTCCTCATAAACAACCAGTAGAAATCTGCAGCCTGCAAACAGGTGTGCTGGTTTTGGCTGAGATAGAGTTAATTTTCTTCACAGTATCTATTAGGGGGCTATGTTTTGGATTTGTGCAGAAATGTTTTCATTATTGTTGAGCAGTGCTTACACAGAGTCAAGGACTTTTCTGCTTCTCACACCTCAAGGGCGCTGGGGGTGCACAAGAAGTTGAGAGGGGACACAGCTGAGACAGCTGGACCCAACTGACCACAGGGCTATTCCATACCATATGACATCATGATCAGCATATAAACCTGGGGGAAGAAGAAGGAAGGGGGGGAACATTTGGAGTAATGACATTTGTCTTCCCAAGTAACTGTTATGCATGATGGAGTCCTGCTTTCCTGGAGATGGGCAAACACTTGCCTGCCAACAGGAAGTGGTGAATAAAACCCTTGTTTTGTATTGTGTGGCTTTTGCTTTACCTATAAGACTGTCTTTATCTCAAACCATGACTTTTCTCACTTTCACTCTTCCAATTCTCTCTCCCATCCCAGCGGGGTGGGGACTGAGCAAGCGGGTGTGTGGAGCTTAGTTGCCATATGGGTTTAAACCTTGACAGTCCATTTTGGCACCCAGTGTGGGGCTCGAAGGGGTCAAGGTAACAACAGATTTAATTGGAACATGCTAGATCAAACTTATAGCTGTTATTGCTGTTTAGCTATTAATCAGCAGGCTCCTGTGCTTGCCATGGGGCTTACTTGCCTCACTATCAGAGTCTAGTGCTTGTTAATGGCTGCTTTTTGCTTATCCTGCTTGCTGTACTGCTTATCATCTTACTCTGCCGTGCCTGGGAACATTTTAACAGCCATGGCGATGCGCCTGTGCTGGCAGGTGGCTGCTCTTTCCGTGCTGCTGTATGGGGCAGGCTGTGAACTCATGTCGAAGGGTCTGTGAGCTGTGGATGAGTCCATGCAGGAGCAGGACACCCCAAAGCATCTGTGGCCATGGATAGGTCCATGCCAGAGCAGGTACATCGCAAATTGTCTGTGGCCATGGCTATGTCTGTGCTGCAGGAGGTATTACCTCTGAAGAGGTTGTGGCCCAAGTGTAAGTCCACATTGGAGAAGTTACATCTCAAAGCATCTGTGGCTGTGGATATGTCCACACCACAGCAGGTACACCTTGAAACATCAGTGGCTGTGCATGAGGTCATGCTGGAGCACCTTAAAGCTTGTGGCCATGGATAAGCCAACAATACAGGAAAAACTTGTCAAATTTGACATCGTCCAGTGAATTTGATTTTGGCCAGCATCTGAATTGGTCCTTTCCTGCACGATGTGTTCAAAGGCACCAGCAGCTATAAAGCTTCCCATAGCTCTATTGTGAGATTTCATAATTCCTGTCACAGGGTGTGCTGCTCTACTGAACCAAAAGAACACAGGGTGGCTCCCCCATCCCAAAATCTTACCCTGAATGGGGAAGAGCATGGCAGGAGACCAGGAGCTCTCTGTCTGCTCCATGCAAGGATCAAGGTTTGAAACCAGGAGCTGTCATTTGTTAGACTGATTTATTTTCATAGCACAGCATTTAAAGGAGGGATTTGATTATGAAACACTTCACTTGCAGAAAAGGACCAACATATAATTTTTTTCATAGCTTTTAGATTTAAAGCCTGGTTTAAATGAGGACTAAATTAGAGACACTTCTCTGGTATGAAATGGTGCAGATTCTCATGACTGATGAAAATATATCCAAGCCCACATCCTGGGCTGCATCAAGAGAAGTGTGGCCATCAGGTCCAAAATTGTGATTCTCCCCTTCTACTCTGCTCTTGTGAGACCCCACCTGGAGTACTGTGTCCAGCTCTGGGGCCCCCACCATAACAAGGACATGGACCTGTCAGAGCAGGTTCAGAGGAGGCCACAAAGATGATCAGGGGGCTGGAGCACCTCCCTTATGAGAACAGGCTGAGAGAGTTGGGATTCTTCAGCCTGGAGAAGAGAAGGCTCTGGGGAGGCCTTATAGTGGCCTTCCAGTACTTAAAGGGGCTGCAGGAAAGGTGGGGAGGGACTCTTTATCAGGGACTGTAGGGATAGCACAAGGCGTAATGGCTTTAAACTGAAAGAGTGTTGATTTAGATTAGATAGAAAGAAGAAATTCTTTCCTGTGAAGGTGGTGATACACTGGAACAGGTTACTCAGAGAAGTTGGGGATGCTTTCTACCTGGAAGAGTTCAAGGCCAGGTTGGACGGGGCTTTGAGCAACCTGGTCTAGTGGAACATGTCCTTGTCCATGGCAGGGGGGCTGGAAGTAGATGATCTTTATGGTATCTTCCAACCCAAACCATTCTGTGATTCTATGAAATGTTCCCATCACCTATGGATGAAGCTGAGCAGCCAGGCCATGGAAAACCAGCATGAGAAAAACCCAAATAGAGCATTTTCCAATTTAATTATATATTTTATGAAAAGATAGCTAGCTACTTTTTTGGGACTGCAATAAGAATTCTGCTTGTAAACAGTCCTCTGGGCACTTTATCTCTGTTCGCAAGTGATAGTTTCCCTCTAAGTATTTGTTGTGTTTGTTGAATACACGATAAACACAGTTTAGAGGTCATCAAGACTCTAACATTGCATGTGTTATTTTCCTTCTTTCCCCTCCCCCTTGTTTTCTTTGGTTTGGGTTGTTTGACCTCCTAATGCCTTTGCTCCCTGACCTAGAACATCAAGAAACAAATCAAATCACCACAAGGGAAATGTGCTTGTTAAAACTTGCTTTGGTTTTCAATGCAGCAGAAACACAAAGTTGGAGCATTTTTGACACAAATAACCTCAGTCTTTAACCTGCAGCATTGGTTTACGTAACACTCAGCAGTCTTGACAACATATCAGGGAAAAAAATATATTCCTAGATTTTTCTTCTTTGGGACAAATAAAAATCCACTTGTCAAGGACAAGTATTTTAATGTCAGAGTTCTTTTTCATCTCTTCAGTTCAGTTACTTTAGGAAGGTATTTGGTTCTAAGCGTTGGAGTTTGAAAATAGATTTTTTTTTTTTTTTTTTTTTTTTTTTTTTCAACAGCTGGAAAAGAGTTCCTGGGGAACATGTGCATGATGTCTAACTGATCCCCCTATTGAAGATACATTCATGAACATCATCCTTTGTCATGTGACATAACTCTTTTCATCAAGACAGACAGAATTTGATCTTGGAGCAGGGCCTGGGAAGCATCAGCACTGTGCTGAGTCTGGGGGATGTTGCCTTGCCTTCAACAAGTCATTTGAGGATGGTCCAAAGCCAAGGAATTTCACAGGTTTGTAAATCTGCAGAGAGACTGTGCGATCAGTTAGTGTTTCCTGCTCCTGTAGGATTTCCCTGACTGAATTTCTGTTTAAGCTTAGCTATGTCTTTAAGTAAAAACCATGTAAACCTTTCTTAACTTCAACATGCCCAGTAACACTACAGCTTTTGGTAATCATTCCCCTGGTTAATTACTATTCATATCAAAGAAACCATGGTGTTCTTGAGGAAGCACAAAGCCTGGAGTTTACATATTTATTTTCCCTCTATAGTATCATTACATAAAGAATACAACAGAGGAAACAGGATTTAATTTCTGACTCCCAATTGTATCTGCCTCAGCAATACCAAAGTATTTGAGCTAGTTTGATGTAAAAGTCCAGCTCTCAATGCATTTTAATTGGATGTGTTAATTATTAGCTCAGGCATAGATCTAGGTTGAGACAGTTCAGTTTTGTGCAGCCCGAGCGATAAGTCAGAGTGGAGCCGTGCTGAACCAGTGGTACTGACCAGCTTGAGCTTCTCTGTCCCAGATGCCACAGCACCACTTCACAATTCCTGATAGTTCATGCCATGCTCACAAGGCAGGACTCTTTGAGCAGGACAAGGTTTCAGGTAGGGCTCAAGGTTTGCTCACAGAGATCTGGAAGCCCTTTGGAGTAATAATACTGTACTGACTCTCAAACCAGGCTTCTAGTGTCTGACCAGGTCCACCATGTGGCCAGCTTTTAGGTGTTGACCCCTCATTTTGGCAGTGTGAGAAATATTATTACAAAGGCACAAACACTTCAGAGATGCTGCAACTTGATTAGATAAAGATATTGTGACAGACAGATTCTCTGCACAGTCTGAGCAGGATTAAAGTGGCTAAACATAAGCATATAGGGGACCCCACCAGGTCTCCAACTGTTGTTTTAAAAGACTGTTTTGTTTGTTCAGCACAGCCAGTAGCATTGCTTGGAAGTGTCAGACATCGGAGGGCATTGGAAATGGCACCAGACTACAATGTATGGATATTTCAATCACAGCACCACTAATGGAAGAGCAGCTCCTAAATCTACTTGGGTTTGATCCAGAAGTACAGTTCACAAATCTCAGTAATCCACTAAAGTATCTGTTTCACAAAGCTAGGCTCCTTAAGACCAAACTAATCCACTCTCAACTTCAGCGTTTAAAATAGGGTTGAGAACCTGTGTATGATGAATACCTTCTGTAGTCAGTAAAAAGAGAGGTATATCTAAGTTTATCTAAAATCTAGTAGATTCTACATGGGACTATTCCAGGATTTGCCGGCTATATAATTGTTGGCCAGGGACTTTCTTCCTACATGTTTATTTTGATGAACATGGGATGTATTTTGACTTTGTGACAGCAGTTTCCTGAAAGTAGAAGGTCTGAAAGAGTCCAAGCTTGTGGATGAGTCCAGGTTTGTGGACGAGTCCAAGCTTATGAGTAATAACTTCCCTGCAGCCAGCAGAAGGTACATCTGCCTTTGAAAATGTATGAGAGCAGAAGCAGGTTTCCCCATTGTGTTCAGAAACCAGTCTGGGTATCGGATAGCATCCAGCATTTGCCTACCTGAAAGTCCATCCTGCAGCTGATCAAATGTACACTCTAGTTAAGTCTTATTACCCTTTTGTCATATAGATCAGAATTATCTAGATTCAAACAGCTCTGTTAGTACAAGGGAGAGAGCAGGGGAGAAGAGGAAACAGTAATGCATGAAATGACATTTCAATGAGAAGTTTGCCATTCAGCTGACAGCTGAAATCTAAACTTCAGGGATATGAGGAGCGTGGAGTCATGTGGGCAGACCTTACATACAGCAAGGGCTTGAATTTTTGAAGGATGAACTGATATGGACATTTGAAAATGGCAGTTTACAGGGCATCAGACTCAAGTGGTGGGAAGAATAGCCCAGTTAGAGGAATATCCATATATTGTTATTATGCTTTATTTTATGATATGAAGGCTTTGGAATGCATTCAGGAACTAACTAACTAAATAAATAATAAATAAAGCGCATCACTGTCACCGAGCGCTTTTTCTGATATTTATCAGAGACATGCTGTGTTTTCCTTTTGAATAACAATGCTTTTCACTGCTGACAGATTCATGTAGGAGAATCTCAAAATCTTAAAGGAGAATTGAATGGGTTTTTCAGAGAATTAACACATAGTGAATGAAATATTACAATGGTTTTGCTGACTTAGCAGCTTCAATAAACTGAGAAAGTTGGATATAGAAAGATCCAATGTGTGTCAGAAAGTCTTGGAGTGAAACTTATTTTCATGATGTAAGAATCGAGATACATCACATTGTCACCTCTTTTTCAATTAGAAAGTTGTCTTTTATGCCATTGGCAAACTACTGAAATTGGTCTGATATTTACACCACTTTTTATACCATTTTATTGGGTCTTACTACTGATCACTGTAAATTGCAGAGAATGGTCATAATCATCATGGTTTTTCATCTGAAGCATGGTCCCATGTCTAGTTTCAGATTACATTATTTTAAGAACCTGGACAATTGCAAATTTCCTCTGACACCTTATGCTAAACTGACAACACCCTGCTCTGCCTATAGATATGTAAATAGAGAGGAAGGGACTGTGTAGCATTGTTTAAGAACTTGGTAGGCACAGTAAATTAGTTCCTGTTAGTTACTTCACATAGCTCTTCAGCACAACTCTACACCAGTTTTCCACCAGCAGTCTGTATTCCTTAGCTTTGTAGACTTTCCTGCCCTTTGTTAGTGCCAAAAAATTGTTGGTTTTGTTCTGCACGGTTGTGCTTTCTGCCATACAATATCAGTTCTATTTCAAAGAAACATTTCTCAGCCATTTAAGTGGCTTAGCATTTGTGGGTGTAGGGTTTTTTATTTTTTCCCCACTATTTTCATTCTTCATTTTCCAATATAAGCTTAACCTTGTGACAAGATATTTGAATAGGAAAATCATGCTGAGGGTTTCATAATTGAAACTGAAGTGTAACATAGGGAAAAGAAAAAGCAGAGGTGAGAGAGCTGAGCTATTCAAGCATGAGTGAAAGGATAGGAGTTAAAAGATGGGACTTGTATTGAGCATTTTCAGATCAGCCAGAAATTTTTCCTTAAAGGAGGTGGAATGAAAACAGATGGGAATATTCAACATTAAAGAATTTGGAGAAGAGATCCTTAGCCTGCTTCATTACTACTTTGGAAATATGTGCAACTCTGGGCAAGTTGCTCCTTCTTTCCTTTATCTCTTCCTTTAGTCTTGTTTGCCCTGGTTTGTATCTATGTTTTGCAAGCTATTACAGGAGATTTTAAAAAGTAGAGCTTTCCATAGCATAGTTAGAAACAACTGTTAAATAACATTTTCTGATCTGAAACAAGAGAAGGATCTGTCACATGGCAGTCTCAGACAGATCTATCCTCATGGCTCTGAGTGTCCACCATCCAAAGGTGACAGAATGAGGTGTAATACTCCATCAGCTGCTTCCAGCATATATATAGGATAGGAGATGAAGTTAAGTATGTGTTTATGAATTAAGTTTCAGGAGATGTGCCTTCAATTCCCAGGCACTGGAACAGGCTGCCCAGTGAAGTGGTTGTCACCATCCCTGGGGTATTTAAAGGATGTGTAGATGTGGCATTTAGGGACACTGCTTGGTGGTAGACTTGGCAGCATGAGGTTTACTGTTGGACTCAATGACTTTAAGGTTCTTTTCAAGCCTAAAGGATTCTACGATTCCATGATTAATCATGGACTTTTTGCAGGACTGGGAAAGCAATTTAATATAATACCTTAGCTGACCAATATTAATCTATGTGATGATGCTGTCCAGTGTTCCAGGAATGTTACTGTGGCTAAAATCTATCCCTACTAATAGGTAGTTTAAATAATATGGGTTATATTCATCCTGTAGATCTGAACCAAGTTAGGATGGTTTAAACCATGAGCTTGGTAAGGCTCCATCTTCACAACAGTTTACTGGTCATAACATCAAATGAAAACCTGAAACATTGTTTTGAATAGAAATTTAAATAATTGAAAACCAAGAATGTTTAATCTGCATTTTTCTCCCTCATCTCCCATATAAAAACCACTTCTCAAAGAAAAAAAAAATCTTTATTCAAAAGATAATATATGTATTAGCTGAAATAATTTCTCATTGTTAATTAAACTTCTCACTTCTTTGAAGTTGCCGAGCTCCTGTCTTCCCTCTTCCTTCCCAGTTCCATATGTGCAGTCATTTGCATTGAGTCTGTATGATACAGAAAGCTCATGTCATCATCACAACTGTTTTAGGGCTTCACTTAGGTCATTGTCTTCCTTGTCAACATTATTATTTTGTATCAGAATTAACAGTACCAACAGAAAGTGGATTTTTTTCCCCCTCTCCTTCAGGTAAACAAAGGAGAAATTGAACCTAATATTTGTTTCAGCTTCTCAGAGCTAAACCCTAGGTTCAAGCAGGTGGCATTTTTTATATTTGGAGAGGCTCAAACTCTGCAAACAATCATTTCAGACAGACTGGGAGAGGGTAAGGACAGAAAACAGGACTGTGTTGGAAGACCTGATTTCCATCCTTGGCTTGAATGGTATCAGGCTGTCATATATCCTTGCTGTGCCTCAGTTTTCAGAACAATAAAATTCAGTAAGAAGCTGTGATCAGCTCATCTTTACTCCCTTCAGTCAAAACCTCTTTCCTCCTCACTCCACTCTTCCTGTTAAATGATCTGGGTTAAAAGAGGTCAGGCATAACATTTCTGCTTTGCACTGCCTTAGGACAGAAGGCGGCTTCAAGCAGTGTCCACGGGACCCATTTGTGGTGTGTTGGTGCTCTTAAATCCACCCGTCCCCTGCTGTGATAAACACACTGGTCATTTACATGCAAGCACCAGTCTGGTTCTCATTTAAAATCCTTTAAAGAAATTTTTAAGTTTCCTTTGCTGTAAAACAGAAGCTCTTCTCTCACTGCCCCTTCTGCCTCTAGCTGGCTGGTGGACTACTGATTACTTGTCTGAAACCATGACATGAACTATGCCAGCAAGAATATAAATATTACTTAAATCCTGTTTGCATTAAGCTAACAGCAGAATGTTGACAGCATTAAGGATGGAGAGAGAAAGAGAGAGAGAACTTAAAAAAATAAAATCTCCCATCAGAATGCAGTTAGCCTGCTGCTCACTTTCTCTTTTATGGACTGTCAGAAGGAAACTTTTGTGTATTTATGTCACGACAACATAACTCTTTTTTCCTTCTTCCTTGTCATAAATCAAGATCCAAACAGATTCCTGTTGATACTCAGCTGTTGAGTTCACTCGTTTTAAAAAATACCTGCCCTGCAGATCGTTGGAAATTGGGAGAGTATTCCAAGGAAATATCACAGTAGTCTTGTGCTAATTCTATTTGTCCCTTGACATTTGCTGTTGGGGGAGGATACTGTGGTAGATACATTGTTAGGCTGACATTGCCCAGCTGCTGCTATGTGCCGGAGGATTAGAAGGGGTTTCACTGGAAGGACAAGAGTACATTGGTTTAGCTTTCCGTGAGTGTCTGCATCTCCTGGCAGGAGCTGGCTGCAGGACTGGGCCCATAATAGGTTTGATTTCTAACAGAAGTGTCACATGATGGTTAGCTGCCAAGTAAATGGTTCTGCAGGATCAAACTCCCATCTTTCCTACCTAGTGGTATGGAAGGACTGTCAAATATGGACACATGCCCTTTTTTTAGTTCTGTGCTTGTTTTGGCTGGGATAGAGTTAATTTTCTTCATAGTAACTAGTATGGGGCTATGTTTTGAATTTGTGCTGAAAACGGTGTTGATAACACAGGGATGTTTTCATTGTTGCTGAGTAGTGTTCACACAGTGTCAAGGCATTTCTGCTTCTCACACCACCAGTGAGGGGGCCAAAGGTGCACAAGAAGTTGAGAGGGGACACAGCTGGGACAGCTGGCCCCAACTGATCAGAGGGATAGCCCACACCATATGATGTCATGCTCAGCAATAAAAGCTGGGGGAAGAAGGAGGAGGACGGGGACGTTTGGAGTGATGGCATTTCTCTTCCCAAGTAACAATTATGCATGATGGAGCTCTGCTTTCCTGGAATCGCTGCGCACCTGCCTGACAACGGGAAGTAGTGAATGAATCCCTTGTTTTGTTTTGCTTGTGAGCAAGGCTTTTGCTCTACCTATTAAGCTCTCTTTATCTCAACCCACGTATTTTCTCACTTTTACTCTTCCAACTCCCTATCCCCCATCACACCACAGGGGAGCAAGTGAGTGTCTGTGTGAGGCTTAGTTGTCAGCTAGGGTTAAACCATGACAAGTTCAAATGTTGAGACCACAAAAAGGTAGCTGAAGAGAGCAACGAAGATCAAGGCTGGTCTTTATACTGAGGAATCATTTGGATATGTGAATCAGTTTTTCTTATTCCACTGTTTCTGATCCGTTCTGAGTTTTTTAAAGTGTGAAGATTCAGAACAGCTGAAAAAGGAAATACACCAAAATAAACGAAAGTTTTCCTAGGTCTGGGTCCAGGTGAAGTCAACAGAGAACAGAAAGGTTGCCTCTTTTCCTGAGGGTCTCCAATGTAAATGTAAGAAGAGACATTATAGACAAGTGCAATAACAGGAAAATACAGAGGAAAAGCATGACAGAATTGAGTAGTGGGTTCAGGAGCTCAACATTGCAATGTCTTCACATCGCTATATATTTTATCTATTTATTATTATGCAAAGCAATTTTCTTTAAAAATGTACACACACAGAGAAAAAATATTTTTTCAAGATCCTATTTTATAAGAAAGCTACTGCGTATCAGCTCACAAAACCTCAGAGTGCTCAGCTGGCTCCACTACTGATGAGCTTATGCAGCTGAGCAAATCACTTATCACCTTTGGACTTCATTTCAGCTTGTACCAGTGGTATGTTCCAGATAATTCTAGTATTTGCCTCTTGGTCAAAGTGTATCTTGTCTATCTCCTGCGATGTTACATGTCAGTGCAATACATAGGATGACTGCATCCCAGTCAGTTTCTGTCATTGTAATATTAAAAAATAATAAATCATATACATATAATACACAACAACTTGTAGCAAAAGTAAGATGGAACTTTTGTAAACTACAGTCCTATTTTCTGGGTTACAGATTCCGAACTGGGTTTTGACAGACAGAAATCAAAATAATGTGACTGGTTCCAAAAAAACTGCACCAGTTTACACTACATAATATATAAGCATGCTTGCTTAAAAAATCTTGAGTGAACAGCTTTTGCAACTGTGATTGTTATTTCTCATTTTTCCCCCAAAGAACTGGAAGAAAACTTACTGTCTACCAAGAGGAGATCTAACATATTAAATTAGATCACAGACTAAATATATTACATCAACATCTGTGCTCTCAGAAGAGTTCTGTTACTGTCAATAACACAACCTGACAGCTTTAGGATCAATCATCTTATTAAAACTTTCTTCTCTCTCTTTCCCTCCCCCCCCTCCCCATTCCTCAAAGAAGCTTGGCAAAGTTTATTTGTTTGTTTGTTTTTTTCTACTTCAGAATTTCTCTCACTAATACTTCCTTGAGAAATAGATTTGCCTCAAGTAGCTTACATTAATCTGGGACACAATAATGAATAAATATTTGGCATAAATAATGCATAATGTCTAAGTCTGATAATCATACTAATAATGACTGACATCCTCCTCGCACCTTCCAACCCCAAATCCCAAGGCATTTAGCTGAATGATTACAGATCTGGGAGCTGTGGGACGAGATGGAGAAAGATCCTGAGCTGCAGGGAGCTGTCAAAGCTTCTCTGATGTTGCTTGGGCCTCTTTACGATGCTTGAAGTCTGCTTTTGTTTACAGGACCCTCACTATTAACTATAAAATAGGATGCTTTTTATTCTGAAAATGGCTCCCTAAAGATACTTCTTATGTTGATGGCTTACTCGGCAAAGAGATGTACAGGGCCAGTACTTGGGAGTGCTAGCTGGTGCACCACCCCTTGGAGCGGTCTATGCCATGGTGATCCCCATCTGCTGCAAGGACAGAGGCGAGTAAGGGACTAACAGAGAACAGCCCAGGGGAGGCAGCGGCTGTTGCCAAGGCATGGGATAGCGCTTCCCTTCCGTGATGAAGAATAGGGCGTGGCCAACCAAAAGCAGACATCTTGAATGAGGACCAGCAAATGAGACTTATAGGATGCTGCTGAGATTTCAGGGTGGGATGGAAAGGACAATGCACTCCTGGAAAGCCCACCAACTCTGGCACATTAATGAAGAGGTGTTGCACTATTTTACCTCGTGCTCCTTCACAAATAGGAAGCTGTTTTTGCCACTGATGTCAATGGTCATTGGAGGCAGGTTTCAGATCTGCATCTTTTCTAATCAGCTTTCCCTTGACTTGGTGCTCTCCAAACCCAAAGTGAATGAGAGGTATAAGGGGTAAAGGAGTTGTAAACTGAGGCATGTCCCAGAGGATGCAATTTCATAAAAGCCAGCATTGGAAAGAAGCTGCTGGCTTTTGGTCAGTATGCCTAGGGTGATTTGGAGGACATTTCCAAAAGCAGTGGGCCACCTTTCTGCCAAAACATCACTTTAAATGCTGGCAGAGAAGCATAAACTAATTCATTTTTCCCTTTAAGGAAAGACTGCCTCCAGGACACTTTGCTCCAAAATTCACCTCCCCTGGAGAATTCCAGGTACCAGAACCTCTGGGATATACCTCTTGATGTGAAGATCCTTCACTGTGGGTTGTCATTTTTTCTTTCTGCTGGCAGCCCTCACAAATAAGCACATTCTATATAAAGCTGGCAGGTGTTATAGTGGCTGGTGGTCAGAGTAACACCCGGACATCCCTCTTACAGTGGCCTGTTGAGCACTATAAAGTTTGTGGACCTTCTACAAGTATCATGAAAAGGATCATGCCTTAGGTGTCAGGGACGTGACAACCATTTTAAAAGTCTACTTTGTCCAGGATCAAATTCTGATGGAAGTAGAAAACCTCCCAGATATTATAGGGCTGACTCTGAACCCATGTTCTGAAGCAGATCTATACATGAGTATAGCAGGGACTTCTTCTGGAAATTATACAGATTTATCCATGGGGTCATAGCCTTTGACGAGCCATATACATCCTCCATTTCATAAATGCTTCAGTGGGACTATTCACAAGAGGAAAGATAATACAATGATTTGCCCATATAAGCGTGGCAGACAGAAACACAATGTGCAGCTGGAGAGCGATAAGGGAAATTGATTTCTTTTTCCTATTCCTTTTCACTTTATTTCTCCTGGATGGCAGCAGCAGTTCTGTTCATCAATACATTGCCTTCTTCTCCGATATGGATGCAAATTTTCCAACAATCTTGAGCCTGCTGCAGGTAGATATATTGAATAATCTGCCCTTTAAAAAAAGGAACTGACTTTTCATGAAATTCTGCTCTGTGTTGCTCAGGTTATTGGAATATTTTCCATTTTTCTTTATACTATTCACCAAGCTATAGGACTAACAACATTGCTCTGACTGTCATGCAACTGTCCTATTTGGCTGGTGATTTGGAGAGATAGATGTCACCTAAATCATGTTTTTTCAATAGCACTTATTGCTGTGCTAGATATGGTATTAAACACTTAACCACTCATAAGAGTGCTGTTTCTGCTTGTGTTTAGGCTGCAGATGAAGCAATATCAACACAAGTATGATAAATTGGAAGTTTCTTCCACAGAGCACTTGCATGAACACAAACAAACAATTCATTAGCAAGATGATAAACAAAACAAACCCCACGGCAGTCCCCACGAATGTCAGTAAATTGCTTCAGGGTGAGAAAACACCCTCTGCATCAACTCCAGGATATCGGGGAGACTGGGGAGGTGCTGCTGGGCTGGAAGCATCTTTTGGGCTGTGTGTTGCCTCTGTAAGAGGAGGCTGCAGAGTAGGAAATCCTCCCCTCACCCAAAGGGCAGGTCCTGCTGGCCCTTGTTAGGCTGCTGCTGGGCTTCTGTAGCTCTCCAGGATTTGGTACTTTGCCTGAAAACCAGTCCTGTGAAATTAGTCAAGATGAAGCAGTTGGAGTTAATGCATTCTGCCACATGTGGGCTCACTCTGAGCACTGCCTATGTTCCCCTCCTATTTAACTGTGTGTTTTGAAATTCTGCTACAGGGACTGATGCCCCTTAGGGAGAAGGGTAAAGTTTGGCTTCTCTTGGGTGTAAGAAGCAGCTGCAAATAATAGTTTCAATGATGTTTATCTTCCTGAAATCAATTTGTAGAGAAGGGCTTAGGAAATACACACAAAGAAGTTCCATCAGGAAGAATGGTTTTTCCCTATGACTTTTTAATTCTGACTTTTGACTATAAGTGGAAATGTTAACTTATTTAGTATTTTGCACCCCTCCCACCATTTTTGCTATTGAGCACAACAGAAAGAGTGATACCTATGGGATTCAGCTGGTTTTATTTTTTTTCCTCCATGTATGTATTTATTCAGCTGCTTTAACTTTGTAAAAGGTCAGGCAAAGTAATTCTTGTTGCCAAGTTGGGCTAAGATGAATCTTGATTTTTTTGAATATGTATTTTTACATTAGCTTTGTTTGAGAATGTAACTATTGATTTCAAAGGTTGTAAATCTAAAGAAAATTAAATACAAGAAAATAGAGGGAAAAAAACAGCTATGAAGTTCATTCATAAAGAATTTGGAGACTGAAGATGAGGGGGCTAATATTGAGGAGCACATATTTAAAAATGGAAAGGAAAAGAGGAAAAGCAAATTATATGTTAGACCTCATAAAATAAAAATAACACAGTATTGGTAGGTTGTAAGTATATATCTTTTAGAGGGATTTTGGAAGGATTGAGGCTGGCCTATTTGATGAATAATTTTCTCTGTGACTTATCAGATAACTATTTCATATGCTAACTTTAGACAGTGTGATGTTCACATTCTCTAGAATCAAGGAAGTCTGTCTTCACTCATCCTTATCACTTGGTGATTCAGATTATTTCATTAGGAGATTTCAGTGAAACTAAAAAAAAAAAAAAATACACGTCTTTCCAAATAAAATTTTTATTCGTAAGAACTTTACTAAACTTGCCACCACTAACAAGTTTAATTGTTTTATGTTACACATTATTTCTGAACCAATGTAGCAAGGTAGGAACACTACCCTTTCTGGAAACATCATCCACATAGATTTGTCTCCTTACAGAAACCTTTCTTTTCCTCCCTGCTGCATGCTGAGGTGAAGCTGGCTCTTTACATTGGTAGATTTATAGACGTGACTTTTATTTTTTTAGTAGTAGTATCACAGTGACCTGTTGCTCTCTACCTGCTTCTACCTAGTGAGTATTCTGTTTTATTCTATGTTTGGTTTTCTTGCTTCACAGTGCTTGGATGTTTCTTAGCATATTGTCCCAGAATATATGAATATCTGACTGAGTTTGTTGTGGGATGAAATAAGTAACTTAAGTATATTATTTTACATAAGAAGCCTAAATCATTCATCAAGCATGAGAAAACTTTTATTTTAAATCATTAAAGGCAGCTAGTACTTAAATATCTTGTGTAATATAGTTTCTTTAAACAAGGTGCTGAAATAAAATGCATAGAATCAAGAAAATGTAAGTTAGACTTGCAAAACAATCCTGCAAAAATACAGTTGAATTGTCTTGATAGGTATGTTTCAGACATACCTGTCCTCTTAGGTAGTATTTTATATGTATGTATGTGGTTTCAAAGACTTCCTCTGTATTTTTAAGTTTTGGATGCCTTGAAGATGTTTTTTTATATTATGCAATCTTACATTTGTGGTACTGCCCCTTCAATCTTTCCTCAGCTAGATCTTTTTCCTTATTTTACCACTTCTTATTGCCTCTTTCTTTAATTCAGATTCACCAAAGCTCATGCTTCTTATTGCTCAAGTCTCTTTTTCTCTCTTTGTAATTTTTCTGTTATGTATGTGTGTATATATATATATATATATAATTCTGTATATTCTGTATATATATATATATACATATAATTCTGTATAATGGGTGGGAGTCAACTAATAATCAGCCTGAGAATATGAGTTCTTATAAATTTTCTTACTTTTCAGGTAGTTTTTCTTTCTGTCATTATTCTTTTCTAATAGGAACAAGTATGATTGGGAAGTGATCTTGCTTTTCTTCCCTGTAAAAATATTTGGGAGGGTCATATGGGCTTCTCAGAAGCTAATAGATTACATAACTGGAATGAATCGAAAAAATAAAGAGATGATCAGGACTACTCACTGTCATCTCAGAACTGATTCTGTTCATGGACGTTTGATGCTTTCTGACTCTTATTGCTGTTGGTATATTTACACCACAAATAAAGAATTATAAAACGAGGCTTTAAACAGAGCTATCTATGCTAGATGAATCAATTCCACAATGTTTTATGTTCCCTATGTGGGTATTATTTCAGTGGCATTCTTTTTCAGTTTTTGTCAAGCATTACACTTTGTGTTTGCATTTGGTATGGTGTCGGATGTTCACACCATCACACTCTTCTTCCCACTGCCCTCCCAAAAATATGGTAGGATTTTTACAGTGATTTATTTAGCAGTTCACTGGGAATCTGACTCTTCAATTTTATCACTTGCTTTTCTTTCGGTTTTGTAAACTTATTATTGCCTCAATACAGAGAATTTTTTAGGCATTTACCATACAGAAAACTGTGCTTAAGATACCATTACCGTTGTAACAAACCAATAAAACCTGAAGAATTCATTTGAAGGGCTGAAATTATATCCTTAATTTACATGCTTTTCCTTCTCCTTGTTAAGAACAGTGGTGATGAAGTGTTATCCTTAACTTTGAATTGCTCAGCATCTGTTGGTTTGTGGCGGAGCCCAACCCTAACATTATTTAAATGTATTTTTGTGCATCTGAATATTAAACAGTGCCCTAAGGATTCAATCCAGCAGCCCAGACTATGGTAGTTACAAGGTTATAATTTCTCTTGTGCTTATTTTGTGTTCAAACTTCTATATAACCAGCTCAGTTAAAAAAAAAAAAAAAAAAAAAAAAAAAAAAAAAAAGGGAATCCAATTATTTTGTGGAAATATTATGAAGGCAGGGTTACCAATCTATTTCTTTCCTTTAAACATTCAAGTTAATTCCCCAGAGCAAGAATACTTTAAATTTCTCACAGCACTTCATGTCAGGTTTGCAAATTGCAGGGAGTTCATCTGTTCTTAGATTTGTTTTGATTTTCCTTCAAGATGAACCACAAAAACATATGCATATATAATATATACACAACATGTCAGCTGAGGAACACCGAAAGCTGAAATCCATTTCTATCAGACGAAAAAGGTGAAACTAATTTGAGAAGAAACCTACCACAAATCATCTAAGTCTGCAAATGGTGGCAGACTGCCTGTGTTAAGATTCTCTGTTCTCAAGCATTGCCATGTGTGGTTTTTACACAAGTTTAAATGGTGATAAATTCAGTACCTCTGTTTTAAATGGATGGATTGGATTGCTAATATTTGGATTAAAAGTAGTATTAAAGTAGGGCTTTTGAGAACATGGGGTTTGGTTCAGTGTTTTGGATTCACAGAGGTCATTTTTCAAAAGAACCCAGACTTTTTTTTTTTTTTTTTTTTAGAAAAACTCCTCTTTTCAGTTACATGACCATTAATAAAATGTGAGTAAACACTGTGTAAAAACATAACATTTTGTTTTACCCTTAGATTTCACATCTCTGACACTACCTAAGATTTTTTGAATTTAAAAAGAGATTTAGAATCACAGATGTTTTTAAAATATTGTTCAGTTTTCCACCCCGGGAGTTATCTTTTTTTTTTTTTTTTTCCTTAAAAGACAGATAAATTTATTATAACACTTCAGGCATTCAGGCTTAGGAAAAAATGAAAGCTGAAACAATGTTGAAAGCAGTAGAGGCATTGGAGTTTTTCACTACAAGTATTGTTTCTTTTGGATGATTTTTCCTTCTTACTCACCAGGTAATATCAGCTGGTGGCTTCTCAGTGCAAATTCTAGTTTTGTTAAGGGGAAGAATATACCTTGTTGAGGCAAAGATATAAGAGCAATCACACCCTTTCTTCACATTCTCTGCACTTGTTCATGTCTCTTCCTCCTAATTTTTCATCTTTTATATGTGGCCTGGAGCTGAATCTCATCTATTTACAATAATGGGGAAAATATTGCAAAATAGTAGATCCTTTCCAAGCTCCATTAGCTAAGCAATATGATGCGTGTTGATGAAAGGACCTGACAGCCTCTCGTAACTCAGGTCTGGAGAAAGGTTCCATAATCAGGGTCAGATCCATTGCTCAAAGCTCACACTTAATGCTACCGCTTAAGGGACACCATTCTTTGACTGGACTAACAATGGCATGAAACCTGCAAGGAGCTTGATTCCATACGTCTTTCTCTTGTGATGATTTCTCGTTTGAGTGGTGTCGGTGTCTCTGCAGGCAGAGTGCCTCAGGATCCTTAAGTATCATATTATCTTTAGGCTTTTGTGTTTCTAAGCATCAAGAACATACGAGCAAATCATAATAAATGGTGGAACTGCTTTCAGAATGACACCTGCAGTCTCAAGTCACCACCGGTGTACGATTGTTTACAGATACTGTTGGCTCACCCCATATTGCTTTGTCTTTAAAATTAGTCCTCTGGCTGGTCTTGAGAAAACTGTTTGTGAGACCCATCTGAGGCCTGTTGGTTGTTGGTTGCTGGTAGTGTCCAAAGCTGTATCACCACATATAAGAATGTGGTTTGCTGAAAAATGTAAATCACTTTTGAGATGAGGTAGATGTGTTGCAAGTATTGCAACATTTGCCTAGTATTGTAATATTTGACTAGATTATATAAGGGCAAACCAGTGAGGGCCAGTATGATACAGTACCTACACAAAACAAAACCTGTGGTTTCCAACATATCTTCATCCAGAAGAAGTAGAGAAAAAGACTTGAACAACAGTGTTTTTCATCCTACTTAGGTTGTTGCTTTCAGAGGTGTTATTCTATTATGTGAGGATGATGTGCGTAGCATAGCTGTCAAAATATCAAGGAACCACATCCAGGCAGTTGTTGAACACCTTCAAATCCCACTGAAGTTGATGGAAGATGCAGCTGCCAAGCTGTAGCTCAGCTCCTTGAAGGGCCTAACTACAGAGAGTAATAACAAAAGCAATAACAAAAGCAATTAAAAGCCACAACTACCTTGCAATGTCTATTTTAGGGAGATAGGTTATGTGTTATAGAAAACCAGACTCCATTTCTTTACTGGAAATAAAATGAGACTAATTAACTGTTGCACACTACTGACTATTCTGGTTGGCATACAAAGGCTAAGCAAGTTTTCTGCTTTTCTTGTTTCATGGAACTTTTGGTGCTGTTGCCTCAGCAGCAGTTATGGTGAGGTTTAAGAGCCTGACAGGAACTCTAATAAACACTTTTTTTAAAGGGTTCAGAAAAATTGTGCACAATTGTTAAATAAAAAGCAGGATCAGTGAAAGAAATTAAATTGCCATACCTGATGCCAACAAGGGACTGTAGTCAATGTTGACTCTGAAAACCTGGGTCCTAAATTTAGACCACTGCATCCGCAGGAGATTAGCAAGTAGGCACCATATTGAGATAATGAATTTATGATTTAAAAATATATAAATCACCTTACTGCAAGAAGAAGTTGCATGAGGGCCTTGAGGAACCCGATGAAAGGCAAGCTGTGTGTAACCTCTTAAATCTCACTAATGATCTCTACATCTATTTGCTTCAGTGTATTATAAACAGGTATGTATTTGTAATATTTTGCAGTCTGTCTGCAAAGAGTTGTTTTTTCTCCAAGACCAAGTAGAGAAAATGATTCCACAGGCTTCCAGTTCTTCACTAAAATATTTTACTTACAGAGGGTTTCTTGATTCTTCCATAATTGCTTTATGTATACATATGTTCACCAGCTGATAGATTACATTCACTTCAGATGTCATTCATTTGCACTTTGTTAATTTTTAGACATTTCTGTCTTTTGGAAAGTGTAAGTGGTGATTTTGAAGAAAACATAGATGTTTTTGTCTCTGGTCACTACAATCTTTTAAGTGGGACTTTTCCTTCTCAGTCACACGGAAAGTCTTGGTTGTGAAATACCTGTATGGGTTGCCATGCCCTATTGCACTTCTGTGGGGCAAAGAGGACTGCATGAGTCATCTCCTATCTTCATTCATGAAGTTCTCCAAAGAATTTCAATTTTACAGTGGCTTTGCATGACACCGCATGTGATTTCTTATAATACTTTATTCTACTAGCTTTAAGATCACACTGCATAGAACAAAAAAACCTGCATTGGTTATTTCATTGATGGATGCTGTGGACCTGCTGGGAACTTGGAGAATATAATTGATATTTTGACTAACTTTCCCTTTGGATCTGTCTTTAAGACTGACCTCATAAAGTAGGCAACTTCACTACCAGTGCATGAGCTTCAAACAGATGGAATCATCTTTGTGTTACATTTTCTTTGAACTGTCATCATGTCCTTGGGTCCTTTGTGGTTTTATTTTTTCCTGTTGTTGCTGTTTTTTCCTTCTTGATTCTCTTTTCTGTCTCAGTCCTTTCATATTCTTCAACTCTGAGTTAAAATGACTTGTGTGTATTTGGCAACGTGAACACAGAATTCATTTATATTTGGCATTTAATCAACAGGGAGCAAAGCCCAATGTCAAATTAACACTACTTTGGTGTATAACAGCACAGGAAAATACAAAGTGTATTTTCTTCAAGTTTGTTTGGAATCTTCTGCCCAGATGTGTCTGAAACTGTATGTATATGTGTTTGGAGGGCAGTTTACCCAGTTTACCTTGATTTTGCTACAAATATGCCTTTTTTTTTTTTTTTTTTTTTTTTTTTTCTAGGAGCATGACCATCATAACAAATGAAACAGTGTTTGGTGGCTGGTTTAACTCCTCTTTCCATTATGGCCTGAGCCTATCCTACATAAGATACCTTGTCTGGGTGTTGCCTTGTATCAAGGATAAGCATGACACAAGCAGAGCTGCTGCTGTTAGAGGACTGCAGTCTGGCTATTTTCTTTTGTCTTTAACTGGCTTTGGACCCCAGACTAAAGGTTGGAAACATATGCCACATCTCTGTGTTCAAAATACAGCATATATACATACACACACATAAACACAGCAGGAGTTTATATGACAATTATGCTGTTCTAATTGTTACTATGGGGATACAGCAGTTTCCCATGGCTTCTCTATATGGATCGTTTGGATGCAACAGCCTGGCGGCTCAGTAGCTATGTAAAAGTAGACGTTTTTACCATGTCAGGTATTTTTGTCACATTTTTCTGGAGAGGGCTTTGGGTTTAGACTTGTAAAATAAGTGGAAGTCAGAATCATCTCTGTAGTTAACTATACCTATGTGGTGACTCTCCTGGAGCAGTCAGGCCCATGAGTAAGGTTTGTATGTAAGAAAACACTTTACTGCAAACCTGCATGCTCATCACAGATGAAGGCTGAGGAAAGTTTGTTTTATATCCTAGAAACTTACACTATAAGAAAACAAGGAAAAGATTAGACCACTAGGAGAGAACTGAATGCATTCAGTTACTGAAAACCGATGGGCATGATAGGTAATCATTTTGCCTTTTAGAAAGAAGTGAAGTTACACAACTAAATTTCATCTATGCTTTGGGAAAATGTGAACGTTGCTCTTCAGAAGAGATTGTTTATTTCCTGAGTGTACAGATCTTGCTGTTCTTTTCTAATTCCTTTACTAGACCTCTGATATATCACAAAGTTGAAGCATTGATTAAACAAGATATTAACTACTTAAAAACTCAAAAGTGTTTTTTTCCTAAAGACAAACTATTCAGACCCAATAAAATACTTATATCTAGAATTAATAATTTTAAGAAAATAATTTTGCGTTCAGTTAATTTCAGGGTTGGAGGAGAAAATTTATTACTGCCTGATTTGATCTTTGGTTTAACGCATTCTGTGTATTTTCACCCTATAACTTCTATTTGAGTTATGGCATATATTTTAGACAGCTTTTAGCCTTTATTCAACAGTCACATATAATGAAGACTTTACCACATCTGTTTGTAGCTTCTCCTAATGGCTAATCACTTTGTTATTAAATGTGTTTTGTAACTTTACTGTGATTTTTCATTTTGTCTGTTTTAAGTTTCCAGCCATTGTCTCTCATTATCTTAAAAACTTGACCTGTCAGTTGTGGGCAAGTTGCTTTATAACACTGTATAGGTTAAATGATATTGAGAGGCTTTCTTTGCTTCTGCTGCTTTACACAAGTGTTAATTTGTCCTCTAATATCCCTCCCAGCTCTTCTGTGATTCTATTCCAGCCTTGAGACCCATCATGGTTCCACAATAGCCTTAGGCAGGACCACAGGCCCTTCTTCTGCTCCCCAGTGTACTTGTCATGATATTATGGCATCCCATTTATCTATAGCATCATGCTGTGGGGTGGTTGTGTTGGGATTTTTTTTCACCAAACCTTACTCAGATAACCAGTAGCCTCTGGGATTCTGATGAAAGTGTTGTGCTATTCTGGGGTTCACCCAGATGCTTTAATAGGTCATGTGAAAATACATGTCTGAAGAAGCAAAAATCTGTGATGACAGTCCCCTTCTCCCTAAATGTAAATTAGTGCAATTTGTGAAACACTCAGATTTCTGCATGAGTACTACATTACCGAAAGGTTCTGTAACTCTCTTCCTCTCTTTTTAGCCTCCCATCACAAGTAACTTGTTTCAGATATGATTCTTTAAAAATATAATTATCCAAACACTCACCTTAGGGTAAGCTGGCCCAGTGCTGCTGTGCATTTAAAACTATTAAATCTCTGCTAACATATCCATTAGAAATGAATGAAATAATGATGTGGATGAAGCTAAACCAAAGCACACAATTAATTAGATTTCATTTTCTATTTTGATGGATTCCTGGAGCTCTGTGGGCACTGACCAAAGATACATTTGCTTTCCTCATGTAGGGTAATTGGATTACTAGGTAGTACCAGTCTTTAATCTTTGCTGATAGAGCGAGATAAATGTCTGCTAAATACTCTGAGCAAACAAGAGTAGCTTAAGAAAAGAAGTGACAAAAAAGGTGACTTGAATGTAGAGGATTAAGCGATATTTCTTCTTGTGATGGAGAGGAAAAAGCTGTTCTGTTGTCACTTGGTTGGTTAAACATACTGTGACAATAGGGGTAGCTGCTTCTCTTCACACTTTAATAATGTTTCCCTGTATGCACTGAATTTTTAAATGGAGTGTCTCCTTTACATGTCTGCATAAGTGTCTTTGCTTTTCAGGCAATAGGTGTCTGAAAATACTTGGAAATTTTTCTCTGTGAGGAATTCTGAAATACAGATTGGAAAAATTGAGGTGTCAGTCATTTCTAGGGTTGAAAATGGATGTCAGTTTTTCATCCTGTGATCAGAAGAAAATACAGTGTGTGCTTTGGTATTTTGGAGTTGGGGGTGGGTGTTTGGTTTATTTTTTAAGGTATTGGAACATAAAAGGAAATATGACAAAAAGGAAATTACTTTACAATTCCAGTAATTCATCCTACCAATAACCACCCTAAAAAAACAACGTCAGTCATCTGTGACTAGTCACAGACCTTCATTCAAGCAAAAATAGAGCATGAAAATAAAGAAAAGATTATGGGCTGGCATGTTTGGTGGGGGAAAATAAATAAATTGGGGTTGTGCTGGTTTGCGATTGGAACCAATTTCCTGTGGAAGACCTTCCTTCCCAACCTGCTATTTATGCCCTGCTTGAATGCTGAGGCAGAACCTGATCTCTTTTGAATATCTGAGAAGCACAGGAGGTAGCACAGATGTAGCCTCCAGCTGTGGAAATAGATACTGAGATCTGAGTGCCTCTGCAAGAGTTCCAGGGACATCTTACAGAGCCGGAGAGGGGGACTTACTTTCAAAGAAACAGCATGTGGCCATTTTCTGTCCACCTTCCCTTAAAAGACATCTGAGCTGTTTAACTCATCCATGATGCTTGGAAAACCTGGTGCTTCAAGCAGCAGGTCTGAAGGACTAAACAAACAGGTTGAACTCCAGTAAGTGGGCAGATCACCTCCAGAAGTATTGATATCCTGATGTCCTGTCATGAAGGCAGCTCTGGGCTGTGAATGAGCTCAAGGGGTGGCTCACATTCTGGGCGGTCAGATCACTGCCAACTGCAAACTCAACAGGGATTGTCAAATTCACCTGTTAAAGCTTGTTTGAATAGACATCCTGAACTTGTCTCATTTTAGGAAAGCCAGCAATAGAGCTAACACCCAGCCCAGACTCTAGAGACCAACTTCCCTTCTTTCTGGGTCATTTTGTGGTTGTAGGATTCTGGGAAACATGCAAATATATCCTGAACTGTTTCATAAATGCCAGAGAGGTCAATCTTCTTTCCTTGCTGTTTCACGAGGACGTGATTGATGCTTGGTACTTCTGTATAATAATAAAACATTTCCAAAGTTTATGGTCAATAAATTTGTGTAATAAAAAATGCATCCCCATGCTATTATAGTTCATACTTCAATAACTTCGCAGGCTAAGATAATGTAAGTTTTGGTCATGCTTTTTTCCTTTTCAAAGAGCAAAGACTGAAATTTCTTTTAAGGTAGTGCATGTTAAGGTTAGTGTCTCCTTCAAATAGTGATTTCTGCTGGAATCAAAACTGTGATTTTAATTTGAATTTTCTATGAGTCATTGTAAAATAGTGTCGTCTGATACTTTAAGTGGGTGGCAAATATTGTCATGTTAGTTATTTTTCTGTAGACATCTGAATATATCTGTATTTTTTTCAGTGAAGTACCCCAAAAAAATGGCTTTCTGATCAGGTATCTATTAATGAAGTGTTTTGACATCTATAATCTAACCCAAAGTACAGTGTAATCACTGGATAAGTCTTCACTGCCTCTATCAATATTTGAATAAAAGCTTCAGGTAAAGAGATGCTATAAAAGCACTCATCTTTCTTCAGGGCATAGAGTTCAGAAGCTCTTTTCTTTATTCTTTTGTTTTCTTTTTTTTGTTGTTTTTGCTGACAGTCTCTTTTTTTTTTTTTTTTTCCCCCGATTTTGGATTGAGACAGCAACAGTAAATGAGGGTGATAGAAAAGGACTCCAGTCTTATTTCTATTGAAACAGTAGAAATTACATGGGTTTCTGTTAAGAACTGTGAAGGCTTCTAATTGATCATGTGAGGGCCATAAATAGAGGTCTGGGACCAGATAAATGTGATTTTCAGTCATAGACTTCCCCAGCTGTTCCAGAACCACATTTCAGCTAGCTTTAGAAATTAGCTTTTTTTTTTTTTTTTTTTTTTTTTTTTCCTATCAGTTTTTTTGAGACTTTTGGATATGTTAGGCAACATTTTGTCTTTGCTGTTTTCCATGCAACCATGATAGTTAGGCATCAATTCAGTTGCCAGACCATAAATACAGAGATAGTGGCATAACCAGGCTTCAGCCAGCACTGCAGAAGAGGGGTAGTTATTCTTTAGCTCCTGTGCCATACCTACTAGCCTCATCTGAGGCACCTCAAGGGGTCTGCAATATCTGCTTGTGTGCAGACAACTGAATTGACATGTTAATGTTTGCTTTTACTTCCTTTTTAAAGGAAAGAAATAAAAATAGTCTGAACTGGAAAAGTCCTGAATTTCCCTTCATTATTCATTAAAAAATTAACAAGTTTTTTGTTGTGGTTTTTTTTTCCTGATTTTATCCCTTTTCTCCCAGAACTGAAAATTTTGGTTAAGAAAATGTTTAGAAGATTAACTAATAAAGGACAGAAGCTACTCATACTTTTTCAAGTCCATCTTTTAAGAAACTATTATCTAAAAACTAATTCTGAAAGATAGTTTCAAGGAATTTGCTCACCATAGAAGATATCAAGAATACACAGTATTCTGGAATATGTGCTTGTTTGGGAATGCCTGTTCTCTGTTAGGTTTTGCAGGATTTATAAAGTGATGATGGGGAGACACAGAAAAAACATAGAAAAATAAGAACTGAGACATGAGGAAGGTGTTAGTGGTTAGGATTTCAGACTTTGTTTGACAAGGGATTCACCTTGTCACACCGAGTTTAACCAAATTATCCAGGGTCCTCCTGAAAATGATCTCCAGAAAAAAGCTTCTCCCATCATCTGAAGAAATGAGGCCATATGAAACCGATCCTAACCTCTCTCTTTGCTTTCCTCTGGGGTTGACTTGTGAGATAAAAATTATGACTTAACATCTTTGATTTGTTTTTGATAAAACTTTAAGCGTTTTTCTGCAGTCTTGTCAGGAGATGACATGTGCCCTCTGCTTCGTCCTCGTGCCTTCTGTCTCACTTCTTCTGTCCTCATGCATGCTGATAGGATATGATTTATTTTTTTCTACCCAAAAATATAGAATCACATTTCTAGACCTGTCCAGTACTGTGCAATAGCTCATGTCTCTGACTTCTGCCTATTTCTTCTCACTCCATAAAGGCCAGGGCAATATTTTGTGCATTTAGGCAGCCCTTCAGCGTCACAGCAGCTCTGGAACCCCAATTTATAATCTATTACCAGCTGCTGTCCCCCTTCTGAACCGCCACACAAGAGCCGCCTACAGAGATGATTGATGCCTCCAAATTAATCCATGAATGCCAGGGATTAATTTAGACACAGAAAGCTAGTTCATAAGGAGTTCTCAGTGTTCGTGTATAAAAATACTCCAGTAGATTTGCAGCTTTAGAGAAGCAAGCTTAAAAGAAGAAAAGACCGCAGTTGATGGCCAAAAGGAGACTGCATGGGGGAGAAAATACACGGTCACTTGAAAGCTGCAATCTGCTGAAACCCAGAGGGTTCTTTTAAGTTTGTCTTTTCTCTGGTCTGTGTTTGTTTATTCCAGCAGAACATGTTATTGTCCGGAAGATATTTTGTGCCTCGAACAAAACATACAACTTTCACAAAGAGCTCTCTATTTTAAGCTGGTATCAACCATTTATGAAGTTCATTGTGGAAACTGCACAAACAGAAATGTGAAGATTCCAGCTTTTAAGGACAGGATTTTCTGTTTGACTGGGGAGGTCATTGTATCTATGTCTTTTCCTTGTAAAACTTGCACATTGCTGATAAAAGAATTTTGGGCCTCTTTCTAGCAGATAGGAAAGGTAGGACAATTTTTACATCCCTAGACTTACAGCTACTCATTACATTGTTCTGTGAACTGTTACTTTTAGATAAAGAATTTAGGCTTAAATTAGATGTAGTTTTCTTTGTACAGGTCCTCTCTTTGCTTCATTTATTCTATTATAGTCAAACTGAATATCACTACAGAAACAGAACCACACTGTGTGTGATACTATAAACACACAATAAGCTATACTTTCTATGCTGAAGAAACAAGTAGGCCAAAGAGATAAGAGGACAAAGAGGAGTAAAGAAAAATCATCCCCTTTGTAAATGCTAGGAACCTGAAGTTCAGAGCTTGTTCAAGGTTACTCAGGAGCTGTTCACCAGAGATGAGATTTAACCAGGCTTTCTGAATTTGAGACCAGCATTGCAATCACTAAAATATCTCTTCATCCAGAAGTTTGCAGTCACTTGACATTTGTGTTAATGCCTGACACTTGACTTCAACGTTTCAGCTTTGATAAGGACACACTATCTTCACTTAAGATGAAAAGGTGTGTTTTTTTAAAACAAAAAACAAAACAAAAAAAAAAAAAAAAAAAAAAAAAGGGGACTGTTTGTTGTGAAGGCTCCTTCATAGTATGTGAAAAGAACTCTGTCAACTCACTTTCACTGAATTGCTACCAGAAATTATTTTAATAAAACCTTACTCTGAGTGTCAACTCACTTTCACTGAATTGCTACCAGAAATTATTTTAATAAAACCTTACTCTGAGTGTAGATTAATATGATCAGTGGTTGCCTGTGCTCCTCATTGAGACAAGGGAAGTATCTTGTCTTTTCAACATGAATAGCTTAGGCAAATATTTGCCAACACGAATCAGGGGTGTTTCTTACTTTTTTTCAGATTTATTTGTTTATGGTAGAAATATACAGGCCTTACAACAATTCCTGGCATGTTATAATTCTGGAGAATCACTCTGGAGAGCATGGGACTTTGTAGATCAAGGTGGGCTCATCTAACCTGAAGGTCTGGGCTACTATTACTATTATTACCACTAGTAGTGTCTTAGAATCTTCAGATAATTTGAGGATTGGCTTCTATGGGTTTGATCTGTGGGATATGCCACAATTTTTGGAGGGGCATATTCTTTTCATGATTTTAATGTCTTTCTCATGTGCTGCCTAGTCCTTTAGGGGAGGGAAAGGGAGTGGGGAGAAAAACAGAAATAAGACTGCACCAACAAAACATCCAGCTTGTGCAGAGGTATTGCTGCTGGGTAAAGTTACTGGAAGAGGCCACCTTGTGGAAGCCAGTAACACAACTGCACATTTCTGCAAACCACTAGCTCATGAGCAGAGGGATTTTTTGGTTTACAGACTGATTATTAACTACTACTGACTAAGCAGGGAAAAAAGAACCCCTTTTTTGAGACTTCTGTCAGTGCAGCTTCACAGGCTGACCTAGAGAGGGCTTAAATTGTAGCATTTAAGCTAATGAGGGCAAATACCTTCTCAATTTCAATATTTTCAAGAATATCTCCTCTCTTTTTCACTTCCTTCCCTTTTCTTGTACCCAACTGCCAATTCCCCAATAACTACTGGGAATCTGTTTATTTATAATAGTTTTCAGAGAAGCAGCTTGCCATAACATCAGCAATGACTCTCCAGGTTTCTAATTTGTTACTTTTTTTTTTTTTTATATATATAGTGCTTCCCTTTGCTTCTGCTCTTTTCAAATGCTCTCAGTGCTGCTAATTGTCTGTTTGGATTATATTCGGAAAATTATTATTATTGTTTTTAACTATGTACTCAAAGTCACTTCCCTGTTTTTATGGAAGGAAAAAAGTTGTGACAAGCAAAGAATAGCTGTCATGTATCAAACATGACATTTAAAAGGAAGTCAATAGCAGGTGCTGTGAACAGACAGCTCCTGTCAAGATACATAGGTACCCAGCTTAGGAGACAAGGAGGCAGGATATGGTGTACACTGACAATCTGGGAGGTAGAGTGCTCCCATGTGTTTCAGATGGGGGGTATGTTTCATGTACCTCTTCTTTTCCAGTGGAATTTCCTTGTGTTATCATTTTGACACATCACGTGTGTGAGGGTGATCGGTAGTCAGGGTTTGGCTTGAATAGGCCAAAGTCAAAGAAGGCAAACGATTTATAGGACAATATTTTAACAAGTGGTTAAAGAATTAATTGCAATATTTGTGTTTATTTTCTTTGTTAAAGTAGAAGTGTAAAACACCCATAACCCTACAATGGAATTGGTGCCAGACTGCCTTCAGAACCTAAAAAAAATAGAAACATGTGGCACAAAATACATTAGTAATGTTGGTATATGTTTTTCTACCTGAAAGGAAAGATTAAAAAGAGAAATCTTGTTAAAAACAGATAATTCTATGCAAAACTTTTTTTTTTTTTTAATGTTTGAAGTCATCAAATAGAATAGAAGAGAGGGACCTGGTTTTCACTCTAAAGGAAACATGTCAGATGAACTGTGAGTAAGCTTGGTGATTTTTCCATTTGGGAAGGCAGAGACAAGTCGTACTTAAAGTACCTAAACGAGAGTTGAGTAGTTATATGACATCTAATAAATTAAAGGAGTGACAGCCTGTCTCCTGAATGATTCCTTGTAATCACCCCTGTTGGGATCTAAAGGGGGTGGGGGGGCAGGGTGGTGGTGGTGGGAATTTAATTGTCTTTTTCCTGCCTGGCATAGCAGCAAAGTATCATAGCAGAACCCAGAAAAACAGACCAGTAATGTGGTAGAGCCTGCAAAAAAGATAAATCAAACAAAAGATGCACTCAGTCAAGGAATCTGATGGGTAATGGCAGATGATTTCTCATCACAGTGTAAAGAGGACCAAGAGTTGTTAGTCTAAAAACATTCTGTGTTAACACGGCTTGTAACTTGGTGTGCTCTCTGAAAGAAGTAGTGGGTAAGCTAGTGTTAATGTCAGATTTATGTTAACATGCACAGAGGAAATCAATACACGGTAACATTGTTTTCATAGGGTAAACAGATTTCTGGCATGCTTGCTGCTTTTGATTATCCAAAATCATGGATGCAGAGATGTGAATTTGCACTGCATTGTGCAAACCAGAGAGCAGTTCTCCTGTGCAGAGAAACCAACACATTTCAATAAAGCATCAGAAAGAGCTTAGAACCAATTTTTCCTATTGCTTGGCACAGGGATAAGGGCTGCCCTTTACAACAGTTTGTTTCTTTGGTCTGAATCTTATTCACTTGCATGTCAATTTGTTCCTGGGGCAGTCTCTTTAACTCTGCCAAGAAAGTGTAAACTGAATTATTTCTGTGAAGGAGGGAGTGTGTGGGAAATCTTGGACAAAACCACAATAAAGTACTTACAAGAACCTATTCTTAAGCAAAAAGGTGTACTTAAGGATGCTCAGAACATTCCTTTCTCTGCCATACAGGTAGTTTGATCCCAACCAGACTGATTTTACATGCTTTTAGAAATCCTAATATTTTCTCTCATCGGTGGCTGAAATTTTCATCAGCTGCAAGCTACAGCGTATTTAATAAAAAGTTGGAAGAATCTGCATCTCTGCAGGTCTTATTTTTCCTTCCCATACTGTGGTATTACCTGTTTTATACTTTAATATCCAATTGTTGGTATAGTGTAACTTTTTCCCAGGAGAGCTGTTAGTGTGCTTGGTCTCTCACCCCTTAATGAAACATAGATTGTTTACAGCTAATGAAGCTCACAGTAGCCCACTTTAATTTGAGGCTAATTTTCCTGGGCCCAACCAAACCTTTAAACCATAAAGAGCATAAGTGGGGCCTGACTGAAGGTCTAAGGTTGTTCAGTCCTCAATTCCCTGGCCTGCTCTCATGCTGCTGGAAGTTATTTCTTTTCATAATGAACTGAGGATGCGATGTTCCCAGCAGGATGGGGCCGTAGGGAAGCAGAGAGGTTTTGCCAGCCTTTGGCTGCTGCTCCTGCAGCAGGAGTGATGGACTGGGGCTTTGGGCTCTAAGCAATGTCTCTCTACCCCAGAGGCAGGGCATGCCAAGCTTCATATAGCAGTTCTCATTTTCAAAGAGTGCAAGCTTCTTTTCTTGCATCCCTAGGATGTCTCCTGGAGTTGTCTCCAGTTTGGGAACTGCTATCTTGCATCTGATCCTTTTGACCTGTTTGGGACCAGTTTCATTAAAGCAAAACCTTTCTCAGTGAGAAAGATACAGAGCCACTTCACTGAAGAGCATATTTCTTTCTATCCCTCTCCTACCCTGAGAGAGCTGGCTAGTTTTGTACAGTGAACCGTTAGGGATGTATTTCCCCTTAGAAGGATCCATCTTCCACATCCTGAAGGTGCACAATGTCTTTTTGTGGCAGAAAACTTCTAAACAGATTCCTCTTTAGGTAAGAAAAGTAAGGGAAGAAAATAAAATGTTGCTCTTTGCTGCAACTTCACTCCAGACACAACAGCATCTGTAACATTTATTTCTAGACTGTGTGATATTTGGTTTCTGCACCACAGAATGGAAGACTGATTTTCTCACTGCTTCTCTCAAACCCATCAGTATTAATAATCCAACTAATAAATCTAAAAAGGACTCCAACTCCCTCCCTTACAAGAATAGCCTCTGTGTGTTGTGTTTTGGCTGATGTAATACTTCTGTTTTGCTTAATTCGGAAGCATTTATTTTTCCTTCCATCATTCCTCTTACTGAATGTTAGTGGTTCTGTGGGGATTCAGTTGATTAATGACTAATTTCCATCCTATGCATGCTCAGGGGGAACCTGCTCTCACAGTACTTCCCTCCAAAATAATATAATCTTAAAGGAGGGGGGATCTTAGGGGAGCAAGACTTTCATGTGAAAACAAAAATCCAGTAGAACTGCAATGGAAAAATGGGACGTGTTGAAAATACATGTATTTCAGTAATTTCCTGGATATGAGAGCACTTCTCCTGAACTGGATGCCTGTATTCATGCATTCCCCTATGACTGTCCCAGCAGTTGAAGATGTTACCAACCAGCTGGTGTCATGACTCACTTGGAGGTTAACCCTCTATTGTCTTAACTGGCTGGCTGAATTCCTGCCAGCTTATTTGAGTTTCCTTTTTAGAGCTAGAAAAGGATGGGTAAACATAGTATCATGCTCTTTTCTCCCTCAAGAGAGAACAGAAGCAGGGACAGAAAGTTCATTGCACTGGGTCATGCTACAGATCAGTGGCAGACAAAAATTGGTCCCTAATCCAGCTCATAGGATCACAGAATTACAGAATGGTTTGGGTTGGAAGGGACCTTAAAGATCATCTAGTTCCAACACCCCTGCCATGGGCAGGGACACCTTCCACTAGACCTAGTCGCTCAAAGCCCCGTCCAACATGGCCTTGAACACTGCCAGGGAGGGGGCAGCCACAGCTGCTCTGGGCAACCTGTGCCAGTGTCTCACCACCCTCACAGGAAAGAATTTCTTCCTTACATCTAATCTAAATATCTTTCTATACCTCTAAAACTCTCAGTTTAAAGCCATTACGCCTTGTCCTATCCCTATACTTCCTAATAAAGAGTCCTTCCCCATCTTTCCTGTAGCCCATTTTAAGTACTGGAAGGTCACTATAAGGTCTCCCTGGAGCCTTCTCTTCTCCAGGCTGAACAACCCCAACTCTCTCAGCCTGTCCTCATAGGGGAGGTGCTCCAGCCCCCTGATCATATTTGTGGCCTCCTCTGAACCTGCTCTGACAGGTCCATGTCCTTGTTATGTTGGGAGCCCCAGAGCTGGACACAGTACTCCAGGTGGGGTCTCACAAGAGCAGAGTAGAAGGGGAGAATCACATTTCTTGACCTGATGGCCACAATTCTCTTGATGCAGCCCAAGACACTGCTGGCTTTCTGGGCTGCAGGCTGGCTTCTGTTCAGTTTTTCATCCCCCAACACCCCCAAATCCTTCTCCTCAGGTCTGGTCTCAATCCACTCATAAATCAGTCTGTATTTGTGCGTGGGACTGCCTTGACCCATAAATACTGCCTAAACTGCTTAAACATAGCCTATATCCCTCTGAGACATTAAAACCAAAGAAATCAGCTATCAGCAGTGGCTGAATATCTCCAAAACCCCACCTGATGCCTGGAAGTGTGCAACACTTCTGAGTGTCTCTGTCTTTGCAGGGAGGAAGATGTGATCTTTGTAAATGAGTTGAACCTGGAAGTTTGCAGTAAAATTCAGTCAGATCCTGGTAATGGCTCCTCTGTGAGGGATAGCCAAGCCTTCCTCTGCGGGATCACCACATATCTTTTACTTGCAATATTTTAAGTGTTTTTATGATATTAATGTACCCTTAATGATAACACAGAATTCAACAAAATACCACAGGCATTTTGGAAACTGTCCTTTTCCAGAGAATTAACTATTTAAATTAGTATGGTGGCAAGTGAATTGAAATGCAGGAAGATACTGCAGACACCAGATTTGGATTTCATTGTTTCGCACATCACAAGAGCCAGAAGCATTTTGCAAAGTACACCAAAAAAACAACCTTCTCTGGTTACTTCCTTACGCTTCCTCTGAGAATGTCACAATCTTTTAATAAGTATTTCAATGCAATCATAGATTTTTTTTTTTCCTAGTTGGAAATGAACCAGAAGCAGAGTTCCATTGCTAAATCAATTAGAAAGAAAACTGCAGGTGCTCTTGTAATACTGCTTGCAGGAAGACAGATTTCCTGATAAATCAGTTCCTTTGACACGCTGTTAATGAGAAATTAAGAACCACGTTGTACTCTGTGCCTAGGCCTGACTGACTTAATTTTTTTTTTCTTTCCTCTTCGAGTACAAAATATATTGGGAAAAAAAAGAAAAAAAGTATAGTAATTCCTAGTGCTAAGTAGATTTTTTTTTTCTAATAGGTACATTTATGCATTAGTCTAGACACACAGATAGATTATTAATACGCTGAAAGGACTTTCCTTTGCCAACTTCAAGAATACACAAAAAGAATATTCTTTAATTATAACAACTAAAGCATCCTGTCAAAAAGTTTTGAAGTAAACCTGTAAAGTAAGATGTCAGAAAGGAGTATGTAGCATCTTACCAACAAATCAGAAGGCAGAAGAGCTGCAACTTAAGGTCAACCCACAGATACAGCATACCTAATTTGGACAATCATATTCTCCTATCTTAGACTTTGACCATGTGTCTCTGAGTTGCTTTGTGAATGAATTTTTATCCAACTGTGTTGGATGGACTCATATATGAGTGTGTAGGTTCTGATCCTGCAAAGTATGAAATGCCCTGTAAGAGCTGTGGAGTGTCCAGTGTTGGCTGAGATGGGAAGTGAAAATGTTCAAATGCTCTTATTTCTCTGCTTACAAAAGTCAAATATATGTTTCAGCATCAAAATGGTTCCGCTGTGCTGTTATTGAACCACATTAAGTGGAAAACAGTCTCAGCCTCCAAAATGCAGTCATGCACTTGCCTTGCCTGTTTTACTAGGAAGTTACAATCCACATAAGGACTGGGAAAGGAGAAGCAGCATCCCTCACCTGTTACAATTCATAGTCACAGTGCAAACATGCCTTGCCCAGCTCTCAGACATAAAATGTTCATCTGGAGCGTAACAACTGAGAATTCAGCACCCATTCCCTTTTGTTGTGCCTGGTCCATGGAGGGTAATCTCCATGCACAAGATGAAGCTTGCAGCTGGATCTGATAAGGTATTACAATACAGCAGCAAAAACTTCTAGATTCTATCAATGTATCAGAAACTTTTGCTATTATTTTTTTTTCTGGTTTTGTTTGGTTGGTGTTGGCGGTTTTTTTGGGTTGTTGGTTTTTTTTTTTCTCTTCCTACTGCCAAGGGCAGTAAGCACATTGTGCTGGCCCTAGTTAGCTAGAAATTGTCTCAGTAGAAGGTGGACTCCACACTGGGCTAACTCATGATACTTTATATGTCATAATTTTCTGATAGCAGCTGAAATTTGTTAGCCGTTCATAGGAAGACTGGTCTCACAAGATCATCTTTCTTCTACAGATAATTACTTTTCCTCATGAGATTTTACAAAGAGAGTGCATATGCAAACACACACATACTGTATTTTTAAAAAATCCTCTATTTGCTGTTCTGTTACAACATGGATAGATAATCTGCATGTCTCTAGTGATACATTCTGTCTTTGTGTTCAAAGTATGTTGATCTCATGTTTTACTAGATTAATTACTTCCTGTCAATCCTCCCTTTTTTTTGGTAATCTCTTTGGAAAGATATTTTTTGTGTTTGACACAGAGTGAAACTGGATGTTTTTCTAAATGCAGTAGGTATCAAAGGCAAGGTCTGTAACACAGCATGTTTTGCTAATGTAGATTAGAAGGGCTCTGCTGAAGACAGCAGAACTGAATCAGTTTGTATCATTTGGGGATGTGGTCAATATATTTAAGGGTGGAGTGTATGCTATTAAAAAGTTGGTTGGATTTTTTTCTGGTGACTATTTCAGTTGGTCACATCTCATGTGCATCTGATATTATATTCTTGGGGGGACTAAACCATACTCCTTTACCACTCAGACCTACATAAGCCTGATTTCATGGGAATATCAAGATTATGAATATTAAGCATTCTTTTGTTTCTATTTTTGAGGTAAAATTTAGGGGCTGAATTGCTAGATGAATAGGCTAATCTTTACATAAGTGGCTAATGATGGCCTGCTAACACAAAGTAATTGACCAGTCAACACAAGTTGGACCCCACCAGAAATTGTGTTCTTTGTTTCATGATTAAATTATATAAATACAAGATAATCTGTCTGACCTTTACTAATTAGTTATGAGGCAAAATCACAGACAAATGCAACTCTACATCCACATCAATTGCTGTAAGCCACTTTTGCTCCTCTGTGGCCAGCTGCTTGTGCACTTCTAAGGAAATTCTCAACGTGTCCTTGGTGGCTTGAGAGAGGATGCAAAGTCTTCTCTCCATTAAAAAGTGCTATCAAAATGGAAAAAGAAAATAAATGAAGAAAAATCATTCCATAATGATATTTTCATCTAAGTAGATGTATTAACAAAAGTGCTGTGAACAGATGTCTAGATCAGTCCTCCTCACTACTGGATGTATATGTTGCCTAAGATCAGTCTTTTTGATCAGACACCTGAGGTGGTATCATACCATTCCTGTCTAGTTGAGACTATCCATTTAGTCTTCTACCACTCTCCTTATAAACCTGAATATGTATAATTTGCAGTATTTGAAGGTCTGTCTATCACTTCACTGAGCTCACTAGTGAAATCTCCACTAGAGTCAATGGTATCGGGTAAAACCTCAAATAATTCCATGTTTTACAATAATCCACCCAAGCCCTGTTCTCAAGGGCTGCTTGGAGAAGACATTCCCTAGTGACAAAACAACAAGGTGCTACCAGTCCTCATATCCCCAGTTAAAAGCCCTTTGACTCTTGATTCTTATAAAGTGTCTGCTCACCACACTCAGGTGCACCCAGTGATGGTGAACACTTAGTGTTTTTCAGGAAACCTGTTTCCTTTTCCATCATAGGGCAGGTTAGATGGTGATCTCTTGTATCTTTTCTCATTTTTATCAGCTGGCATACATCCTCCTTCACCAGTGAACAACTTTGTATAATAGAAAGGCACTGCTTACAATAAAGTAATTTACTTGCAAGCCATCGGAAATGGTGTATGGTCAAAAAAAGCACAACGATATACAAAGCAAAACGCCAGAGAAAAGAAATTCTTCTCAAAGAAAAGGCAAAGCAAAGAAAATCAGAATGTGTGTTAAAGATAAATCTTATGTCACAACCCTAAAAAACTCCAGCTGGGATTCTGCTATTCAGAATAGCCCTTGGAAATTATTTTCAAAGGTTAGCTGCATGTGAAAAAGGAACAAAATAAAGTTTGATCACACAGGGATTTGCAAACATGCTTGTGGGAGCTACCAGAAGGCCCTGTACAGATGACCTGAACAGAGGAAGAAATAATTCAGTTTTCCAACCAAGCAACAGGAGTGAATGTTCTGTAAACATTTGAATATCAAAGGAAGACTTTTAAAACCAAAACTCGACTTCACAGGAAGCCAGTTTAATGAACATACACCATAAAAAGTAGATTACAGGGCTGGAATACATTATTTGGTGAGATCACACCATTTTGAGGGCTGTCATTTTCCAAAACTTTTCTGTGCAGGTCAAGGTGCAAGCTCTGATCTGAACCTCATGGTATGATTAGTAGGGCAAGAAAAAGCATCTTAGGTTTAGAAAGGACCTGGATTAATGTGTAACATTTAACTGCACCTGGAGCCAGCTGCTACTAGAAAAACAGTAGACACTTGGCATGCAGTAATCCTTTCAGGAGGTTTAATGAAGCTTTGTCTCACAGATAGTCCCTTCTGGTTTATAATTTCTTATTACTGTATGTCCTTGCTGAATTACTTATTGCTGATGAAGCAGAACTATTACAATACCTAAAAGCTGCGTTGAAGTCTGAGCTTGGTTTCTGATGCGCCTTTTCAGGTGGACAAAGATACAGAGAAGCCTTAGAAAGCCGTCTTATGAATAGGAACCCTGAGTGCAGCAGTTCAAATTTGGTGAAGGGGAAATTACAGTCTCATCAGTTCTGTACCATATAGTCCTATGCACCACCAACTTCCATTTACCTCCAATAAATTAAATGTAAAAGCATGAGGAAAAAACAGACCTTATTAATTTCACCTTTTTTCTTTTTTTCTTCCTGGAATTCCTTTCAAATAATTCCTTTCAAAGTAATAGGACTATATTCAATCTCTTGGAACTTCACTTTGTAAAAGTGAACTTCGGATACACCCATTTTTGAGCAAGCAGTTAAACCCTGGTGCCCATGCTTACCCTGTGTAAGGTTCCTGCACATCTTCTGCCAGACACAAGCAAAATTTTTCTTTTTATGTCAAAAGTATGACTGGGTTCACTGAAGGGTTAGACAAATTCACATCTCTTAATTGTAGCCTGGTCGTTACTTCCAACTCCAGATGTCTCTGTACCACTAATTACAGTAAATCAGGAAACTCTACTGAGGAAAAAATTGCTCTTAATATGTCATCATTATTATATTCCTCAATTAGCTCTAGACCCCGCTGGAGCTGGGAGGCTGAACGCGATGGGCTCAGCTCCACCCCAGTGCAATGCTTATGTCCACCTTACATGTAAATCCTTTACAAAAAATAATCTCGTTTTGATATAGAGAGCCTGACACAGGCAGGAACAATGTAACTAAGCAGGAAATATAGGAGCAGAATCACAAGTATGATGGGAGATAAAGATGAAAAAGAATTATGTCCTTATAGATCCACTGACGGCAATGAAAATGTGCTGATTTACACCAACTGTAGTCTTTACTAAGGTAACAGTATAAAAGTATCACTGGGAGTATAACAAATGTTTCTTTCTAGGCACAATGGATTACAGCCAGCCATGGCTGCAAGTTGCATGTGCTTACACCAGGGTTTAATTTGGCACAATAACTATAAGCATGATGTGGCTTAGCAAATGATTTATGTTGGCCTTGTAGGCAGCTGACAGCAGAGATCTTCCAATAAAACTGTATCAGTGAGATACAGGAAGAGAAGCAAGTGGCATCTCGGATGGCATGATCACCCCAATCTGTACAAGGATGTTTGTGTTGTCTCAGTCCATCTGCATGAGCAAAGGACACATTAAAAATGCATGAACAGACCCATAAATATCCTCAGATTAGGTGTGGGCGGGTTATTTTGTCTTGTAATGATCCATTCACATGTGGAGGATATTGGAAGGGATAATTCTCTGGTGGTCAACAGGTGGGGATGTTGTCCGTGCATGGGCCACCAGATTTGGCACAGAGGTCACTGTGTTTCCAGTCTGACTCCTCTTTTTCTGCAACTATAGTGAGAATGGGTTTGTTCTCGAGTTAGCACCTTGAGAAGAGAAGGTGGGGAAAATCCTCTAAGAAAAACTGATGCAAACTGACATTGCTGTGGTTTCCCCAGGGGTATGTGGAAATGAACCACAAGAGCTAAGCTATTTGGTCATACCATCTAATTTGACATTAAGTGGGGGTGTAACAACTTGGGCAAATTCAGAGAAGCAGCTCTAGCCCAGCAGAAAGTAATGAGAATGAAAGGTGCCAGAGATACTGTGAAGGAGTGAGCAAACTGCATCCCTGAAAAACAGTGAGTATGCACAAAATAACAGTCGTTCGTATTGATCACTTATCTAAAAAAGCTGGTAAAGATGATCTGTGGCTGTGGCACATCTTGTGACCTGGCTTTTCTACACAGAAGGCTCTGTTTGCAAGCAACAGCACTGACCTGGAAAACAGGTTGCTTTTCATATTTAAATTATCCAGTTATGAAAATATTTTTAAAAGACAATTATTCAGAACAATCATATTTCAAAGTTATTGACTCTTTCAAATATTTTAAAAAACATATATGTCTGGCATGTGGCCATGGACAGAGACAGGACTATGGTTTAGATGAACTGGATGGTCTGTTCCTGGATTCGTAACTCATTGTGTTACTTTGCCTTTGAGTGCAGCAACCAGGGAAAGACTAATGACTGAACTGGTCCTCAGATGCACAGAGAAGACACAAACGTGATCTGGAGAACCGAAGCTGAAGCATGTACGCATGTGAGCTAGGCACACAGGGAATTTAAGGTAGCTTCCTTTATGGACAAAGCAGATATATAATGACAGATATGTAAATACAATTGTTATTAATACAAGCAGATGGAGAAGAATATTTCCAGTCATTAAACCATGTACTGGAATAGTAGTGCTGTGGTTAGCACACTGTGAACTTCCCATGTTTTATCTGTGAAACGATTTGAGATCACCCATCTGCTTCTGTTCTGCAAGCTGGCTGCTCCATGTGAAATTGCTTTGTGTATTCCCATCAAGATATAGCTTGAAATATTAGCGTGCATTGTTGGCTTTCTCTCTAGCATAGACCATATGAGTAGACACCACCAAAAGATTCATGCATGGTCTAATGTGCAGTGACACAGAAATATGCCCAGAACAAGCTTCCATATTGTGAATGTAAGGAAACATATTCAACAACAGAACTCTTTGCTTTTGACCTGTGTTTGTCTCATTTCTGTCTCTCTTTTGTGTGTGGAGTTTGTCTAAATGTCTCAGCAGTGATGTTTTGCTAAAGACTTGCTCATATATGATATTGTTCTCCCCATTTACTCTATAAAACATGACCTTTTCTATGCCAAATGATGTCTGCCTTAGGCTGAATTGTTAAAGCTTTTGGGGAGACAAAGGGGAGGAGGAAGTATAACTGTTATACATGAAGAGAAAAAAAGTGGTTGTGTTTGGGGTTTTTTTCTAGCAATGAGAAACCAGAAGTCTTCTAACCATGTTAAGGAAGGTAGCCAGACCAGCATCTTCTGCATAAATTCACCCTCTTATAATTCTACAGTATGACAAAACAGTGTTATTCCAATCTCTCTGTTTTTAGGGAGAAAAATACTAAAACCTAGGCCAAGTTATAATTGTCTTAAAATCACTGTTTGTACATAATTTATTTTTTAAAAGTTGGCTACAAATCCTCAGAAGATTGCATGTACAAGGTTCAGTGTTCAATGCTGACTAGGTTGGCAGATACTGAGCTGGACTTCTGTCGTGCTGTGAACCTGGAGAGCTTGGCCCTTCTGGATGTAGGAAGATGTTGATTGGTACTGAAGCAACATGCCAAAAAGGACAGAAGAAATTTATAGGGCAGATCAAAGGTGTTAGCTCCCCAGAATGGACCCTTATATCATATGACAGGGTTGCGTGCACACCTGGTAAAGGAAGTAGCTGAAAGCAATGAGCCCAGGGGTTGTCTCTCCTAGGATTTTTTGCACTTCTGGTTACACAGAGGTAGGTCAAAACCAAAATACAAATGGGAAGTCACAAATTCAAGGGCAGTTACAAAAGATCTGAGGAATTAGCAAGCCAAACATGTTTTGGTGGATGCAGTTTTTAATCAATTTTCTCACGTGAAGGATTATTTTGTCATTGTGAGTGTGAAACAAATTGTGTGAATAAAAGATGGCTGGGGGAAGGGACAGAGGGGAATCATGAAATAAGAGGAACTACTCCCTGAAAAGAAACTTCCAAAATCTCTCTTTAATCTGAGCCTCTCTCCTGCGTCACCTGTTACTGCAACACATCCCATCTTCTCCTTCCCTTCTCACTGATCTACTGTACTGAGAAGATCAACAAGTTCAGAAGAAAGGCCAGGACTCTGCAGACCCAGCTAAATGCTTTGACAGTACTCACAGTATTTACCTTAATGTTCCTGGAATCACTATAGCAGATGTTCCTGTAACATTTGGTGAAGAAGCCTGTACTTAAGGGGGGGAGAAGATCATTCTTCCATGTTTCTGCTTGAAAATGGGAACTAAAGCAAGGACTCCCCCATCTGTGCAGTCATTCTTGGGTTGGGTGATTATTGACTGAGGGTTTGTGGCTTCAGATAGGAACCTCAGGGTGTTATTGTGTAGATGGATGTCTGTCAACAGTCTGTGTGATGAAAGTCAAAAACTAGAGAGAATGTCATAGAGGTTGAGACTAAATGTGTAGGTATTTTACTGCGGGTGCAGCTCTGTGTCCACTAAGGGTGTGGGAAAAGGGTATGTTTGTCTGTAGGAAGCTTTGAGTTAGTGTGTCTGGACTGTAACCGGTATCTAAATAAACAGTTTCAATGAACTTGAGACCAATGGCCTTGCCATAGGACCAACCCTCCCATGTTCCTTGGGATCCTGGTGTGAGGTTCCCTCTGTGCTGCTGCAGTGCAGGTGATGAAGCAAATTTAAGTTAAACAAAATGTAGATCACCAGGAGCCAGCAAAAATCTTGAAAAACATATATAATTCTGGGTCCTCGTTTTCTTCTTTTAAAGAAGAATAATTTCCCCCACCCTTTTTTATGCACAGGAAGCAAAACAGCCTGAGGTTGAGTTTTGTGTTTGCACTTGCTCGATCTAATTGGTTTGCTATTCCACTTTGTTTGCTTCAGCAACTTTAATTTCATTTTAATTTTATCTGATTTTCAAGTCAATATTTTCTTGAAATCAGTGATATTTTGAAATCTGAGGTATCTTTAAAGATCTGAGCCCAATTAGTAATTCAGAGTGACAGGAGGGTTTTGGATTACATCAGGGAATTGAATGCAGGTCTTTCCAGTCTTAAAAGATACCCTAACTTTCCTATCCCACAAATAATATAATAGCCTATCCCACAAACAAATAATAATTTAAAAAAAAAAAAAAAAAAAAAAAAAAAAAAAAAAAAAAAAAAAAAAAAAAAAAAAAGCAAGCCAGAGAGAAGAGAGACTCTCTTCATGATGCTTGGTCCAGCTTTTCAT
Organism: Athene cunicularia; assembly: GCF_003259725.1. Lineage (NCBI taxonomy): Eukaryota > Metazoa > Chordata > Aves > Strigiformes > Strigidae > Athene > Athene cunicularia. The sequence goes on from NW_020799107.1 coordinate 22,968,601, forward strand.
CTTTTCTTCTTTTTTCCCTTACCTTATCTTCCAATAGAATCAAGGACTAGATCCTTTTTAGATCAGCAGTGTCCTCTAAATACCTTCCCATCTGATGCCATCACTAGTCTCAGTAGAACAGAGGTTTTAATTTCTGTTTGCTAGTAGTTATAGGCATCATTTGATGCTTGCTTTTCTGCTGTATTTTTCATCTTATCATCCTTATTTACATTCATTCTCTTTCCCACTTAATCAAACTCCTGCCCTACTCTGCTAATGGTGTGTTTGTTAGTTGCAAAGACTTTAAAAATATTTTTTTTTTGAAAAGCACTTAAAAAAGAAGTGGAGAGTGAGAAAGAATTACAGGGCTGGTAATATTCCTCAGTTATCTTAGACTCAGTTTCACCACCAAATGTAATGCAGAGTGCAAATACCCTTTGATTTGTGATCCAGCAGCTCTTGGAAGTGTTTGGTGGGAGAGGTGCTGCATATGTTTAATTAAGGCCCTAAATTGCAAGCATTCACACCAAACAAGACGGAGTCGTGAGGCAAATGAGGGTCTAAAGATATGAATAAAACCAGATAATACCATGCACTAGGTCAGTAGTCAGAAAGACTAAAATGAAGCCTGCTAACTACCAAACCAGATAACTGGAGTGGATGTTTGGCCCTGTCTTGCCTGAGTCGCATGACAGTGGCCATCCTCAGCCTCGTTTGAAAAACCCATCATGGAATAAGCTGGAATGAAGTAAGTACCGTGCCTCTCATCCTGTATGTCCTGCACTAGAAGAGAAAAGTATGTCTATACATGAACAGTTTTTACTGTTCTTATACTTTCCCACTCTTAGCTAAAGATATTAATGTTATTCTCACGGTATTTATTTATAAAGAAAATTTATTCTGGTTGGGGGGTGACATTTATGCTGATTTTACCACAGCCTTTTCACTGCCTGTGTCTTTTATTATAGCTGTATTTCTTTCATTGCCTAATGTTCATCCCCTCTTAGAAATAAAATATTTTACCAAGCTGACCATCTGATGAAACATTTTTTCTGCTAGGTTCAGAATATATTTACGAAGTAACATTGGAGGAGTGAAGGCATATAACATTTTCAGACAGTGTGCCACAGGATAAGGGTGATAGAGGTTTATGGGAGATATAAGAGAAAGGAGGGAATCACTGCCTTAGAGTGATTAAGCAGATTTTATTTACAGCACAAACTGGACACATGCAAATTGTGTATCCATTAAACACAACACTGCTTTAGATTTCAGGCAGCTGGAAGTGAATGCTTTGGTATTAATTTTCACCTAGCATATAAATGTTAGCTCAAGTTAAGGTTTAGGATATATCAACTATTCCTAAATTTAAAAAAAAAAAAAAAAAAAAAAAAAAAAAAAAAAAAAAAAAAAAGGCATGAAAAGCAGGGATGATGTTACAATTATCCCTAGAGAAACCATTGCAAGTACAATAAAATGAAAATGCAGAGTCAAATTTCCAAGACAAGCAAACCATGTAAGAGAAGGTAGTGAAAAGCTCAACCACACAGGCTATTTAAAGATCTGCCATCTAGTTTTTATTCATATTTTTTTCACACCATTACAGGAACTGGTGAGAACTGGAAGTCAGGTTCTTTGCCTATGTCTTGTCTCTCCCTTCATCCTCAGTCTTGCTTCCCAGCAAAGTAATCTGTGCTGCACACAACTGCCACTCTGTGCAGCAGAAGGGGAAAAAAACTGGGTTGACCTTCCCCATGGGGGAGATATCGGGTGATGTGCGCAGTGCAGCCTAGGAAGGAGCCATGCACACCCAAGTGTCTGACAGGGGTCCCAGGAGACACAGAGAGGCTGAGACTACTTCTGGGTCTGGCTCAGAAACTGCTAATTAGAGTAAGTTGGAGAAATTTATTAAAGTCAGCCTGGACCAGACCAGGCAGTGAACAGTCATGGTGGCAGTTGCTCTCCCAGGCATATTGTGAAAATCCTTTTTGCCCACTTCAAACTAAATACAGAAAACCCAGCATGAGATTGTAACTTTAGAGTGAATTTTCTTGCATGATAGTAGGACAGGGACTGACAAAACCTGTTCCCTGGTCTCAGAATTGCCCCCAACTCACAGAACATCCTGTGCAACATCCTGTTGTTATCACCCAAAGCTGCTGCTCTCCATAAGGTTCAGATCCTGTGAGTGACACCAATGAGATCCTGCCTTTGCTTATGTATATGTAAATCAGGTGCATTTCTTGAAAGTTAGATCCATGTTTCTGAGCGCAAATAGATAAGCATGAAGCAGGCTGGCTTTTATATCTTCTATTCAACACCATGTACGTTGCACAAATTCTCCCTCACCCTCTTCCCAATCTTTTACAGGAACAAAAAAGAATACTGAAGTATAGGATGTAAAAATCTCACTGGCTTTACAGGTTTCAATTAAACACATCTATTAATGTTATCTTCATGTGCTTATTTATAAACACAATTTATTATTTCATGCAAGTCATTCATGCAGCTGATGCTACTGCTATGAAAGTGCTTTCTTTGACTGCATATTTTATTATCAGCATATTTCTTGAGCTACTTTCCATTCGTCCTACCTTAGAAATAAAGTATTTCATTGAAATGTCCATCTGATAAAATATTCCCCTTTAGACATGTATTTTCTCAAAGTGTGTTTGAAAAGTAAATTTGTAGAATATTTAAGGCAGAAAGTGGTGCCAGTAGCAATAACTTAGTGACAAGCTAACCTGCAGGTTTGTAGGCATTCTCTTCCTGCAATAATATACAGTATGTCATTGTTAGTAGCGATATACATACTCCTATAGATCCTAATTCAAGAAAGATTTATGCACATGCTTTGAAGAGAGTCAAGTGTTCTGGTTATCCAAACAGGAAGGGGCTTTAAGTACATATTTGAACTGCAGAGTGAAGCTTCCCTGAGAAATTTGGGCACTCGTAAGGCCTTTATGGGTTCCCTAACTGAAAGTGCAGAAAAGCTTCAGTTATATACAGAAGTGAGTATTTATTACATGTAAGCACGGTGTTCATTGCAAATTTAAGCATAGCTTTTAATTTAGGACAGACTGTGTTTTGCATTCAAAGTTCAAGCATATCCCAAACCCCTCAGTTAAATATCCCATGGACCCATGGGGTTTCCACTAGGGGCTGATAATTGTCTGATAACTGATTGAAATTAGTGCAAAATTTACATACATGAATATATGTAAGAAAAAGAGAGAGCAAAAAGAGGTAAGAGAATAGAGAGGAAGAGGGGATAGGAAAAGAGGAATCAACAGCCTTGGATCCCATGTGTTGTAGTGTAGTGACACTGGTCCGTAGGTGGTGGGTCTACAAAGACACACATGAAGTGTTGCCTTTATCCACTCTTTCTTATGCATGTGCTATAGGTTGTGCCAGGTTTTCATTTTCTCTGGCTTGTATCTGTGCCGTTAGGCAAGTTCTGTCTCTGGACAACAGGAGGGAGGGGGAGAGAAATGGCCCACCACCCCACATCCACAGAGCTTGCTCTGCTTCTCCCACAGGACATCCCACTCAAGTTATTTGAGACGTCCTCTTTACGAACATTTTCTTGTTTACAAACAGTTCATGACACTGCAGTGCACAAATTCCTGCTCTAATTCATCCATCCACTCTCAAGGTTCTTTCTGTAGCCTCAGCTATGTGTTCACCTGGTAGAGACTAGTGTAGCTACTTGGCTTAGGTAGTGCAAGTCCTCCTCCCTGAAATGTTGTAATGAGACTTCAGTGTGACTGAACTCAAAATTCATGAACACTCAAATGTCCTGAATGTGATATACATCATGAATTATGCAGGCCAGAAAACAATGCAAGGATTCACCTCAGTATACATGAGCCCAGTTCCACAATCTCCTGCCTAATTCATTACATTTGCTGATCAAGGAAGCCTGAAAACACAAGGGGTCGAGTGCAGATAAAAGCCCCTATCACCATGCTGCTTGCTCTCAGGGTTGCTGTTGTGGGTATTTTGGCAAAAGGGGACCAACTATATGTGTATTACAGCAGACAAGGGACCCTTCTGTGTCTGACTACCATTTGTAAAGGCCTTGAAAAAGGTAATCTGTGTGTATTTAGCCATTAATTGACTCATTGCACAGTAACAGCTCTAGAAGCTAGGGAAGGAAAACACAGGTTGATTTGAAGGTAAATAAGTTTAAATGCACTATTCTTTCCTAAAATCCTTGTTATACTGGCAGAGTATGGAAGGAGGCTTTCCTCTTCATACAGAAATCCTTTTACTACAGTGTTGTTCCACTCCCCCAAAAAATGTGATCTGAGTTAGGCTTTCCTAGAGCATGCTAAGAAGAAACAGAGAGACTTTGTCTCTCAACAAAGCCAGGTGCCACCTGTTATCTCTGTAAGCCTCTGTTGTTTTTATCAGAAGCAGCAGCTGCCACTCCCTTTACATGTGGGAAATGATGCCTTTCATGGGCATTTCACAGTCCCATGGATCTCACCTCCTTTGCTCCTTGCTGTGGCTGGCCAGTGGGATTTCTCTGTCTCCATACAATTCAAGAATGGTGCAATGTTGCTCCTTAGAAAGAGTTAATGGGGCTGTGGGACAAAGAATTTAAATATCATATTTGTGTGGCACCTCTCAATGTGGACATGGTAGCTCAGGTCTACATTAGCTCAGAGATCCTGCTTTCCCAAATCACTTTTCTCTATAGTAACCTGAAATGCTGGGGTTTCAACCCCAAGCCCCAAATTAAGGTTGACACATGGGTGATTCCCACAGCCCTTCACAAAGGGGGGGTGAGTTTACCTTTAAGCTTCCCTCCAGGGTGGGCCGGCCTTGCAGACAGAGCCATTGGGTAAATGAGCCCCAGGTGTCCCACATTCAGTAATAAAGGTCAGGTGTCCCACTGAGGGATAAAAGCTGGGGCCACTTGCAGGCAGGGGCAGTGTCTGTCTGTGAGGTGGATGCCCTGTGCAGAGTTCCCTGTTGGGGAAGGATCTCCTGCCTCCCTGGAACTGGGCTCCAGTCAGGTCTGGCTTTTGTGAACGCAGGCTGTGGAGAGATGTGGTATGTGTCTTCCTTGGTCTTATGTATTTAGTGTGTTGACATGGTTGTTTCCTGTCCCTTCTATGGGAAACTGCATTTCAGCATTTATTCCACCCATTGTTGGTTGTGTGGTGTTGTTTTTGGGGTCAGTGGGATTGATGTCAGTTATGTATAATCTGATTTGTTTGTACCCCTAGTACTCACCCATGTACTGACCCTTTTGTATCAAATACAATTTGGTTGTTGGTTCATTTTTATGCTGGCTGTGTCCTTTATGCTAGGCCTAATAATTGGCAAAACATAACCTCAATGTATACTTTTAAAGCTAAATTATACTGGCATACTTAATGTTATCTCTGTTTTTTTTTCTTTATGCTGTTTGTCCCCCCTCCTCTCTCTCATAATCTCTGTCAGTGAGGGGCTGGTGGATTAGATCTGTGTGTTAGTCTAGCTCACTTCCCAGGGGTACACCCTGTTCACCTGTCTGTGCCACTGTTAAATGTGTAATCCTCTGTTTCTGACAAATTAATCTTTTCTGTGTGTAAGCACTAGCTGTGATATTACAAACAGAGGATTAGGCTTGCATGCAGTGAAGAGGAAACAGAGGAACATGCACTTTAAACACTTCTTGAAGTTCCTGTTTCTTGTGTGTCTTAGTAATAAAGATTTATGGAAGGGTGAAAAATGAGAATTTCTAATATCAATATAAATTAGTACTTAGAAGGTGCTTTTTGAAGGCCTCAAAGTCATCTTTGTGCCATTCAAACCAATCAAGTAAATGAATATTGCTACTTTGAAAATCTGATTAGGAATGTTTCATTGAAACAGATTTTGAACTTTGGAGGAAGCTTTAGATAAAAAGCATGGAATTGAAGCTGGAATGAGAAAATGGATGTAAAACTTATTGGAATTTTTCATTGCCTGTTTTCCAGTGGTCAGCTAGACTGACCTGGACACTGTGTCTGCTGGTGGGGTACCTGCTTCCCTGTTGCTAGGCTCAGGTGGCATATGACCTGATGTGGTTGGGGACGTTGGCCAGATTCAGAGTGCTTCCTCACATTTTCACTCCTTTTCAACACTTTGCCTCCCAGTTGTGCCTGTCAACATGCATCTAATATTAAACTCAGCTCAAGTGTGGCTTCCCGCTGGGTTAAGGCCATGGTTTGTGACATAGATGCAGGTGAGATGCCTCAGATGTCCCCTCTAGTTTCCTCTGTGGACAGGAGCTATAGCCTGTCTCCATCCAGTCTTTCTTCTCTTCCCCCTCTCCCCTGGGCTTTCTGAACAGAAGATAAGAAGGATTTGCTGCAAGATGCTTGGCTGCTCCTATTACCATTTCTGTAGTTCTCATTAATTTAACAAAAACCCTTTTGTCTTCCAACTACTGTTCATAGAGGGTGGAAGCAGGAGTCCCCTGAAGTGAAATTTACTGTCTTAGAAAGAAGCTTGGTGGTGGAATGTTCAGGCCACAAATATCTTTACTTATTTTATTTCTGTATATTGGTACAGTACTTGTGCACTTAATACTGTGGTACCCAGAGTTCAGACTGTAATGTGGAGCAGCATGATGCAGATATTACTACATTTTCATCTTTGGCCTTTTCTTTCTAGCTCTCTTGTTAAAACTCAACTGAATTATCATAGGTACTAAATCAACGATTTTTTCAGTCTATCCAATAATTTATACTGAAAAAACATAGAAAGGGGATTTTGTTCCATTTGTAGTAAAGCACCCATATCCTATATTTCCCCTATTGCCATGCCAATCAGAATTTCTTTTCTGTGGTAGGATGAAAGAAAGACTAAATATTAAATAGGCATAGACAGCATCTAATTGGTAAAAATATTTGTCCTTGGATATAGCTGGACACACTAGAGGGTAAGGATGGGATACTTATGCTGAGGGAGAGAATTCCTGCTGATGATCCCAATGATGCAGAACACTGTGCAGTGTCAGTAATGACTGTAACAGGCAGTGAGTGTAGTGGAAAACCATTTTCAGTTCAACTGTCTGTACTCCTTTCTAAAATTTTCTAAAATATCCATTATTTGGGATGCCATATTTGTACAAAAGTTTGGGAAAATTCCTGTACTATATCTTAAGATGAATTTTAATATCTGCTTTTGAAATGAAACCTTTTGTCTTCAAGCAGCAAAAGAAAGAAAAAGAACAACCTCACATTGTAAATATTTTTACAATGCTATGGTGCATTAATATATTCAGTTTTTTCTAACAGATTTTGATTATTAAAAATACAAATTGTCTGATTAATTATAAATTATAATTTGATTTATAAGATGGTGTTACATATTAAATAATGCCAGATGGTGCCATGAGGGCATTAGCTACCCATAATAGATTCTGGATGACAAGGGAATTAAAAGGGGACAGAGTCTGGGAACCAAATTAAACAGGCAGTGAAAACTCTGCCAGAATAAAAAATTTCCAAAGCATTTCTGTCTCATTTTCTTAAGTTAAAGATTAAAAAATCACCCCCAATCCTACCTATTTTTTGTTATGTTTTCAGCATTTATGATTACAGCAGAACTCCAAGGGCAATACAGCATGAATTACATTTTCAGTGAGTTCATGTGCCTTTTATAAGCTTCCTTCAATATGTTTACATTGGTTAGTAAAAAAAAAAAAAATCTATTGTTATGTACCACCACTTGAAAAATGTTTCTGTATGTTAGAGCAACCAGGTTTGTTATTTGTACTACTCCTAGGTAAGACAGATCCCTGTCCCAGCCTTAGCAGTAGTAGCCAAGGTACATCATTGCCCTAAAGTGCTGTTTTCTCTTTCTATGCAGACTTACTTAAATGAAGTGCTACATTGGTTTTACTTACAAATATGAGTTACAAAGACCACAGCATTTACTTACAGAATGGTCCAAGGACTACTTAAGTGATTTAAACAACTTCCTCTTCCAAAGGTGGGGGGGGAAGTCTAGGGTATGCAAATACATAGATTAAATTCCTGTTACATAGACACTGTTAGCACTAAATTATAGGGGTTTTAGAAAACACTTTCAGTGTTGATTTTTTTTTTTTTTAATAGAAGTTGCCTCTGCATGGCAGGTGCACCCACCCAATGAAAACGGCTTCTTGGCTGCTGAAGTGTAGCACCTATTGATTGGTTTTGTTCTCGGGGCTTCATGGTGGTTGGGACCTTTGGCCAATAGGACCTGCTGTTGACCACAGATCAGCTTCGGCCTGGGTATAAATGGAGTCACCTGGGGCAGCCATTGTGAATTGTTTTCCTCTGGAGGACTTGCCCCTTGGGTTGGGACACTGCCCAAGAAAACTCCTTGAGGTAACTTGGGTTTGGATGCTGCCCTGAGAAGATTCTTGATGTTGAGAGCCCTCACTTGTGTGAGTGATAGAGCATTTTGGGTTGTCATTAAACCCTAGGAAGCTCTTTTGTTCTCCTCGCATGGACATTCAAACATGTAATTGAATAGTTGCAGAGGGTTAGTTAATTGTGTTGATAACAAGTTTTTAATTTTTGGTGGTTGTTATGATCTGCAGTAAATGTCCAAGGAGCCTGAGAAAGTCTTTAGGCTTAGCAAGTGTCTCTTCTCTGGGAGCTGTGCTTCCTTCTATTTGCATCTTTTTTTTTTAGGGGAACAGTGAAATAGTAAGGCTATCTTTCTTGAACTCAACCTCATGTATTTCATTCTGAAGTGTCAGATTCAAGAGCAGCATTTTTTTTTTCTGGTACTCTTGATGTTCTTGTTTTGATATATCATTTTTCTATTGAACAATGACTGATGACTTCAGGCTCTGCCTAATATGCAATGTTTATAAATGAATTGGAAAAGCAACGTTGCACGTATTTGCATGAGAAGATAATGTAATGAAGTTGAAGCAATTTTATCTCTGAAATTCCCCATTTAAAGTGCACTGGTCTTCAATGTATGATGTAAAAAGTGCTGAGCCTGGACTTCTTGTCTTAAACTTGGAATTTCCACTGTAGGTGATTCAAGTACTTCCAAATTTTTTTGGTACTGAATAAAACAAAGTTATATTATCATACAATATATGAAGGGAGGAAACTTTATTTTGAAACTACCTTAGTAAGCTGTCCCTTCATAAGGTTAAAACACTTTATTTCAGTGTTTTATTTTTACTTTTATGTTATGGTATAGTTCTAATGTAATAAACAGTCCCTCTAAAGATGAAATGAATAAGAAAATTCCAGTAATTCTGGTACAGATACAGAAAAATCTGATCCTCGTTTCATTTGCAATATTACACTCTTTCAGAAGTATTTACTGATGAAATTTTTTTCATTCACTTCTAAGAAGTATGTGTTTGAGTTCTTAAGTGGTAGTTTTCATTTAATATCCAAAATTCACAGAACCTACATATTTCTTCTCAGTCTCTGTACCAAAGACAGGAGCAAGAACTGTCTCTTAAACTTCACATAACACATTTTTTTAGCAACTTTAAAAAAAAAAAAAACCACACTTATATTTTACAAATTCATTCAGATACTGCTAAACTTCAAATAAAGACAGCAAATTTAAACTTTGCCACAGTTAGAAGCTGTTTCCTGGTACTGTCCCCCCTCACATTGTGATCTTGTCACATCTGATAAGAATCTTGTAAGATCTTATATGATCTAGTCTGGAGGCACAAGTTGCTCTCAGAAGCATGTGTATATGTACTTGTATATATGTTTTAATATAATTCAGGTAATTGGTACTTTAAAGCAATCCTCTCGCCAAAAAAACCCACTGTGTTTCAACAGCAATGAATGATGGTGTCTGTCATGCAAGAGAAATTTTAACCCAGCATTTCCTTCCCTCTTGGAGCTTCATCTCTGGGATTTCTTCATGAACTACTCTATTTCCTTCTGCAACTTTCTGCCTCTATTTCATGAGGTATAGGGTCTCTTTGACTGTTTTGAAATACCTAAATATTTAAAGGACTCTGAGTCAGCTGAAAAAAAAAAAGCAAGCAGGAAAATAAAACAGTGTCCATGACCCATCATTTGATATTCTGATCCTGACCTATATTACTGAAAAAATGCTTCTGCCCAATTTAATCTGGAGTGCTCCAGACACAGTAGGAAATAGGTTAACATCTGCAGTGCAGTTCAAAGGGACTTGAGTCTTTGATTTGGCCTCCTCCTGGGTGTGTGGTTGTATCTCTGGAGAAGAGGCAGCCCAAATAGCACAGGCTGACATAGGTCAGCAAGATAAAATGGACTGGAAAAGACCTCTGCCTGGTCTATTGCCTGTGCATTTCCAGCTGCTCTTCTAAGGCTATTTCAGAGGTAGGGGGTAAGAACAGGGGGGAAAAAAAAAAAAGGAAGTATGGGAAGGATTGAGTACAAAAGGAGACTGAAAGCACTGGAGAACTGAAGATAAAAACTGAGGGAAGATCATAGATTTCTGAAGGAAGGTTGCTCATGTTTCTTTTTCTTATATTACCTAATCAAAGAATAATTAAGCTCTCCAGAAGCATATTAAAACAGACTAAAGGAAATGTGTGTCTTCTGGTTTGTTTTATTATATTAAGAATTTTGTAACAACCATACCGAATGCTATCCTGGAGGGTAGGAAGTTTTTATCTGAATCATTTGAACCAGTTTCATTGTATACAAATATCTCTTAAAATGATCAAATTCTTAGTTTTCAGGGCTGATCTTTTAGTGAGCTCAGATTAGGAAGATTGCTTTGTTTATTCTGTAGAGGTAACTTTTACAGAAGTGTTTATGAAGTACTTGAGTCTGGCTACCAGATGAGGAAGACTACTGATCCCATCTGCAGCTGCTGTTTGTATATCACAAGTAGTAATCTCCACAAGGATTTTTCCAACCCCCTGTATTAGTTTCAAGACCTCTTCCCAAAAGTGTCCTTTAGTAAAGAACAACTCAGAAGAACTTCTTTATACTGAGAACAAAATAAGGGAAAAACTATTGAAATTAGAGTTCTCATATTTAGCATAAATTATATGTGGCTTAAAATATTAAACACACTGAAAACAACCCTGCATTATTGTTCTTACTCTGGTCTTTTCTGTTCATTAATATTTTTGATACTGTCAGTCATCACATGTATGAAATCTGGCACTATAAAACATGTTCCTGTTCTTTAAACAACAAAATCTGTTGGTGTCTGCTGCTAGAGCATGCATTTCAGAGGCAGGTAAGCTGCAAGATAGTAAGAAATTGGGAGAACAGAGAATTTGCTCTGATGTAAAGTTCAATTGCCTGTTTTTCCCCTACATGCATATCAACCATAGAGGTGAAGAACCTCTGAATAGGTTTGCACAGGTACATAACTCTATTAAGAGTATTGTTCTTACACAAAGATTGGTCTAGACTGGGCTTTAAAAACAGAAATTTGACAATACATGAAAGATTGTTGAAATAAATATGCAATTAATTTAACTTGTATTTCTAACACACACAATACCAGGCATAATTTTTTTAACCTCCCCTGCTTTCCCCCTCTCTATTCATTGCACATTTAAATTCATTATGGAAAAAATTAAGAAAATTCCTGATAGTTATTTTTATGATCAAATACCTTTTCCAATTAGTCTTGGCACCTCACTATAATCACGATGAATGTTATTAATTCAGCAGTCTACATCCTATTAAGGGTTTCATTATAGCAGTGTGTTCAGTAACTTAATGGCTTTCGCATATTAATGCTGCAGCCTGTGGTCTCGTGTCCATTAGTGCTGTGTAATATCATAGGTTTGCACTCATACATGTATATACAAACATAAAATATTACATATCTTGATCAGATGAATGCAAGGCTATTTATCTGATCAGTAGTTTGAATTTACTTAAGCAATTATTTTATGTAAGACTTGTATATGCAACATGTTCTCCATGTAACAGAAGATGTAATGCCATTATAAACCAGTAGGGTGCCGGTACAACAACATACAAGACAACGGCAGTGGGCAGTGCTAGGCATTCTGCACAGGCATTGATGATCTTTGAGGTCATGGTAAAAGTACACCTTACATATGCAATATTACTGTAAAGGGATTTTAAAGAAAAGGGTGATTTAAAAACATCAACAAGGTCCTCTAAGCAATTTTAAAGATTGACAGTGATTTGTGGGGCAAAAATTTTAACCACTGGGTTATAACAACCAGTCTGACAGCCTACCTTGCTTTCTGTTGACAGCAAAATGATTAAGAAAATGTTTGAGTTATTCAACCTTCAGAGGAGTTCAAATTTTGGCATAAACTGCATTTTTTTTCTTATAGAAAACTTAATCTAAGATCAGTTTCTGTGCTCTGAATTTCTAAGGGTGCAAAGGTAAGGAAGGACCTTTACTGTGTAGTGTTGCCCCATCTGCATATAACACTGATGGTAGTTCTTATTTCACTTTCCTACAGTAAACTTACAGCTTCTCTTCAATCTTTTTCAAAGACAATTTAGACATATTTTTGAAAATTTAAATGGTGATTGGTCACTTGATCACAATTTAAATTCTTATTAATAAAGATCAGTGTTTAAAAGTCTGTCTCTTAGAATTACTTTTCTCCCTACTGTCCTGCATTTTAAAAATTTAGTCATTCTTCTGTCTTTGGGTTTTAAATACCTGGAACTTCTGCAAACTGCTGCTCCACCAAAGCTCTTGAATGTTCCTGGCACTTGGGCACCCCTCAGGAGCATTCCTTTTTGCACATCTTGCTAAGGATCCAGCAGCACATACCAAAATCTTGACCTGGACTTGACCCTTTTTCTAAATTGTTCAGGTGGCCAGATTATGTGACTGAAGCTTTCACAGAGGTGGATCCAGCCATATCACTCCCTTTTGCATTTTTTTTTCTAAAAAAGAAAAAGCAGTATGTGGTGATAATGCTACCACTGCTGTGAGTCACCTAGTCTTGGGCAGGCCTTTGACTTGGAGGAAATAGTCCTCTTGCTTCAAACCTGAGCTCTTCCCCTGTCTTCCAAAAGGAACATTACACAAGATCTATTTAGATATTATGCCCTCATCAGAAAGCACATTTAGAGCTGAGCAGTGAAATAGTCCTTGTATCACTAATTAAAATTCAGTGGTGAGGTTGTTTAATTACTCCCTCCACTAAAAATTCTTACTTTACTTTTCACATTTATTCTGGTAATAATGTGTTGAAGAGCTCATCAGCCTCTGAAGGCAGGCAACAATTTTTCTTGTGTACATAATCATTAAACTGACAAATAGGCACAGCACTATACAGTTATCAATATTAGCACTGCAGCCCCATCACTATTAAAACTCATTGCAGCAGGGGATTAAAGTGCATAAAAGGGGGGGGGAAAAATGGTGGGGAAACAACTAAGTTCGAGATCCTTCCCTTTTGCTCTCCTAGCAGCCACCTCAAATCAATTCATACTGAAATTCCTCCTTCCTATACAAAGGCAAGATAACTGAGCACATTTGATTCTGTAAAAAAATAATGACCTTATTTGCTTTTTCTTTGTGGTTTAGTCTAAAATGCTTTTCTTTCTCTTTCATTTTTTTTCATTGATGATCATAAGTTCTTAACACTGATGGATGAGTATATAACTGCCTGCTGCAGACTGCTTTCAAATCCAGTCACCAGCTCTGCCAGTGAAATAAGCAGGATGGAGGGGTGGATTCCTAAATTACCTTGTTGAATCTTGAGTTGGGTGAAATAACTGGTTTGTAGCTCCTCAGACATCTTCTCTGACTTCAGAGAATCAGAGTGCAAAGGAGAGACCACCCAAGTTTTCAGGAGTATCTAGCCTTGCTGTATCAGGGAGAAGCAGAACTGCAGTGACTAGAAATAAAAAACTACCTGCAGCTGTGTTGATTGTCAGTGAATGCAATGTCACATGGCAGGTCTAGGGTGCAGGAGTAGGATAATGTACATTTTGTAAGCCTGGTTTGGTAATTTTGAAGCAAACAAGTAGAAGTCAATAATAAGGTAAAAGCTGCATTTCATAGTAAGGTTATAACATGAAACTAAAGGAAAATACTCTGTTTCTTCACTAACTGTGCTGAGGATCTGAAAGACTTGCCAAGCTGACAGTATAAAAAACTAGCGTATCTTGAACTTGAAGATCAATTTTCATGAATAACACTGAGGCAAATAAATCCAGGTTCTGTTTCTCATTTTGGTCATAGCATGTTTAGCTCCAGCTTTCAGTTTTCATTCTGAAAAGCATGAATTAACAGCAAGGTGGTTTTCTGGTGTTCTCTGTAACATCCTTTTGGGTCTGCTTCCCCAAAAGTCAGAGTTTTAGCTCTGCCTCTGTAAGTCCAGGGTAGCAATAGCATAAGACATGGCCACGGTTCACAAAAAAAATTTACTATCCAAGCAGCTTCACTGTGTTCCAGACTATAGTGATCAGGTCATACTTAGGTGTCCCAAAATGAGGAGAGGGCAGTCTCCCGCGTGGTGATTTTTTTATATCATTTTGCATATGAAGTTACAATCTGGGAAGATGTTTGAAGTACCATCTGCTACAGGCAGCTATACCCTGTTCCATTATTCAGCAGATAAGGGTATTATGGTTGGGTGCTTTCTTGGGAGAGGTTGTGTCCCTGATCGATAGTGCACCATTGACAGATTACCTAAAAAAGAAAACATGTCAGGAAGTCTTGTTACTACTGCAGTAGCCTGCAAAGGGACTGGAAACAAAAAAAATCATGTATCAAAATTTATATATTAGGGATGCGTCATGGGGACAATCTCCCTGTGCTTTGTTCACTCTCTGTTGGAGGGATGCTGAGTGACAAATCCCACAGTCTACTGTCACCGGGATAACTTGCTAGGAAACAGAATACCCACAAGATCCCCTGGGTTGTCATGTCTGTTCACCCGGGACGCCAGGCAATAGAACACCTGTATGGGACTGAAGGGATATGTGGTGTGATGCTGCCTCTGGCTCTTCCTTGTCTAGCGTGGCACTCTGGATCCAGAGATCTCTAGGCACTACAAATATGCATGGCATCACTGTCAAGCTGGGTGGTTTACTAGAACTAAAAATCCCTTTGAATAAAGAAAGAAATGATAGCAAATGTAGCTGCTCAAGAAAATAGCAGTGTAATAAATAATGTATGGAAATGGGATGTTTCTTTAAGAGATGAAGGAATGCTGAAGCTTTTATTGAGCAGTTAATGCCCTCTCTACTTATTATCTTTGGAGTTTTTAAACCTTTTGGCAGTCAGACATGTTCAAATGGAATAATTTAATCATTTCTATGCTGAAAGAGACAGACCAGAAACTTGATTTGACCTGAAGTTCCAGGATGTTAGTTTCGTCTCGCAGACTTTGATGTTTTCTGTTGTTTGGTTTTCTTGATACTGTTTTACTGTGGGCCCACAAACCAGGAGGTAAAATTCAAGACATGTACCTGGAGTGTAACACATATCTTTCACAGGCATTTTTGCCTTGGAAAGACAAGTATTTCCTATGGTGTAAAAATTAATTTCCAAATTTACTGGTGATAAGGCAGGTGAAGCAAAGTTCATCCCTTCTAGGAATCATAACACGGGCTTGTATTTTGAACTTGAGACATTTGCTTACTGTGGTGACCTTGGGCTGTTTTCAGTTCTTTGAGGCACATAAAATAATGATTAAGAGGTTGAAAGCCCACATGGTTGTATGTTTTTGGCAACATTGCCAAATCTTTTTTTACAGTCTTACATATGAATGTGCATTTCTTGTCCAGAATCCATTCTGTATCCAAATTTCCCCACTGTACCGTGAAATTTGGAGGCAAATTGTTCGAAGATTGTGCTAAACCTGTTGATCTGGACCAAATCTCTGAAAAGCTTAGAGAAAATTATATGGTCTTTATTTTGTATGCATAACGAGAAAAAAAACCACTTGTAATGGATTGTAAGAGGATTAGATTTCAGGTAATGGAAGATGTGCTTTGTTTTGCTACCTCCAATTACTCTTCATTACATTGAAGCATGTCAGATTTGCTACTGGATGAACCTTCTGAGAGGGGGTAGTGGTAGCTTCACCATTTTGAATTACTTAAAAAAATCTCATTCTTCCAGCAGAAGTTGTTGGGTTTAATGCGGTAATAAAGCAACAATGGGTGCAAAAGACCAGACTTAACTGGTCACTCTCATCTCTGTCTCTTACTCTGAGTTACAAACATAACACTAAATGGAATAGAGGAAAGCAGCATACTTGAAGGCATGACTTCAAGATGAGTGCTTGAATAACTCAACACACAATTCAGATTTAGGTTTTCATCTAGGGAGATGATTTATTTGAAAAGCAATATTGTGCTATATATGTCATGTGACAATTATACAGTGCTTTATGTTTTCAAATCAAGAGATGACTGTTTGCAATTCTTAACCTTTGTGCAATATTTTGGGTGTAAATAAAGTGAAAGCTATTCTCCCCAAATTATACGCTGGCGCAGCAAGCTAAACAAGCATAGGAATCATTCAATGAATGCCACAGTATAGTTGGCTATGTCTGAAATGCTCCTATTCAAAAATGATATAGCAGCTCCCCTTCCCAAACCTGACTTGTGTTAAAGAGCTTTCAGAGGTTCCAAACTCTTAATTTGTTGTGCTGGGTAACCAAGGATCTCATGAATGATTATACTCAGTGGGATTTGCTACGGTGCAGTCTTCTCACTAAAAGATGTTTTCTCTTTTTACGTTTCTCACTAAGTACTACTCAGAATGCAATAAGGTTTTGTATTTTCTTGCTCATAATCTTAAAAAAAAAAAAAAAAAAGAAAAACAAGTCTCCCCAATCCAAAATAACCCTGTGCTGAAAGTTGGCCTATGTACACTGACAAAGTACAGCTGCTTTAATAAGAATGTGATTATCTTTCGTATTTTCCACCTACAGGTGTCAATGATTGCAAGTAAAGCTTCTTCCAACTGGAAAGAGCCCACCCTCTAAAAGTATACTGAGATATTTAATTTGGAAGGATGGTGCTGTAATCATTTACCTCTCAAAATAAAAATAATGGCAGTGACATTGTACCTGCACTCTGATAGCTGTCTAACGAAAAAAAATATTTATGGTTGTATTTCCAGAATTACACCATTTATAAAGGCTCCATTTGGAAAATCATTTGTTGAAAGGATATTGAAAATTCAAGGTGTAAAGGGACAAGAAAATCACAACCTATATGTGAAAAAATAATGTGGCTTATTGATACTCCTTATTTTTTTGTAACTGTGCAATATTATTACCTTTTCTGTGTCATTTTTGGACCAAAAAATATGTCATTACAAAATATTTAGCTATTGAGTTAGCTCTGAGAAAAGCCCTGTGATTGAAGAAGTGGGAAAAATTACCAGCTCAGCTGGTGAAATCATAAGTGTCCTAATCAGCAGTCTCTAAAACTGGAGGTGTGATGCATCCTTTCCCATGCCAACTTCTTTCCTTCAGTATTGGACATATCATCAGCACTCGTAAAAAGAAGACAAAGGAAATTTCTTCAATAGAGTATAGCTTACATCACAAGTCCAAGAAAGAGAGGTGTAGCTCAGAAGTCCACATGTTTATTAGGAAAATATTCTGCTTGATCAGTAAGGGTTTACTGAAAAATTGATGCCTACAGAAGATCTGAGGGCTTCGGTGTAATAAGCAGCTGTAACAGTAATATGTAAAGACCTCTTCTAAGTTAAGTGCTAAGCCTCCTACCGTTACAAGCAAAACATACAGGACCTTGTCCACATTTTAGAGCACAGCAGAAATATTCTTAAAAACAATGGCTTGAGGTGTTAGGTTTTTTTTCTTGAGAACACGTGAGACAAAATGCTGTGTATGTCTTTTAATGGGAAGTAATGAGCTTTTCAACTGATGAAACTTGAACAGTGACTTTTATGTTTCTCCAGCACAGCTGATGACCACAAACAAGCTCTATCTGAAGGCAGATCTCAAAACTGCCAAGTATGCCAAGCAAGGGGCAACACTAATAAAGGCACATTTCCCTGGGTTTGATTATGGTGTCCAACTTCTCCAGTCCCTAATAAGCCTCGAGCTCTAATTAAATATTTTTCAACACATGGGCCATTTGCAACCTCCCTTTCCCTCTCTCCTGTGGATATGCTGCCATCTAATAACATTTGAATTCATAGTGCAGTTTTCTGGGTCTTGGAGTTGGGATTTTTATTGAGATAATTAGAGTTCTTTTTCCTCTAGCTGATTACTGTTTATTTTCAAATGAGAAGTTAATGTCATTCAGCCTAATCTCCTCCTGTCAGATCTGATTGATTAGAGAAGCACAGTCATGTGTACAGACAGTATTGGTAACATCTGAAGAAACAAGGCTGAATAATTGGTTCTGGTTCCTGGATCCCTTGACCACCAGGTGCCTGAGAGCGATTTAACCGTTAGAGCGACATGTCAGAACAGAAACTGAGAGTTGGGGCTGGGGTCAGATCACCATGCCCTGAAATTAATTTTCTCCTTTTGTTTCCTTTCAAAAAAGGAAAGTAGTAGGGTTAGGATGTGGGATGGGGATATTCAAAACTGTTCATAATAGTAGTTTTGGAGTTCAAAATGGGGAAAACATCATGAAAAAATTATTGAAAATGTTCCTATTTCTTCTCCTAATCCTTCCATATCACACTCTCCATTAAAAAGAAAAAATAAATCTGTCCAGTATTCTGTGTGTGTGTGTGTGTTAACTCGCTTTCTCTTGTGATTGTAGTTTATTGACTTTATACAGATTCCCAGGCACCAAATGTTTTACTGGGTCACCAACTAGGTCTGCAGTTTTATAAACTGTCATGTTGCCAGGTTGTTCTCAGTAGATATAACATTGTCAAGTGTGAGGTTATAAGGATGAAATAGAGAAAAGAAATTGCAGAGAAGTAAAGGAAGAGAAGACATAAGAGAATGGGGCATGTGGTTAAGTGGAAGGTGATGCTGGTCTTAGTGGAGGGCATTTGTACAATGCCCTGAACCCAACAAGGTACCAATATAGGGCTATAGGTTCAGCTGATTGCCCTGCTAATTAAATCAATTAGCTTTTTATCCTTTGTTTCTGTGCCAAATGTATAACTGACATTTCTTTTGTCATCTTCCTGTAACACTGAGAAGTCTTATTGCAGTTCCTTCCTTCTATCTGTTTACCTGGTGAATAACTCTCTCTATTATCATTCTGTGATGTTATTTATTGGGCTGAATCTCTTTATTTTCTTTTTTGCTCTTCTTCACAATCTTTTTAGAGTTCTTTCTTATTTCTGTCTTGAGTGGTGTTTGCAGCTTCTCCTAAATTTAAATCATCTGTGAATTTAAATAACATGAAGTTTGTTCCTTCTTCTGGAATGTTAATT
This sequence comes from Athene cunicularia, assembly GCF_003259725.1. NCBI lineage: Eukaryota > Metazoa > Chordata > Aves > Strigiformes > Strigidae > Athene > Athene cunicularia. The sequence continues at coordinate 22,987,882 of NW_020799107.1, forward strand.
ATTACATTAAACAATCCAGACAGACCGTTTTCATTTTCTTCATTACATTATATTAAAGCACAGTGGTAATTAGTTAATGAATCCTTTAATTTTTTTCATTCTTAGACCAGATCTGAAAATTAACATCAGAACAGATCACTACACCTTAGCTTGGCTCAGCCTCTGCTTAGTTAAAGAGGGCAAAATACAAGCACTGAATCACTGGAGACTGCTGAGTCTATGTGAAGGGAATAATCAAAGAAAATAACCTTCCCGATACAGTCAGAGACCAAACTCTGTCTCATCACAGATAAAAGAAGAAGGTATCACTTTGTATTTTATTTAGTGGGGATTTTACCAGGTTTAGTCTCAAATTAGACTCCTACAAAGTGGGGAGGATGATTGGCAATACCTTATTCTATTTGTTTTCTTGTTTTTCCCTTGAAACTCCTTTGATTTCACCAATATAAAGAACAGGCAGCAACATCAAATTGAAGGTTTGGAATGGCTGCTGGACAGAAGAGAAACTATTAGAAAAATCAAAATGTTCGTGTCATCTTCTCTCCTGTTCTTCCCCAAAACAATGGTAAAGGGTTTGTTAGAGTCACTGGAAGAATGAGAGGTCTGTTCTAGCAAACAAGTAGGAGTTCATGTTTTTAAGAGCTTTAGCCTCACAACAGTCTTGTGCCACAGAGAAACAGAGGCACAAAAAGATTATTTGGCTGTGGTTACAACAGATAGAAGGCTCTGCATCCCCTTTTTTCATGAACTAATCCCATACAAGGTTGTAGAGGTCAAATACATCCCATTTTCTTCATAGAAAAGGAAATACACTGAGCTTTTTCTGAATGAGGTGGCTTTGTTTGGATGTATGTGATAACAATTTCTCTTAGTTTGAGCTGAGAAGGAAGTCTTTTGGAAGATCCTCATACTTAATTCTTGAAAAAATACTAAGGTTTATACTGTTGATCTCTTTAGAAGCATCTGGTATCATATGTTTTTAAAGAAAAAAACTTAGGTTGCCCATTCACTTCCATCTATAAAGAGAATATATCTGCGTTCAGTCTTTTATGTTTGTATTTTAATGTAAATATTACAAAAATGTAACGTGCAGACTGACAAATGCTATAGTTTTTCTATGATATATTTTGATGTTCTATCTACAACTTCAAAGCATTCACTTGTTGAATTATTTGTGAAAGAAAGAAATGTAAGGTAACAGCCTTTAATCTGTTTACGTAACTCCCTCATGGTTTGTTGTGGTGCTGTACAGGATGCATTGTGTATGAAATATTGCTTTGTCACACTGGCAGGGAGATCTGAAATAGACTGGATCTGTCTGGGAAGGACATTTTGTTCTGTGGTCTGTGCAAGAATAGCCTCTTTAACTTTGTCCAAAATGATTTTAAAAAATCCTGGGGGAACATTGATAACGTCTTCTAGAAATGATGCTAGCTTGACTTTCTAGTTACATTTTATGAAATAAAAAAGAACAATTGGGAAAATTACCCAGACGCTTTGGTGCCTGTTTCCAGATGAAATGTGGATGGTTTTGTTTTTATTGAAAATCCCATGAGATCTTGTCAAATTTCCTTTAAAAATCAACAAGAGGCAACAAATGATATTACTGGTCATGGAGAGTGACACTGGAATGATTCGGTTTTCTCAGTGTTCAAGTCCCAGGTACATCTTGTCTCTGCTTCCTAGCTTGGTGTTTTCTCCAATGGCTTCTGGTGAGCACTCAGTTGATTTCATACTGAGACTGTCATGGTAATAAGCAACCATGCCCTTATGGACATGCCAGAAGCTTTTTCCCTTTGCTATCATATTCCTTTTCTTTTTTTCCTTTTTTAAAATTTTCTCTCCTTTTCTTACACCAGCTGAGATAACATTGATAATCCATAGCTAAATATGTTTATAATCTGTAGAATACCTGAAATAAGATCAATTATGTTAAAAGGTCTGTTGCTCACTAGGGGATCTCAGAGTCCCAAGGTACAATAAAATTTGTTGATTAAACTTCAGAATTGTTTCCCCTCAATGTACCTTTTTTCTTTTTTTTCTTTTTTTCTTTTTTTTTTTCTTGCCTAAGTGCTTCCTGTGTATTTCTGCTCTGTGGGAGAGTTAGAGAGTGTTTCTGAAACAGGAGGATGTCATATTTATTCTGTCGGCATTAAGAGTTCTAATTACTCCCTGACGATTCTCATTCACAAAGCATTTTATTTATGATGCTTTTTCTTAAATGATTAAATATTTATTGGTTAAATGTTTGCTAAGTGTAAGGGCATCACATCCTTGATGTTGGTTCCCAGTAGGAAAATAAGACTTGAGGATATAGTAGGTAGCTGTTACAGGAAAGTCTTTCCCAATAGTGAGTAGCTGTTTGTCAGGATACAGGTTGCCCTGCTTTTAAATATATATATATAATTATACCACATTTTATTTTCATATGTGGTTCCATCTAAATGCTTTTGGTTTTGTTGTCGTTGTTTATCATTTTTTTGTTTCACAATTGTTCTGTCTGCTCTTCATCACATAAATAAAACCTTTTGAGGTTTGACTTTGTAAAAATATATCTCAGGTAAACTGTTAGAGTTGCTGCTTAGTTTCCAAATTGGCAACAACTTTTTTTTTTTTTAAAGTTCTTGCCTTCAGCCTGCTGGAGATCAAATGAAGTGTGTGCATAGAAAACCAAACCGAAGGACACAGAGTGGAAGTTAACCAGTGAAAATCATAGAGATGGAGGTTACATAAATGTTACCTCTGTGTTTTCAATTTGTTTTGGGACCCTTCCTGGCCTGCTGCTTTTTCTCCCTTCTTCTCTCATTTCATAATGACTCTTGGGACTCCCTTCTTCTAATTTGTTCTCTTAATTTACACTATTTCCTTTATCCCTTAACAGCTCTGCTTTCTTACCAGCTCCCCCTTCTCCTTTTCACACACAGACACATGTAAAGATTGTCAGTCTTGTCATGTTTCACAGCATTTTCAGCTAATTATTTTGTATTTTCAAACCACCATCAGCAAAAGGGGTGACACTGGCATCTGATGCAAAATTCCTGAAATGTGGTGACACTTGCACATCAGCTCCCGTCTTCTGTTCAGTGTGGTTACCATGAGCCTTGAATGACTGTGTGTGTGTGTGCGCGCACACATATGAAAAATGCACTGGGAAGATCTGATGGAACAGCATGCTAGAGGTTGGCATTGTAAGGGGGGAAATGTCTGCTGACTAATCAGCCAAGTCCTTATTCCAACTCTCAAGTTGTCTGCTGAATCTCTTCCTTCACCCTTGGCAAGTTTGTCATATTCTGAATTTTTGGTAATTTGTTCTGTGCTTTTGATATGAAATCCATGCACATACTAAAATAATGTTATTTTAATCTTGATAGAAATAAGGAAGAAGTGATGGATCCCACTGTCATCATTATATTTTCTTTCATTAAACCAATGGCTTTTAAGAAAAAAAAAATATACAGAGGCAGCAAGGTAAATTACTCTTGATAGTGCATAAACTATGTGAGCTAAAATAACCATGGCCATAACAGATCTTTTATTGTTCCAGTAGAACATGCCAAAACAGGAGGGGTGAAACACTTCAGGTGTGTCTATGTAATGAGGATGGATACGTGGAAGCACTGGGCTCCAGACAGACTTGGGACTTGAGGTCATGTAGATGCTGTATTGAGGCCAAGCAAAAAGTCCTTTGAAAAGCACTATCCTTCTTGGCATAGTGTAGACTGACACTCAGAAGAGCTGCAGCAACAATGATGTATGTCAGTGGAGGAATAAAATGAAGTACTGTGGGCAGGCAACACAGCTTCACCATGACATTGAAGGCTGAAGGAATAACTCCTAGCCTAGGGAGGTGGGGGAGGCTCTGAGAGCTGTGGCTGGCTGGGGAACTAGCTTTACTCCTTGCAGCAGTGACTGGGTAAACTCCATTATTCTGAGATGTAGTGTCTCAGTCCTCCAGCTGTTGACCAGTTCTTGGGAGCTGAACCTCACCAAGAAATGTGTTTTTCAGTGCTGAGTGATTGGTAAGTTTGGAAAGCCTTAAATGTGCAACTCTTTGTATGTCAGGAGCAGTCTATGTGTGGGGCTGCAGATAAAAAGACATGATGGAATTGACTTCTGCAAAGCATTTTTATTTCCTGTGCCTACTGTACTTCATAACATGTAAATTCAGAACAGCTCCACCAAATCCAGAGATGGATGGCATTTACTCTACTGCGGGCGAGATCAAAGTGAGGCTGGAAGATGTATGCATTTTAGTGCCTGTAACATTATGTATTATGCACACAACCCGACAATTCCTGAGCTCAGTTCCTGCTGTTAAGTGCCTTCCTCACAACCTGCAAAGGCAGATTCTTTAATTAACCTTTAAATGATAATTATTTCACTGGCAGTGTACCAAGCCAGAATCAAAGTAACTCAGTTCATACTGTATTAGACTTGTCTCCTGAAGATATGTTTTATTACCTGGAGTAGCTTAGTGAAGCTGAAGGCTGCTTCAACTACTTGTTTGTGTTGTAACCAAACAGATCTGTGGGCAGATAAGATAGAGATGGGGTGATATATGGGACAGGGCAGATGATTTGCTTTCCTGAGGAACTTGCTGAGTGGAGAAGGCAGACAATGCAGTCAGGAGTCATTGGGGAAACAACATGAAAATGTACAGGGAAGTGCAAAGGAGAACTGTGGCCAGCTGATGTGACTTTGGAAATTATCTAAAAGGACCATACTGTGACAAGCATTGCTGTGCCGATAGGGAAGGACGTGCTATGATATTTGAGAGACAAGCATCCAGATCATATTAAACGAGTGGTATCACTTGCTGTCACTTTTATGAGCTGAACATAGAGTAGTTTGGTTGCATAGGTGGCTAGTTGACATGCTTGGCCTCTTGAAGCTGCAGAGATCAATAGGTCAAGTTGATTTCCCAGGCATTTAAGATGTTTAATTTCTAGTCCATTCCCTCAATCCTCACTGAATTTTATGCAGTCAGTCCATGTTATATCCTGAAAGATCAGAACCATCACCTGAACCAAACACATGAAGTGCCAAGCAAGCAAAGTGATAAGAGGCAGATTTTTGCCACCTTCAGCCTCTCAGTGTTGTGTCTGTAAAAGCTGTGGTAGAATTGACTCTTACAGTTTGGGATAGAGATGCCAGTGAGGTGAAAGTATGTGCCTAAGTATGTTGATTATTCACTACAGATCCATCACTTTAGGCAGTGATGTCAGGGTGAGCAGCTTCCCTTTTCCTCACATAATTACTCTTCTCTTCCAAGTCTACAGGAAGCAACTACCATGGGATAAAGGAAGAAAAATGGTAGATAAATCACCTTCTGCTTTCAGGACATTTTCCAGGTCTGACTAGGAATGTCCTTGAGAGTGACAGTACTGCCTTCTGTTGGTTAAATTCAGACTGTCCCAGGAAACTGGATGCTGCCACCTTCTCCGCCTTTTTCATGCTCTCAGCAGCACATCTCTGTGGAGGTTACCCTTCACTATAGCCGCATTGTGGTTTTCCACACAATTCACTGGTTCCCATTTATTCCCACATGTTCATCAGCAAGTCCTCTCATCTAAATGACTGGAATATATTGCTGTCTCCAGGCTAGTAAAGTAAGAATAAATGGATGCGACCACATTCCTTATCTCCAGACTGCAGAAACTTTTGTCAATCCATGAGATAGACTGGGCAGAACCTGAATGCATAACAAGATCATTTGGGGTCATGGTACAATGATTAGATTCATACAGCCTGTGTTACTGTAGATTAGTACTCTGGCTCCCTGGAGGAAAAACAAATCTGAAATTCTATGCTACAGCCAGATGCCAGGCAGGCCATCATAACAGTGTGTGAACCTGAGAGAAACACTTGTCCTTTTAAGGTACTGAGATCTTTTCCCAGCCAGCCCTAATCAATTCTAAAGGGAAAGCTCAGTTCAATTTGTAGCGCTGTACCACAAATGGGATGTCTCTGGCTGCTCGCAGGGGTCGCAGCTGTAGTTTGGTAAGCTTTAGGAAGTGGTGTTTTTTCTTGAAAGAAGAAGAGATCAGAAATGCATAAAAGCTCTTACTCAGTGACAGAAAGTTTTCAAAAGCTTTGTGGTAAGGTGCAGGCAAGACTGGCAAGGGATTGCCTTTGTGTCACAGAATCAGTTATGTTATCCCCTGAATACATATGTGAAGGACCACGATGTACTGCCTGGAAACGAATGAGTGCAGGGCATGAGATAGTATAGGGAGATGATCTTCATTCAGCATTGGCAAAGGGAAGTTTTTCAGTTTGTGGATGTCTGGCTGTAGTTTCAGAGTTTTCTGATTACATACTAAAATGCATTCTGCAGGTCAATGTTAATGTTCATTTCTAATCTGTGTATTTGCTCTTGGGAGAGGGGTTTTTCAGTCTTGTTCTACCATGTAGTTTTTGCAGCATGGTAGCTGCTTTGGATATCATTTGGCTTGTAGAGAAAAACAGGCTTAATCCTGATTTACAGGCAGCCCCTTAGAGTGCTTGAGAGCAAGTGGTTTTGTCTGAAGTCTTGGCATCTTGTAATGAGAGAAGTTCAGATCTCTCTAGACACACTGAATGCCTTCCATGGAGAAATACAGTTGTGGAAAGCTGAATTTCTAATACAAGCATCAAGTGGGGAAGTATAATTAAGGCCCATATCATAAGAACAACAAAATCATTCTCCTAACAGGGCACAAACCCAAACAACTCCCTGTTCCTTCCTTTTTATGTGGCAAAAGAAAGAGAAACATTTCATCCTGCCAAAAAAAAGAAAAACAACAAAAAAGGTGTTAGCAAATGTGATCTTATTCCAGCAATGCCCAACCTAAGAGAACAATTTGTGCTGCTGCCAGTAGATACTGCAATTGGATACTATTTTGTAGCCGCAGAATTGTTGTAACTGCTGTGGAGGCACAGCATGCTGCTAAAAACCTGGCAACTTTTATGAAAGCCGTTTATATTACTGTAGGCTTTCTATAAACAGTGGCAATAAAAAGCTAAACTGTTTTAGGAATAAGATGCAGATATTAGAGATGAGTTTTTCTGCAACAGTAATGCATTTTGGCAAGTGTGCTGGCATTTAAAGGAAAAAGAATTTTTTTAAAGAAGTATCTCTTAAAGATAGAGACTGTCTCACTGCAGCCTTGACAGTGAGCAAAACCTCTTCCCCAAGACAGATCATGGGCTGCAGAAATTATATGGAGTTGATTTTCTTACTAATCTTGCATGAGAATGTGGGCAGAGCACTCCTCACAGATAGCAAAGGCATCTTTTCTATGGATTAACGTTAAGAGGGGAAGGAGCAAGTTTCTTGGACGCCCTCTGATGCATGTCTCCACTAGGTAGAGCACAGCTTTCCAGGTATTTATGTTGACCCATTTGAACTCATATTAGGAGTTTAAGACTGGTTTTGTTTGGTTTTTTTGTTGTTGTTGTTTTTTTTTGGTTTTTTTTTTTTTTTCTGGAGCTGTCACACACTAGGATTTTCTTTTGGGTTCCAGTGGATTTTTCCAGGGGAGACTTTGGAAACCAGACCACTCATTGCCTCACTGTATTGCCTTTGGAAGAGGGGCCAGGTCTCTCATGAAGACTATAAAGATGTAGTGAAGTTATGCAGGGAGAACATTAGGAGAGCCAAAGCACAGTTAGAGCTCAACTTGGCTACAGCTGTTAAGGATAACAAAAAATGTTTCTATAAATTCGTTAACAGCAAAAGGAGGATTAGGGAAAATCTCCCTCCTTTACTGGATGCAGAGGGGAACATGCTAACTAAGCATGAAGAAAAGGCTGAGGTGCTCAAGGTGTACTTTGCCTCAGTCTTTAGCAGTGGAACTGGCTGTTCCTGGGACACCCAGCCTCATGAGATGGGGAGGGGAAGCAGACTGAGGTCAGCACAGTTGAAGAGGAGATGGTCAGAGACCTGCTACACCACTTGGATACACACAGATCTGTGGGACTGGATGGGTTACACCCAAGGGTGCTGAAAGAGTTGGCAGATGTGCTTGCCAAGCCACTTTCCATGATTTACCAAAACTCATGGCTAACTGGGGAGGTACCATTGGACTGGAGGGTGGCAAATGTGACACCCATCTCCAAGAGAGGAAGAAAGGACAGTCCAGGAAACTATAGAGCTGTCAGTCTGACCTCGGTGCCAGGGAAGGTCATGGAGCAGGTCATCTCGGGTGCCATTAAAAGTCATATAATGGACAACCAGGGGATCAGGCCCAGTCAGCATGAGTTTATGAAAGGCAGGTCCTGCCTGAATAAACCTGATCTCCTTCTACGACAGGGCGACCTGCTTAATGGGTGAGGGAAAGGCTGTGCATGTTGTCTACCTTGACTTCAGTAAGGCTTTTGACACCATTTCCCACAGCATTCTCCTGGTGAAACTGGCTGCTCGTGGCTTGGATGAGCACACGCTTCACTGGGTAAAAACTGTCTGGATGGCCGGGCCCAAAATGTTGTGGTGAACGGAGTTAAATCCAGTTGGTGGCCGGTCACAAGTGGTGTCCCCCAGGGCTTGGTGTTGGGGCCACTCCTGTTCAATTTCTTTACTGATGATCTAGACGAGGGGATCGAGTGCACCCTCAGTCTTCTGGGTTTTGCCAGCTTGTTAACACACACTTTCTAAGCACTCCATCAGCTTCTCAGGGCTTTGCATTTGCTCAGGAGTGAAGTTCCAAAGCATTGGGGGTGCCCACTTGGCACTATCTTGCTATTTTTAAGCTCTAAAATCCTTTCATGAAAGAACAGCTTTATGCTGGAAAATCAATCATGTAGACACAGCTACACTTGGCAAGAATGATCCCTCTATCCCAGAAGCCTTTCATTTTAAAGGAGGTATGTATGAGTCTGTTTTACGCTTTGATGTGTGATTTAAAACATTAATTCAATCCCACACATGTCTAACAGCAGATAATTTTGAAAATTTGAGATATTGTAAATTTATGGGAGTCTTATAGTCATTTACAGTTAATCATGGGCTAATGGAGAAGTGTGGGAACTGCATGTGAAGTGTATGGACATTTTCCCAACAGAAAGCTGTTGCAGATACACCAGGAACCTGCTCCCCAGCACAGCAGCACAGCCAGGGTTCGCAGAAGTGTGTCTAAGATTAGGTTGTAGCTCATTGTCTGCAGCACTAAAATTACACCTGCCTAAGCAATGTTCAGTGCCTACTCTTTATCCTACCTGGAGCAAGGTAACAAGAGGCTATGATATCTGTGCCCACTCTCTTGATCTTAAATGATTGTTTCTCCTGCTTTGTGGGAGGCTGTGAATATAAATATGGTTAAATATAGTTTTCCCCCATTTCCTTATTGTTCCATAGAAGCTTGAATTCTATTTGCTACATTTGGAATTAGCTATCTTGCAGAGCTGGGTACAATATATAACTTTTTTTTTTTTTTTAATGAGACTTTTTTCCCCTTCTATTTGTGGGCTGCTCGTGGATTGCCGTTTTCTCAAAATTATTCAGTATGAGAATAATTAGGGATATTGAAGCATGAAGTTTGAGGGCAAACTGGAAAAGGAAGGATGATTTGCTGGCTGTAGCTTCTTTATGGATGATGTTTACTGAACACTGAGATGCAACATTCAAGCTGTTTGCATAGGATTCTCTAACTTCAGGGGTTTGTTTCTCCTGTTTGAATGGTAAGCAATCGGGAATCAGCAGAATTTTTTTTCAAATATAATTGCTCTCTACATTAAATCTGAAATATTCACTTACAATTGAATTTTTGAGTAAAAGTTTAAGCCCATAAATTAATTTGTGGGAATTGGGTCATGTGATTTCTAGAGATTTATGAATGTATCTTAAGAAACATATGTAAATGTTTGCTGAAAAATGTGCAGAACATATTTTTTCCAACTAATCCCCAGTTTATTCATTAAATAAATGTTTCTGCAATTTTCAGTTGCTGAGGAAACAAATCCAAAAACTAATCAGAAGTCAATCTATTAGTAGTATCAGTAATTAGATTTACCAAATCTATCTGTGAAGAGGTATGGAGCTGAGAGAGGCAGTCTGTGCTGCTTCCATAACCCTCACCTCCTTTCCCAAGTGAGGACTTAAAGACAGGGCTCCAACATATGCCCATGGACTTCTTTTGAAAACTGCTTTCAGAACTAACTGCGGGAAGCTGGGGCAAAGCATGAGCCTGAGCCCTCAGCACACAGGGGTGTGCTGCCATTTGGACTGCCTTAGGATACCTGAGCACCTGTGTGCAGAGAGCCAAAGGGAAACAGGACCTGCAGGGTACCAGAACCTCTCTAAAGGAGCAGCTGGATGTCACTTGGTATATCCTGTGTTTCTGGGATGACATAAACATATTTTTATAGACACACAGCATTTCTAAGGTTGGAATGCACCTCTGGACATTGTCTAGTCCCAACCCCCTGCTCAAAGTAGGGACAATTAAGGCAGGTTGTCCTCAGCTGTGTCCAGTTGTTTTTATCATCTCCAGGGATGGAGACTCCACAACCTCTCTTTGCAACCCGTTCCAGTCCTTGGTCACCCTCACAGTAAAATCTTTTTTTCTTGTATTTTGAGGTATTTGGATGCCAGGGCAACTTGGAATATAAATCCTGTTATGTCTAACTTGAGTACTGTGATAGCCAGCCAGCTGACACGTCCAGGTCCTTCTTTGCATGTGAATGGCCATAAGAGCGGGAAGTGCAAGCAGCATTGTGCAGGGCTGGGAGCAATGTGCCAATGACAAGAGAGGTCTTGAATTAGTATCCCTGTAGTTGCTAAAATTGGAGCATATTACATTAAATTCCTGGTGGTCAAAGTCATGTGATGGGTAAGATGATGTTACTTTAATTTACATGATGCTTAGATTTCCTTGTGTCCCACCAGGACTTATGGTTCCCATTACATGCTGTCACCCTCAGAAATATATCCCACCTATCCTATGGGGCACACTGTTTTGGAGGGGCAGGTAATCATACCTGTCGCTTCCCTGCCTTCACCAGGAGGGCACAAGCTGGGAAATCTCACCCAACTTCTATCCAAGGAAAAGAACATCAGCATCTTATATGTAATTCCTAAAATTCTCTAGTGGCATAAACACGCATGAGTTATTCACAAGGCAGGTAGGAATCAGTTATGTTATAGGTAGACACCTTAGGCAAGAACACGTTTGATGTGTCCTTTTGCAAAGAAACAGAAAAAAGCAAATCGCTTTCATATTCAGTGCAGCAGCCCAAGGATGTGTTTGCATGAGCTGGTTAATCTGAGGTAAACAGGGGTGAGAATGTAGAGCAAGTAATCCTGTGGTCACTGCCCGAGTGCTCAGTGTTCCCGGCAGTAAATGTAAAGCAGCTCATTCTGTTTCTCACTGCATGCGAACGCGGGCTCATGGCCAGCTAATGTGCTATACATCCACGCCCAGGCTTCCCTCCGGTACTCACTGCATACATAAATAAATCAGTATGTCCGTCTGACAAGCTTGTTTCAGGCTTCTCAATAGAATGTGCAGAGTTTGCTGAGAAAGTGAAAAAGATCCTAAGCTTTTTAATAGCATCAGAAGTGACCTGCTGGGTAGGACCAAGGGTCCATCCTGCCTGGGACTGTCACAGGGAGACTGTGTGAGCCTGAGTGCTGTCTGCAGGCGGTTCTCCATCGCTTCCCCTGCATCTGCAGTCACTGGTTTAGCAATGTGAGAAGGCACATCCTTTCTTATTCACTTCAGTATTTGTTAAAATCTGTTGACCATGATGTATTTCATCTGTTTTGAAGATGCTGCTGCCTTCTGCCTCCAGTCTCCTGTGGCAGCAAATTTTGTGGGGTGGTTTTTTGGTTTGGTTTTATGTGGTGGTTGTTTGGTGTTTTTTTTTCCCAGTATCTCCTGCTTCAAGATGGAGCTGCATGCCTGCTTAAGAGAAGTAATGAAAAGCAGCAGTATTACTGTGCTTTGAGAGTAGTTTTTTTTTTTAATCTTATGACTACTGGATACTCAGGAACTTAATGATTGTCATAGCTAGAACAAAGCTATGAGAAAAATAAATATCTACACGTTCATTATTTGAGTCAAAATCTTATCATTTCTATACTAATTTCTATTATATATAATTGTATATACCTAGGATATTGGCCTTTATGGCATAAGATCAGCACAGGGCAAAATACGATGCCATGATCTTAAACCCTTTAGGAAAAGGGATGATGTAACTTTCTGTTTCGTCTACATGTACCTTATGTACTTAAATGATATAGCAGCCTGCTACAATCAACAGGAACTTCACCTTCTATCAACATCACACCAGTGGAGTTTCATTAGCATAAACAATCACAGAAAGAGAATTTTAAAGCTATGCATGTAGTGGTGGAAACAGGATTTTAAACTAGCACCCCATCAAAGAGACTGAAGAAACAGTGCCATGCGATTATTCTGATCCTTTGAATAAAATGATAGCTCAAATAGCTCGTAATAAACCATAGGCTTAAGATTTGAAGCAAAGAAATCAATGTAAAATTCTGAATAATTAGTATTTTTGAGGAACTCTACCCTCCCCGGAGATGAGCAAAAATAAAAGGTAAAATTTGTGAGACAGTATTGGGAATTCACTGAATTCTGTTCTGTGGGAAGTGCTGTGAGCAGGTACCTTCCCACTGCAGATGCACATAGCAACTTTCATAGAAATAATTGAAACCTGCCAATTCTATTGCTATCATAAGAACTTTGCCATTTTATACCATTTGGAGTTGGTGAAAGTCTTGCTGCTTGCTAGTGCAAGCACTTAATCAGACCCTTTGATTGTCATTTTTACCACAGCCACAAGCATCTTGGGTTCTTCAGAAAGGAATAAAAGGATTCTAACTTGCAGTTAAAACTAGATGATATTTTTTCTTCCCTTGAGAGGAGCAGAGGAAAATGAGAATTTGTTTTTTTTGTTGACATTTCCCTGCTTTTTTTAATCATTCTTCTTTTACAGAAAGCCTAGGAAACAAAAAGTTTTCCATGAAAGTGGGCCTTTTTAATTAAAAAAAAAAAAAAAAATCTATAGAAGGAGAAAGATTTGAAAGACTATTTGTCCTCAAACAACCTGATTCTCAGATGTAGTCCATCCCCCTGAGAAAATTTCATTTTGATTTATTTAGTTGTGAGGGAAAGCAGGCTCTGGAATTCCCTTGTTGGGTCTTTCCACTGGGGATGTTGTTAATACGGTTCCCATGAGATTAGCTGGCCAGTTCTGCAGATATCTGAAGTGTAGATTTGTTCTGAAAAAAAGCAGATCTAGAGAATAAATGACACTGTTCCGGTATACCTCTTACTCTTTCTTTGCTCTGAGAAAGCTTCCTTTGAAAAGGCTGAAAATAGTGGGTGTTTTGTGTCATCTGGCACCAAACATACTGTGATTCATGACTTGATGTTGTTAGGATGCTTCTCTGCGATCTCTTGGCCTCAGAGCCAGCTTGGAAACAGGGTTGGCAATCACAGAATCTCTCTGTCCCGTTTTTGCTCTCCATGTGGCTGATACTCTTCCTTCCTGCCCTAGAGAAATCTCACTGCCCATATATAACACACATAATTGATTTATTTGACTTCATTTATTTACATTCTGACAAATGCTTTTAATCAGGCTATTTACTAAATTTTTCTCCAGAAATAGCTCAGCATTAACTTGTGACAAATGACATTTCAGCTTGTGACATCTCTCACTTAAATTACTTTCAAGTGATTCTGAGTAAATTTGTGATTACATTAAGCATGGTTTTTAAAAGAATATTTTTCCATTCAGTATTTCACACAGTAATGAGGTTGAATTCCTTCCCATCTTAACTTTCTTTAGCAGTGTGCAAATAAGCTCAGTGATTTCAAGGGCTAAACCATTAGTTTTTGTAAAGAAGAGATAGAAGAATTGAATCTCAGAGCATTAAGAAGAAAAGATCATAGAAGTATGTCACAATAAATCCAAGTTCTTAAGGACCTGTTAAGGAGTAGGTGGGAAGATGCTTAGTAATCTTTATTTATCTGACAGGTATCAAAGACTAGTGTGGATCAGTGTATCACTCAAGTGCACTGTAATGCTTTGAAGTCTTAATAATCTGCAGGGTTTTATGCATTGTTTCATCTGTAGGCTAGTAAATAATGTTTAAAAAACATTAAAAAATTGGCAGTTTAAGAAGCAAACATTAAAATAAAGTAATTGGTTAAGATTAAGTAGGTGGTTTCCAAATGAAAATGTTCATTTTCAAAAGACTGGAGAGAATAAGACATCAACATGTCTCCATTTCTCTCCAGGTAGGCAGAAAGACAGACTGAAGAGAAAGGCCACCACCTCTGGTTTAGGTGTTGCTTATGACCCTTGTATGGCCTCTGCCCGAGCCAGGACTAAATCCTTACCCTGAGGTCCAGAGAGGAGATATTTTGCCCTGCTCTTGGCAATGGACGTTGGTCTCTTCCCACTGTGTGCATAAACCTTGGTGGAGGGCCAGTCCCTGTGGCTTCTTTCCATGAACACTGTGGACACGACCCCTGCAAAAAAACACTTTCTACACAAAGTTGAGACTGATGTTTAATGTACGGTTTGTGGTGGATGCCTCCCAGATAGAAAGACTGCCTGAGTGCATTGTGATGGCAATGGGTTGGCAGCTTCTCCTGGCCCTCCAGCATGGTCTTCATGGGCAATTCAAATGCATTATTTTATATTGGCAACTCACATACCCTCCTACCACTGGCAGAAAGCTCTCAAACTGCCTACTGTGTGAACAGGGAGCTTCATTTACTGCAGTCGCATTGAAATGACAGGTCCTTCCCATTCCCCTGGTACTGAAGCTATTCTATTGACTAAAAATTCAGCTAAGCTAAATGTTACTCAAGATGCTGATAGTCTATTATACTAGATTTCAGCTGTGTTCGTAAAAATACTTTATTCAGAAGCAGCTGTGGTGTCTACCCGAAACTGTCATAAAAGTTATCAGATCCCAACAGATTATGAGAAATCACAGAAATGTGAGAGTTTTTTAAATAACAATAAAAGACAATAAAAGCCTAGTTTTAATTTTTATAGATTTTTTTTTTTAATCATTTTGAAGTATTTAATTTGCACAAGTCAGGTTTTCTGTCTTCAAAAATCACAAGGAATAAAATCTACTTAAAAACCATGAAAAAGCAAGAAAGAAAAATAAAGGCAGAAGTATCAAATGTTTCAATGTCATTGGGCTTAAACCATCAAATCTTTTGAAGTACGAGTTATGAAAACCAGAAATGCTATGCTGGTCTTTTTGTTTGAAAAAAAGAAATCCCACTGAATGATAGATATTTCATATTTTATTTAAAAAACATTAGCACTCATTCAAGAAAGAAATAGTGAATAACCATTATTATTCCACTTGCATGTGATTATTACTTTGGTTTTATTGGAGAAAATTATTTTTTCACGTATACTGTTTTTATTAAATGATTGTATTTAACCTGAAAGAACCTTACAAATTAGTGACTTTGTCAAATAACCATGTACAAGTACCAGGGAAAAATTAGGCTGTAGCAAAAAATATCTGCTTTTCTTACTAGAAACCCTTGTTGCAGCCTTCATTGTTTGTTCTGATGAACTCATCTCTAATCTTTCTTTTAACAGTATAGCAAAAGGCACATAATTTTAGACTTCAAAACTCTTTCTATACATTTCATTTTGGTTTGGTTTGCTTGTGTCTTTGTTTCTAAGTCACTACCCTTGACAAGCAGTCAATCTTCAAGCTTTATGATGTATAGCTCATAGAACTGGACCAAAAAACCTTGTGAGGTTCAGGTTGCTATATCTGTCTTCTCCAGGACTACAGGATATAAATAAACATAGAAATTTTAGGCTGAATATGTTAATAAAAAGTCACATATCTTCAGTTTTGTATTTAGGTACTAAAAGGTGGGAAAGAACATTTTATATGTATGGAGATTTCAACTCTAAACTGGAAATTTTATTTATCAATCACCTGATAGGCTTCTTAAGACTATTACCAGTGTGAACAAACAGAATAATACTGAACTCAAATGTTATTCTGAAACTCATTTCAGGAGTGAGACATCACTGATAAATATACTCTGGGTAGAAGGAGGATTTTTCATATTGGAAGAAACTATAACCTCCATTAGCTTTTAAGGCTTGATCTACTTTTCTCTCTGTATTCCACATGAAATAGTTTTATGTGAAATGGTGGTTCTCCTGCCTTCTTGGGATTCATTGGTTACAGAAAGGCTGGATTTTGCCCTATTCCCTGCTCTGGGTAACTGTGTAACTGCTGCATGGTGCCCTGATGGTAAATAGGATGGTACCAGTGGGTGATAAGGGATAATTTTATGACTGGAGTGGTATATCTTTCCATGTATTTGTTTTAAGCAAAATAAATAAGCTGATAAGAAATTAATATGAAAGGATAATACATGAGACTGTTACTTGTTTCATAAATATGTCCTATGGCCATAAGTACTATATTTCTGACAACTTTTCCAAATACATTTAGACCTAGAAAGTGGTAATTATAGTTGTTCCTTTCACATAAGCAAAGTCCAAATTAATTTCTACTGAGAGATTTCTCTAAGAGCCAAGAAGTAAAAATGCATCCAAAATGTTGGATTTTTTTTGGTAGTGAGAACAGAAAAATAAAAACCTGAAATTTGAGTAACATTTTAAAAATATATATTTTTCATAGAGGAGTCCCAAGAAAAATTCCACTCTGAAAAGATATAATTGTGATTTGTTTCCAGTTTGCTCCCTGCCTACATGTCCGTTATGTCTTTTGACCTCTTCAGCTGTAGACCTCCTTACCCTAGGAAATGTTGGCTGCATCCAGCAAACTTGCCTCTTTGGGGAGGCAATGACACTTGCATGCTAGGAAGAAAGTTAGCATAGCAAGGCTGCTGAATGAATGGCAGGAAGCTAGCCAAGCAGTCAATCAGCTTTTTGTAATTCTCATCTAAACTTCTGACAAACCTGATAGCTTGTGGCTGGCCATTCCCAGTCAGTGGAAACTATTTCATGTTCATGAAAAATTTCAATCACTTACAATGACTTTTAGATGACTTATGTTACAGTAGGAACCTTCAGGGAGGAGAGTTTTGGGAGGGGAAAAGTAAAGAGGAGGCTATATTCCTGCATTAGCTGAATTTTCGATGCCATTTGCCTCCCAAATTACTGCTACTTTTTGCTGTAAAATTTCTCATCTCAAAGTGTTTGGAGAGTGTCTTATTAGGTGGGAAATATGGCTCTTCATAAACCAGGGAGAACTGAACTTGTTGTTTGGATTCTGCTTTCCTCAAGGTGTCCAAATTTCAGATGAGTGGAGTTGTTTCCCTTAAAAGTCTTTTAATTGTATGAGACTCAAAAAATGTTAGAAATAACCGATAAAGTAACAAACGAGTCTGTGAGTGAAATACTAAAGAGTTAAAATACTGATCAAAAAGCTATGATTAAAAATTTTTCTGGCAAAATGTCTATGTGGACAAGGTAGCTTTTATACAGAATGTGTTTGTCCAACACATTTAGATTTCAGTGCTTTCAGATCTCTTTATTTTTACTAAAAATTTATTTTTAAGAACTGATAAAAGTGGTTAAAATATTTTTACCCAGAAGAAAGAGTTAATCCTCAATCCAACAATATCATAGATGCCAGTGAATGCAGAGAAAAATTCTATCTTAAAATACGGCTGAAAACATTCTTCTCATTCATATAAATTGGGGATTTTAAAACAAAATATTATTTTCCATTAGTTAAAGTGTTTTCAACTTTGTGACTTTTTCAGCTGAAGAGCAGTCAAGAAGAAACATCTTTAGCTAATCTATTGGATTTATATCTCTCTAAAAGAGGTTGAATTCAGTGTATTGATTTACTTAAAAAAAAAAAAAAAAAAAAAAAAAAAAAAAAAAAAAACCTTTTACTTTTTAAACTTTCCATCTTCAAGGTTTTATTGTACAGCAGATTTAAATCTGACATTTCGAGTAAATTTCAAGAGAGCTCAGAAGATCCTGAGTTCTACAAGTCTGTGGTACCCTTTAAAGTCTAACAGCTGAGTCACTCCAGCCCACATCTGCATTAAAGAAAGCTGAGCTGGGTAATTTGATGTTCTCAGACTTCAGATTTGTGGGCTGTTATATCCAATCAGTATAATCATTACAGTGTTGTGCACCAAAAAAAAAAAACGGTGCTGCTTATTCTACAATGTTATCTCTGCCACACTAACATAACAACAAATGTGGGGCTCCAATGATGCAGTGCAATTTGAATTACTTAGTATGATAGGAGTATACATAAACAAATATACTAAATTTTTTCCTACTTGAGAGAGATTATATTAAAATAGCACTATGCCAACCCATGTAGACTGTAAACCCTCTAAGCAAGTCATCAGGGATTTTTATCTGTCCTGCCTCTTCCTATGAGCCATGCAGTATTTCATGCCCCTTCCAAAACCCTCCACAGCCTTTCTTTATCTACTTACCCTGTGAGATCTCTGTAACTGACCACGTGCTCTCTTATCCAGAGTCTGTTCTCACATTTGACTGACGTCAGAATTTAACACAGGAACCAGAGACACACCTCTGCAATAGCAAATCTATCCCACTCTTGGTTTTATTCAAAACTCTCACTTATCCGTTCCTACCTCTCATGTACTTAGTGTTGGACTTACCGCAGTGCATCTGATGTTTTTCCTTTGGTATGACAATAGTCTCATAGTTTTCCATAGTTATGAAACCAGTATAATTGGGACTGCAGGTATAGATACTTCTAGGTCCACTGTTGTTTTTTAATTCTTTTCATTCACCAGATATGTGACTTTACAAAATGAAAAGAATGATGCCTTGTTTGTTGACTCGTTTGTGCTTTAGAGAGGAAAAATGCTATAAGAGAACTAGATTTGTTTGTGGCTATTATCCTGGCCTCTCTTCCATTATTTTGACTGCATTATGCTTTGTACAAATTGTTTCTCTTTGTATGTCTGGGTAACTATCCATCCATCTGCAAAACTAGCATTTAGGCAGAAGAAATATCGAACAAAAAGGTGTTTGGTGTTTTTTATTTTGATTTTTGGTTTTGATTCTTTTATTCAGCATCTCACTAGCTTCCCAACAAAAAGATTATAGATTTCTGAGTTTGTTTGTTTGTGAGTAAAGGTGATCATTTTTCCACACTGATAATTCAGCCAAAAAGAATATTCCTGTGTAGTAAGAACAACAGTGTGTGTGCAAATTGGGGTGTAGCAGAATAAAATATGGCAGAGCAAAGGGAAAAACATCCCACTGTGTTACTGCATACCTCAGTTTCCTTAGCTACCTAAATGTAGTGTGTAGCTTTTCCCTCTTTCCAAATATTGTTAATACCAAGGCTTAAAAACTTATAAATCCATGGTTTGGAAAACACCGTTAAAGAGATGTACATTTTCTTGAACTTGAACCTTTCAAAAGCTGAATAATTGGTCCTTCTTGGTTACAAATTGCAGAAATAAAAAGAATGCTACTTTTTATTATTTTTAAATCATTTGTTTCAACTCAGAAAACACCTCCCCTGGTCACACTTGACCATCACATTATCTACCCTTCACCTGCAGGTTTTTCCTTTTGTTCCCACGGTAATTGCAATATTCAGTGTACATGTGCGTCTTTAATCACTGTTCAGCTGATGTCTCAGTAGGTAGCAGAGAGGTAAGAGGCTTCCCTGTGCAGAAGATTGATCTTTTGTTGATTTGTTGGTTATTATATTGGCATGGTTTACAAAAGCACGGAAAGTTTTGAAAGATGACCAAAATCAATTATTCCTTTTACAAACTGTCGTGAGATTGACTAGCTGTGACTTAAAAAAAAAAAAACACAACACCCCTCCCCCAAAAAAACAAAACAAAACAAAAAAAACACCCAAACAAACAAAAAAACCACAAAAGAAGCAAAAAAATAAAAGAACAAAAAAACGAGGTGACATAAGAAAGACTTGCTTTTAGCCTAACATGATCATCTGTGGCTGGAAACCTGTGTGTCTAATGGAAGAATATATGAGCAACAGGATGCTCATTCCAGCTGCTATTTGAGGTTACATGTTCTTCCATCAAGACAAATCAAATACAGATTACCAGCTGTCTGCCACTCTCTTCACAAGCAAAGAATTGGATCCCCCAGTAATTACTTTTATTGAGACTTCTATGAGCCCCTTGTCAGGACCAAAATTTGGATTAGAGTCACATTTATAAGAGCTAAAGGGCTTACCTGATATGTAGGACTTATACCGGATGTGTTCATGGGGATTAACTGTGAAATGAAAATTCAGGTCCCAGAGAAGTAAGTAGAAAACCCACCACTAATGTCATTAGAAGTTGGATTGGACTGTTAAAATACTTCCTAAGTAAAAATAGGACATTTCTAGTAATCCTAAAAGGAAAAATGCCTCTGAAAATTTTCTCCCTGAAATATGGTGATGGAACATTTGGAGCTTTTTTTTTTTTCCTCTCTTCACATCCTGTATCTGATCTTATTTATCATGCATAGCCAGATCTGAACCAGTTTTGGATATGTGTGCTCCATATCACTATGTTATTTAGAAAGATACATTACACTGTATTTATATTTAGGTCAAAGAGTTTTATTACAGTTTTGCAGTGAATGTAATACATGAAAAGATAATGTAGATGTGATAAATAGTGCAGTTTGAGGTGATTACAATGGGAAGAGGGTTTGTATAAATGGCCAATATATTACGAAAAGTCTTCATCTTTTGAAAGCACAAAGATGACTAATGCCTTCACTTAGAATGAAAGAACTCTAGAAATAGAAAAGTTTCATTAGCACATCTTCCCTAATCACTCACAACAACCATCAGCTGCCTACTGGTTGAGTGGGTGGAGGAAGTATTCTGAAAGCCCCTCAAAATCAATTAAAAGATTTTAATAAATTCAGTGGATGCTGAAGTGAGCACTGAAGGGGGAATGGCAAATTCTCTACAAAACTTGCTTTGGAAAGTCCTTAAACAGGCACTACTTTCCAAAAGTGCTTACACCTCTTTCACATTCAAATTTGCCTTGTTTCCACCTTGAAACTTCTCAGAACCAAAGCATTTAATATCTCAGTACAACAGTAATAGGGATAATACAGTTTTTCCTTATCCAAGCCATCCATCTATAACTAGGTGTGCAGTGAGGAGAGTCCAGAAGAGAACAAGAACATTCAAAACAATAACATGAGGAAAGATGAAATAAATTCAACGTTTTTAGTTCAGAATTGCTGCGGTGTTCCTCAAGTATGAAACAGGTCACTATAAAAGGCAAAAAGAATAAATTGATTTCTGAGGATAGGTTGGGAAGCCATGGACTTGTACTGAATCCAGGTACATGCAAGTTTGGATGCTCAGAGCAGCTTTCTAGTAGTGAGAATCAGGAAGCAGTGAGGGATTACCAAGGAACACATAGGATACAAAACAGTTAGACAAGCGTCTGTCAGGGGAGAATTGGGTAGAGCCAACCCTTCTCGTATGTTACCTCTCTTATCCTCAAAATGAAACTGGTTATATCTGTTGACTAGCAACATAGTGTTCTTTTGAGCATTAAATACCTACGACCTACCAAGACTCCTGAAAATTACATGGCTGTCATTTATTATGCTCATGTTCAATGTGTTCCACAACTGCCTGTGTATTGCCCGTGATCTGAATCCTCATTAGCTCAAAGTAATGTTTACCCATTTTCCTTTTTTTTATAATATGTGCCCAAATCCCAAATCTCATTTTTATTAAGTGTTCGCCCTGCAAATTTGGAAAAGTGGTAATTTTGTAAAAGCAGTTTGGTGATCCTTGTCTTGCTGAGTTTACTAGCTTATTGGTTTTGGATTTGATTGTGGTGTTGTTCAGTGCAGGCAGTTGACCTTATTTTTATAACTTTATTCCCAAAACTATTTTTCTTTTTAAAATTCTAAAGTAATTCTCATTTAATTTCAAACACATTATTGTCTTTGACTACTAAGCACCAGACAAAGTAAGATTAATCCTTTTTAAGGACAGGAAAAAAATAGAAAAGGGAAAAAATATGTTCTTGAAGCTATTATCAGCCAGCATGCATGTTTTTCCCAAACTCTTGCATTATACAAGCTCAAAAAATACTGTAGTATCTAATGTTTCCTAAAAAGAATGGGCTGTGTTTAATGCATTATCACAGTAACAAGAAAGAAAAATTATTTTTTCCTTCGGTATCTTACATATTGTTAAGTTTTTTAAATCTGTCATGCACATGATATATTCTGAACTCACGTTTTTAAGGCTTTATGCAGACAATGGTTTTTTCAGATCCTCTAAAGGAGAAATTCAAAACCAGTAAGTTAGGTAAGGTTAGGATCTTTACTGACCTGAAATTGCACACTAATTGACAACTCAGTTAAGCATGTGTTTAAATCCATCCTTTTTCAGCAATTAATTTAATCATAACTTTTTGCAAAAATTCAAAGTTAAGCATAAATATAGGTAATGAGTCTTCAAGCATACTAAGGCTTTCAAGCCTTAGTAATGAACAAGACCATCCTGATAGTAAATATTGAATTTCAAATCAAGCATTTCTATAGTTTGGACACCTTTCTTTTCTTTCTTTTTTTTTTGTTGTTGTTTTCTTTTGCATCTGTACATTTGATGACAGTATTAAAACACAGGGATGGAGAACAATTCACATCATATACTTCCTCTTTTGGTTGGGATTTTTTTTTTTTCCTCATAGAATGTAATTCCCAGAGGAAATTCCCCAGAGTCTCTTAGCTGAGATCACCATGTGATGCTTCCTTGAAAATGAGGGCTCTGGTCTTAGAGTCCCCAGCAGTGGCTCACTGCTGAGTGAATTCTCAGAAACTGTGATTGGAAACAGCACTATATTTACAGATCTGCCACTAGGTATTAATTCAGTACAGGGGTCAAAGAACTTACTAAACATAACATGAATGGGAGCAAGTATTTGTCATAAAAAAATGAAAAAGGAAAACCAAAGGGACAAAGATGAAGAAGCAGCCATTTTTCCATTTCAATTTATTAATGTTACAACTCTTCAGAGGGCTGTATAGATACCATCAAGGACTGGTTCAGAAATGTAATACTGACTGCTAGGAAACAAACTCTCCATGTGGGTGTGATGTGATATCTAACAAATGTGTTTGTAGTTTCAAAGTTTGACAGAGTTTAGCTGACTAAAAAGGTTTTGGGGCATGCTTCATTTTTGTTGAGGACGGATAGGACTTTTGCGGGGAGGTGGAGTTTCACTAATACTGGAAGGTCTCAAAAATGACCTACAAAAATATTTCTATGTACTGCAAACCTGATGTGAGCAGGAGAATCAGGACAGTGCAGCTGTTTTGGTTTTAGACTTGGAAGGGATTAGGATATGATTTAGATAAAATCAACAAATACTGACAAAGCAAAAAGATCTCTGAAAGTAGACTGCTGTTTTGAATCAGAAAACAGTACTTGATGGAAGGAAGTTGAAGACTTTTATACCGAGGACAGGAAGTCCATATCAGACACGGGGTAGTTTAATTACTGGAGTAATTCTTCTAGACATATGTTGAATTCTCCATCCTTGGAAATCAAAGACTGGAAACCTTTTGGAAACTAGGTCAAATCAGAGTCATAGCGCTGATGTAGAAATGCAGACAATAGCTGTCTCAGATCCTCCAAAGCACAAATTCAAACCAAATAGTAGGTAGACTAGTTATTTAGCCTTTACAATGGAAGGTGCTGGAGGAAATTATCAACTAACACCTCAGTCTTTAAAAACAGTTAATCTGAATTGCAACAATTACTCTGCAACACAGTTTGGCTTTATTAATGTATAAACTATTAGTCTATCATCTAGAATTTTTTAAGTTAGCCTTTTTTTATTATGGTACTGGTATTTCAGTTAAAAACACCTGCTCATAGGTTATGGGAGTTAGGTGTCTAAAAAAGAATGCTATTTCTGATATGACATTTCAGAGGCTGAAATCTGATCTGCACCTACTAGGAATCCAGCCCAGCAGTGACATGCTCTCACATAGGATTTCCTAAACCTGGTAACGAAACAGCTGAGAACCACCATAGACAAACAAGCCAAAATATGGTCAGGCAGGTCATTTCCCTTGAGCAGCAGTGCACTGAAACTTCATACTTCCTCCACTCTACATATTTTTTCATAATAAGATATCACTTTTACTCTCTTGACAGGTACTGCCAAAATTGTTGTTTGTGCAAAGTATAATAAATTCTATTCAACTCATAGTGCTCTGGGACCTGTCACTAAGTCACTAAAAATATCCTTAGGAGAGCATTTTGTAAGTGAGAGAAGCTGAGATCTATCACAGACCAAGCAACCAAAAGAAAAAAAAAACATGTGACTTAAGCAAAGTAATAAGACAAGGATTTAAAAATATCATAGTTATCTTCTTTATTGACTTCAGGCATGGGAAACAGAAATACTGACCTTGCAGGATGATCCTTTCAACTCTACTGGAAGTCGAATTCCAGTGTAAAGTGAATTTAAAAATTAATTTTCATAGGAACAACGCTGCTGTGACTGAACTTGAAATATTTGCCTCTTTATAAACTTTGAAACATTCTGCCACTTCTTTCCTTTCCAGTCCCTGGAGCTGATATGTATCATTGTTAGTTTTCAGCATTATTGCTTGTTCTGCAGAGTGAGCTTATTGTGTAATTATATCTACCAGTACCAGTAACCACTACCAGCTACAACTGAACAGGACTACTGGATAAGATAGTTGTTCGCAGAAGCCTCCTTCTGTTATTCTCATGTTAAATCACACTGTATCACTTCCAAAAATATCCCACAACCAATTGCATGCTGCATCCTAAGGGAAAGGGAACTCAAAATCACAATGCATTCTGGATAAAACAGAAATGATGGTGCTTTCGTCTTTCCTTCTGACTCTTTACAGGCTCCTGTGATCCTTGCAAAGATGTGACACATTGGTATGGTCTCTAGCAAGTGCTGAGAACAACTTGCTTATGGTATAAAGATGCCACTGGGAAATCTTAGAGATAAGCAGCAGTTAAACTTAGGTTGCTTATTTAAGGGTCACATATGTCAGGTGTATTATACACTGACATTTGGGCATAAGCCTTGACTGTGATTACTGCATGAATCAGTAGTACATAAAAGCTAGGATTCCCAGGTTTGTCTATATTATCAACCAGTGCAGTGAAAAAAAAATGAAAGATTTGGGGTTTGATTTGATAAAATCTATTACAGCTCTTGAATGTCATGTCTGCCTCACGTGTGTGCCAGCAAAGAGGCTTATGCACGCTGTCAATCCTGGCCGCACACCCCCTGACTCTGCCCAGCAGGTGATGGTGCACCCACCTCACAAGTGGGGCTCTCTTGATGGCAACCTGGCATGGGGCTTAGCCACGGGGAAAACTGCTTGAGCGCACCTGGTGCCCTTGAGCCAAGTACCCTGTGCTTTCTAATATAAATGTGAGGCAAATTTATACCTGGAAAGCACCACTTGAGCGCATCAAAATGCTAAGGCAGCTACTCCAGCATACTGTAGCTGCTAGCTGTACTTACTATTTCATACCAGCACTAGATTTCGGTAACATAAAGCATTCAGCAAGTAAAATACTAATGTGAGAAGAAGAGTTCTCTATGAATTTTTCTAGAGTTTATTGCGCACTGATAACACTGGAAGGCTCAGTGCATTCAGCATTTGAGTGCCATATAAAGCATTAGAGATACTGAGCAAAGCAATTACTATCCACAGTCACACACCAGCATATGTACTGACAGCATATGTTCCCAGTGGCAAGGACCTTATGTACCTTTAAGTTTTCTACCACACCAGATGCACATGTTGTTCTTGATAATATTTAAATAACAACACGAGCAGTAGTTCTGCTTTGATTTTATATAAGGCATGCTTGTTCCACCAGATATTTTCAGGGATGAGAAACTTATAAGAAGGCTTGCTGTTCTGTGTGATCACAGCGGGGTTTTGTTGGTTATGTGTGCATGAATAGCCTGAGGAGTTCACAAACATGTTTGATTTGCCTTGAGTGAAGAACCTTAGAAACTGCTGTGATGAGCAGTGAGAAGCACAAGTTAATACAGCAGGTAATCAGTTGGTGTGTAGTGCTCTTTCATTAATACAAAGACATCTTGTCTTTGAAAACTAGATGGTTTTATATAATTCTCATATGATGGCAAAACCATGAGCTGAGATCAGAGACAGCCTGGAGATCAGAACATCCTGTTGAGTGCAACCAAGAGCTGACTGGTCCACAGAATCTGTCATTCACTCCAGGAAGGATTTTAAACATGGGGGTTTTTTGCAGTCAGGCCCACCTCCTGGTGCTCTGAAGGCATCTTCTGCATAGTCTGCATTGCTTGATTTATATACAAACATCTGGAGATCCTACACATTTTGCTCTGTCATTCCAGAACAAAGCATGGACAATCAGTTCTCCGAGTGGGAAATTAAAGATAGCTCTAGCTCAGCCTCAAGAGTCTTTATTGACAAGTATTCATTGACTGTCCTCTTTGGCTTTTCTGAGTCTTGACGAATTATTTTAAATAGGGACCTCTATCACATCCTCAGAAATGCTGACTGAAAATGGTGGGTCAGTGATTATACTGAACAGAAATAAAAGGTAGTCATATATCACTGAGGTTTAATCTCTTTTGCAGAAAGGAGAGCATATTGATTAGAAACAGAATGCTTAAAAGTTAGGTACACCTTAAATGACAGTATTGGCACCTAGACATGCATCAATAAGGCTATTTTAATGTGTCTTTTATTATTCTGCCTAAATTATTTCATTGGCTCTTCTATCATCCTTCTAAAAATGTATTGATCTCTTATTTTCAGTTATTGTTGTTTTACACCAGGATGTTGTTTGTTGCATTTGCAATGATGTTGCAGTTTTCTGATGCTGTTGAAATCTCACAGAGATTGTTATCTGTTAAATTACAATCCCTGGATGTAAATGTGTAGTGAATCTAATGGACTTCTTGCTTTTCTGTCTCTGTGTCTCTAGGTCTCTGGTGCACTTGTTAAAGTCATTTTACTTGGAAGTTCCATACTTATTCTTAACTTGAAAAAAAGACTAAAAAATAGTCAGGGACACTTTCTAGTTTTTAGCGCAATGAGAGAGAAAAAAAGTAGTTTCACACTATTTTCTACTTTTTTTTTTTTTTTTTTTTTTTAATTTCAAAGGTGAAATCTTCACATTTTCTTTCTTATCGCTCTTTGCTCTGGTTAACATCAAGAAAATAGTGAGAAAACATTGTTGTGCATAAGTTTCAAACAGACATGAATGTTAACTAAGTGCAAATGCAGAGGGGCTGTTTCTGTAGATCAACACCTGCGACAGAATATGAAGCAACTATAAACTACTGAAAAGGACATCACCCATTTTTTCTACTGTGCATGTTCCCCTTCTTCTGAGTAAAAGGGCATACAAACATTATCAAAATTTCAGTCTCTGGAAGATGTCTCCAAGGCTTCACAGAGGAGCTGGGAAAGTGCCGAAACTTTCTGCTCTTACAGTATTAGAAATATCTTCCTGCCACAGAAAGTCATTCAGAGTAGAAACACGGCCTGGCTGAATAGACAGTTTATCTATTTATGGGCATATTTATAGACTTGATATATTTAATAGATCCAGCTGGCATGGAATGCACCATTCATTTCGTAACAAAAGCTAGCCCATTTATTTTTTTTCGTGTTGGCTGAAGAGAACTGTTTTCTTATTTGGCTTGTTTCATTTGAATGTCCCTTTGTAGATCAGTCTTCAAAGTAATCATGTCCAGATCGTTAAATGTACCCTCTAAATACCATTGTTCATACATATGTGAAGGGACTACACATTACTGACATTGCAGGAAAAGCTTGAAGAATGACTGCTCTGGATCTGAAGAAAAAACCTCAGGACTCACAGTTTTAGGGTGAAAGGATGAGAATCATGGTTCACAGTTCACCATTTAGTACTCAAAGAGCTGTGATTTTGTGGATGTTCATTTTGTCACTGGGAAATTTGCAGCTAGTTGTAGCTATAAACAGCTGTTTATTAGGCTGATAGCACAACTGGTTTGTTAATTCTGCATCAGTTCAGACAGTAATCTGCACTGTGGCAGAATGGCAAGGAGCTGATATGACGTGTATGATGTTATATCTTTCAGCAAACTAGAACTCTTTGGATGTGAATTAAGTTCCAGTGTCACTTACAATCTGTTTCAGAGCTGCTTTCTTTTTAAGAAAAAAAGACTGTTCATCCTTCTACCGTCTGTGCCATGTAGCTAAATTCACATAGAATACTTCAGGTCATTTAAAACAAGCATCTTGGCAATCAGAAACATATGCTCCTTAAATAGTCCATCAAAGTCATGAAGTTAATATGACTTGTTGTTTGCTGCTGCTTTTGTTTTTCTGGAAAATCACCCTTTCATACAGACTCTGACAATTCTGATGAAATCAGAAGAAAGCACAGATCCTGTATCAAGTTCCATTTTAAGCTATGTTTCTTTAATCTGTAAATCAAGTCATAACATACTCTGAAGTACCATCTTTTAAATTAAATATTTGCCAAGATGCTATACTAAGGTACTCCATGATGGTAAATGGGCGAAATTAAATTCTCTGGGATTGCCTCTGTAATAGGATAAATGGACTTGCATGTCATTGAAAAGACCTTAATTTATTACTTTTTGTATTGAATTCAGTCATGAACCATCAATTATTTGCACTATGGGTTATTTTTCTTTTGTTCTTTGCTGTTATCAGTGCCTCAACTCATCAACTATTTATTGCGTACAATTTGTGACACTGTTGCACATTTCTGGCCTTTTGTAAAAATCCACATTGAATCAGCAGTTTCTGCTACATGCTTTCAGGATAGATCCTTCCCAGCACAGAAGTTGTGTGGTGGTTTTTTGTTTTCTCTGTTGCACATCCTAAGGTATTCCCTCAATAAACAGCACTCTTTCCCCTAATCCAGCTGTGCTTTTAGGTGTTGTAACCTTTTCTCTTTGGATTTATTTTACAAAGGCAGAAATTTTCTGTGGTCACCAGTGACTTGTAAAGGGAGAAATTTTTATCCTCTCATTGCTTGTTGCCTAGTAGTGCACAAGTTGTTCTTTGCTATTTTTCATATCTAGAAAGCAGCTACCTTTTCCTTAACCACTGCCATCGTTATCTGTTGTGTTCCAATTACCTCTTGTAATGGTTCCCAAGCAAATGAGGCCATAAACTCATAAGGGGTAGTCCTTCTGCACACCTTACCTTTACAGATTGCCACAGGCTGTATAGTAGGACCTGCCTCCACAGCCAGATCTGGTCTCAGTCTGTCCTCATTGTGTGCTTCCTCTGGATGTGTCAGTAGCAATAATTGAAATAAAATTAAAACAGTAATGGTAATAATAATAGTACTAATAGAAAATACAAACGAGTAATGTAGAATGTGATGGCTCGCCATCTGCTGACCGATGTCCAGCCTTTACTGGCTAATGATCACAGAGAAGAGAGAATCCTGAAACCACAGTCCCGGAAGCCAGAGTGAGCTTCTCAATCAACTCTTGTCTATACACTGAGCATGATGTTATATGATGTGGAATATTATATTCCCCAGTTTGGGTCCATTGTTTTGGCCGTGCTCCTTCCAGCTTCTTGTGTCCATGTGTACTAGCGGACATGAGAAGTTGAAAAGTCCTCGATTTCTTCGCAACTAATTAAAACATCATTATATTTTTCTCATATTAAATCCCATACTGAATCCAAAACACAGCACTATTCTAGCTACTGAGAAAGGGGGGGGGGGGGGAAATTAGCTCTATCCCAGCCAAAACCAGGACAGCAATCTACATATGCTTCTGCTCAGGCAGGTTTTGAAAGCTTCAGAAAAGTCTTAAGAGAAGGTAAGGACCACGGACACTGGACTGTTTGCTATATACTCCAGCCACTGACTTGGCAAAGAAATCAAGGGCAGTTTAGGATAATTCCTGTCATCTGGACACAACTGAATTTGAGGGAAAGAATCCTCTTGCATTAACCTTTAGATCAGGTCTCTGCCTATGCCTAGTTAAAGAAATAATCACCAAAGCTCTTCTGTTGGCAAAATATATTGAGGATCACTTGTTATGTTGCTATCCTCTGTAGATTTTGTTCAATAGGAACAAAATGCAGGCCATTAAACTTGCCTTAGGGGAGAAGTCTGGTCTTCAGCCAGATAAACTTCAGCCATTTAGTTAGGAAGTGAATGGAAATAGCCCTATTAACAGTTTAGTTCAGAGTGTCTGATAGTCTCTATGACATTAAGACGTAGAATAAGTGTCACAGATTTTAAGGCCCAAAGAAGTTGTTTTGATCCTGCTACCTAACCCTTCTTATAATGCAGGTGATATTGTCATCCATGTGTTTATTTTGACAACTATTACTTAAGCTGCACAGATGTGGATTTGGGATAAAAGGTGTATAATTCATTCTCACCTCCATAACTGTAATATCAAAATGTCAGATGTGTCTTCCTCTGTCACACGAGGACTTCACTTACCAACGAAGGTTTTATCTCCCTATGGCTACCCAGGCGTGTGTTTCTCTTTGTGTTCTTGTATATCTTTTCTATTTTTACAAATGGGGAGAAATCAAAATGCACAGTGACTGTATAAAATTTGCATACTATACGTGCTGTAATTTCTCCAAAGGTGACATATTGTCAGTATGTGTAAGTTATTTATTTGCAAAAGATGTGAGATGAGTTCCAGAGGAGTCTACATCACTAGGAAATAACTCCCTCTTCGAACACACACCAGCTGCTTCCCTTTTTCATTGGGGTTTTTGCACCGTGTCACCACCTGACATCATTTGCCCTGGAGGCTCCAGGAAGGAATAGAAAGGTTGCCATGTTAATTAGAGGAGAGTGATAAAACCTGATGTTTTATTTATTTTCTTGAAGAGGGATTTGTGTGTCTTATCCTGTTTTACGGTAATATTTTTATGATGAATTTTTTGAAGTTTAGTTCAGAATCAGTTACCCTGAGGAACAAGTGTTGCAGCAAATTATAAGAGGCCTCCAGTGCTTGAGATTTCTCATTAAAATTAACCCACCCCTGACTGTAGTTAACAAACAGTGATTACATCCTCAAGGACCCTAACTTATCTCCTGATGATGACACAGGTAGAATTAGACATATAGACTTTTTAAGTGTTTCTCTTTTAATGACCGAGATGGGTCTGTGCTGTGACTAAACCCGCTAGTTTAGAAATGCTGCAAATTCCTGGAGTTTGCAGCACGTTATGCCAGGAAGGGAACAATTATCTAGGTCCCTCTGACAGAGGTTCAGGATCTGAACACCTTCATAGATCTTGGCCCATGGTGGTTCTTTTGCCTGACAAGCATCAACCATTGTGCAAAATGGACTTTGGAGAAATTGGTTGTTGGCAGAACTCATCGAGTATGTTGCTGCATTGTTATAACTACAAGGACTCATCACGCTTGAATGGGGTCAGGATTAGTCTGAGAGTAAGACTGCCCCATGGCAATTAGATGAACACAGCTCTTCTCTTGGAACAGAGCTGGGCTTGGACCTGTGGGGCCTAGAAAGCCAAGGAATAAGGCAGAGAAGAATAGTTGTTTTCTTTGGTCTCAGATTTATCATAGTTCAAGTTTAGGTTTCAGAGGGACAGGCTAAGCTGTCACATATAATGAAAACTTTGCTGAAAATGAAGTTTTCATTCCTTTCTTGTGATTCAGAGGAATTAAGTGGTTAAAGACCATAAGGCAAAGACCTGACTTCTATAGACATCTTGCTTTAAAGACCCATTTTGCATAAATAACTTGACTGAACTAATTCATGCTGCAGCCTTGGCATTTATATTGTAATAGTCCCTGAAAACTCTAACCATGCATAGGGTGTCATTTTTCTAGATACCATGTATAATTCAATAAGAAGATATATTTTCCGGAAACGCTTATAACCCAAAAGAAAGCTCAGGTGAGGAGAAAAAGAAAGCCCAATAAAAGAAAGATCATTTAATACATAGTAACTTTAAGCACAGATTAAAATCAATTGCCATTCAGCAAACTGCTTAAGCATTTGTCTCACTGAATTTAGCTCATCATCTATTTGGGGCAAATACAATGTTTTACACTTGGGTAAACAGTTTACCTCAGCAGGATTTTGGTTCTTGATTGTGACTACTTGAAGCAATTGCAGTATGAATGACAACAACAATGCTGATAAGTCTCGTTAATTAGGATCACATACTGCCAAAAACACTTCTAAAAAACAACTTCCCTATTCCAGATTTTGTACGATTTATTGTGTTTTCTATTGAAAAATGTCTGGGTTTACCTTTGAGATCTTTACCGTGGCTGTGATTTTAATAAGAGGCTGGTTTTATGCAAATAGCATATTATACACAATTTGTCACTGTTTGTCTTATGCTGATTACATTAGCAGTTTGTACTGCAGTCTTGCTGCTAATAATGTTACAGATCATATAATAACGTTAATAGTGAAAGCAGCTATGTCACCTTCATTGTCTATACCGCCCATGAACATGGATGAATAGAGGTTGCTGTGATAATTTTGGTAGGATTCAACAACCCACCATGTGTGGGAGGCTTAACCCATCAGGTGTGGAAGCTTTTTGCCATGGTCTAGCACAGTTCTCCAAGTCCATTGCTTGCTGAAATATAAAAGAAGGATTTTCATACTGTTTCCTAAGGTTCTATCTTTAGATTCTATTAAACCTAGTATTTGTATGGAAGAAAACTAGTCAGTCCAAAGAAAATAGTACAAAGACACAGTTTTTGCTCTAATCGTCACAGATTTGAACAATGTGTTCTTGCCAAATATTTAAATGCATCACTTTACAAAGCTGTTTATGCAGCATGTGAATTATTTGGGATAAGTTTAATTATGGTGATTAATATGCATGACACTGCACCACAATATGAAACCTATCAAGGCTGGATTGTTTATTTTATTGTTGTTCTTTTGATGGTATGCAATTTAAAAGCAAAATCGCCTTCACCCAATAAGATCTCAGTGTCTTTTCATAGGCTCAATCTCAGTTCATATTTCCAAGATGTGATCATGTTTTTGAAATGTTAATTTATATGCATAATACCTTTGTTACATATACTTCATAACGAGCAGTTAGGTTTATAATATACATGGAAAGTGATTTTTTCGTAGTTAGACTTTTGAGCTTTGTACAAGGCAGTTACCTTGAAAGACCTTCAGTCAACACTGACTCAGGATACACACCCACAGAGCTGTGACTTGGGTTTGAATCTCTACAGCCAGTGAAACAGCTTACTCCAAATGGAAGGCAAATTGAACTGGTTTGCTTCTTTTTTCTCAAAGCCTTGTATTGCTATAAATTTTGCTGAATCCTTGGCCCTAATGAAAATTTGCACCGTTTTGAGAAACTAGGAGGAATTCAGAGTATGGTATAAAGCGTAAAAGTTAAAGAGTTTCTGATTCATTTAGGTTTAATTTTAAATGTTCCTAAGAGTTGAAAATCCATCTCAATAGCATTATACCATGAAAAACTCCCTGTCAGTCTAACTTTCATAGATCTAACCTAGTTAGTCTTCTGTGAAACCTGTCATATTTTACTATAAGAGAAATGATTAATTAAGATGAAAAGAACACAATTAGTGGAAGGCCCATAAGGTGCATAAGAAACTGAAATACAACAAAGTATTAGGCTGAAGGGAGCTGTGTACCTGAGATCCTCAAGCCTTCATCTTAATACTATCGCACTAGTCATTACGATGAGTGTGATAAGCAGTGCTTTTGAAACGTGTTAGTATTTCAAAGGTATAAAGTGTGCCAATAAAGAAGAAGGATCCAGGTACTATAAAGAATTTACTGAGTGACCTTGAGGTTCTGGAGTAATGGAAACAGAAGGTCATGCATGTCAGAACTAATACAAAATATTGGGCACTGTCAATATTTAGCACTAGGGGGGAAGGAAAATAGCCTGGGTGTTTTGGTCAATCACAGTATGACTATACAACACCTTTGGAAAACAGCAAATATTGCTCTATCATGTCTCAGGCAAAGTGTTTGCAACAGAAATATCAAAGTATTAACAACCCTATGTAAAACCTGTAGAGTTCTTCTTTTATTCCCTGTATTTTTTCTGCTCACCTGTGTTAGAGAATGAATTTGAACTGAAACAGGTACAGAGAACAGTCAATGGGAACTGGAGACGTCATAAAGAATAATGAAAGATGTTTTGCTTTTTAATTCTAATAAACTTAAGGCTGTGACTGCTCTCTCTAAATTCCTCAGGAGAAAGAATCTGCAGGATGAGTGGACAAAGAATAAAGTATGTATAAATGAATTTATGTTAGAAAACAGAAAAAAAACCCACCTCATTTTCAGCACTATGATAAGATATCCTATACTGAATGATGACAAAGCTGCCTATGTAAGCACAGATAAGCACACAGCTACATTAATGAAAGAAATTATAGGAGGTGGCAGCTGTTGTCAGGACTTTGATAGCCTGTGATGGACCTGGTGACTCAGCTGAATCCTGTCGAGCCTTACACATGCCTCTCTCCCTAGCCGAGTGTCATGCTGTGAATATGACTTCCTCTTGCAAACTCATATTAGCAATCTGTCCTACTGTCAAAATGAGATGTGAAAAGGGGTATTTCTACTACAGACTGATGCCTTGTAAAATTTTGTGCTTCAGAAGTAAACAGAAGAGATTGTTCCTGATGGAGGAAACTGTAAGTTCCAGAGAAATCATAAGTATGTTTTTGTTTCCTTTGGGTTTGACTTTCCTTATAAAAAACAGTCAAGTGAGTAGAGTTTCCCTAAGAAAGGAATAAACACCTAATTCTCATTTAGTCCAAAAGAAATTGAGAATGCTCAATAGACGTAAAGTAATGGGACAGCTGACACTGCCTTGTCTACAAATGATGCTCCAAGTTTCAGGACTGCTCTGTAAGACCCCAGTTGTCCAAATGGGGAAGATCACACTGCATGGCACCAGGTATAAGAAGAATTGGTGATTTGTATTTCTTCTCCTCAGTAGCACAGTTAAGCTCCAGCACACGTCCACCGATATACAAGAAAGGTGAACTGTCAGGGTGTTGTGACTCAGTAGAAATATCTAGTGTCAAATCTTGTAAGACTAAATAACACAGAATGTATTAGAGGCTAATAAACAGCCATTAACCACCCAGCATTCAGATTTACCAATTACCACACTGTTCTAGGCCATGGACCTGCTCTCTGTGGCTGACAACATCACATTAATGAATCTCAAGTCTTAACCTCCTTGAATTCATGAATAACAATTTGACTCCATGTAACTTGATTACTATGAAATGGAAACTTTAGTTGAGTCTAAACATTGGTTATGAGGTTGAGATGAGAGAAAGACAACCTTACTCCATCACTGGTAATTTAAACTCATATAAAACCGAGCACCTGTCACAGTGATAAATGGGTTTTCTTGTTATCTCGCTGTCGGTATCATTTCCCAGTCAGATTCATATCAAACACCCAGACAACACTGTGGAAACCAAGGTACAATTGTCTTCATTTTATTTCTCTTCCAGAGAAATGGGTAAAGGTCACAAGATGCTTATAAATGTGATTGATTTCATTTTCTTTGAGTCATTCCCAGAACACAGATTAATTTACTTGTATATGCAAACGTAAGGTTTTTGTAGTCATTACAGAAGAGAGAGCTGCTCATTGTTTACTGACTCAAAGCTTAAACCATAACCACCTCGAATCAGGAGGTGTCCCAGTGGGTTACATCTTTCAAGGTACATTTCACTGTGTATGGTTAAGAGAAATAAATATTTTAATCCGTTCTACTTTAGATCATACTTTAGATCCTGCTCAGCCTGAGGAATAAGGCTGAAAATACAACATGAACAAGCTCCTTCATTACAACTCCAGTGCATCTTGCTTCAAGTTGTATCATATTTTTTTTTCTAGACTTGATTATTTTTTAGTTCTTTTTTAGTTTAAATCTTTTGGTTTCAGGTCCTGCTGCGTATCAGAAGCAGAAAAGATGTAAGAAGATCAACAAAGAAGGAAGGAAAAATACCCCAATAATTAAAAACATAAAACTTAGAAGAATTGTCTGTCCTGTGTTAAACAAGATGTCTGAATAGACAATTGCTGTGGTCACTTCTGAATGTAGAAGCTGTGCACATGCTGTCACTTGGTATCAGTATGAATGAAGAAAATTGTCTCATCCTGACCTATCTGACAGGTTTCAGATTAGCTCTGTAATACTGCAGAATATTTGTATTCTTTTGCAGCTTCAGTACCATACATCCAACATGATCATAGTGAACTTTCATTCTGTCTTGCCGGACTATGGTCTTAAAATATAAATGTGTATGTTCATGGATTTTATTAGCAGTTGCACAGAATAGCTTGTGAACATGGAGTGAACCCTCCAGAGGTTACAATAATATTGCTGCTTTCTTTTAAGATGTAGCTGAAGAAGGAGGTGGTAATGATGATTTTTCTCTCTTTTATAGGAAAATAAAATAAACAGAAGACTCACATCCTTTCAAACTGTTGCTTTTCCATATTTCTTCTCTCCCTAGAGTGTTACAAGTAGCAGACTACAGGTTGGTATTGCCCTTTTGAAGCTGTCTCCGTGTAGAGGAAAATATTTATATTACTTGATCATGAAACATGAGGTGAGAGACAGAGAAGGATTTTTGTCTGACAATTAACAGGTCTCTCCTTTTGTGAGAAAGGATGTCTGCTTGTAGAAGATGCTTTAACAATTGGTTCTGTATTTTAGCTGGTGGTAAAAGAAATAACAATCCTGGAGAAGGGAATAGAAGGACCCTTTTTTAAAGAGGCAGCAGGGTTGTTTGTACATTGACAATAAAGTAATCCAATAATGTGGTCCTCAGGAGAGTCTCCTGTGGAGGGGCACAGTCCAAGGCTGGTCAAGTGCAGCCGAGCCTCACTGCTCGTTGCCTTCCAGCAAGATAGAGCAGCTCTAGTCTGATCTGTGCAAGTGGGAGGCAAACACAGCACCAAAGAATCAGAAGTGGAGATGGGAAAGTGACGAGGTAACAACACAATAATTGTCAAAATCTTTCACTGTAGAATTTCTCTGAGATGTGAAATTGAGTCATGTCAGACATAGCAGAGAATTGAAGCCATTTCTTGAGTGAACCCTCATCTGCTAAGTCTCTGTGTATCCAGGGCAAGTATGTGGTACTTCCTCCTCCAGTTAAGCTTGGAAGGAAAAGGAATGAGGTGTGCTAAACAATTTGAAAAGAAGATCCTGTAAGCCAGCATTTCAGGAGCAAGTTTCAGGCTTCAGTCTGACAGGAAGGGAGATGAAAGATTGTTTTTACTTCCCTCATATTGCCTATTGATTAGGACTGTGTTCCTCCTCAACATGCTGTCTGCTTTGGATCTCACCTGAGTATCCAAGTTTTCCTTCAGTTCTGTGCAAGGGTTCAAATCCAGGTTCCTACTAGTTAGCTATTATATCACTTCTCATTAGGTCATTAGGGAAATCCTTTACTCGATTAAGACTTGTATTATTTATGATGTTGCATAAATCAACACAAAGAATAAAATCCTTATGCTTCTTATCTGTTTCCTCAGGTTACCCTTTCTCTTGTATCAATGGCCAGGCAAGACATTATACCATTGACTCTTTGGGATGCAAAAATGGAATTTAGCTGGAAATGTGTGAAGTTTTGCTTTTAGTTAAGTTGAATGTCATTCTTTCTTTGAAGAAGACAAAGAAGACAATGAAAGAAAATACAATTTATCCACTGTATTGACATTTGGGTTTGGAAAGTACAAAAATACGTGAACTGCACATACTATTATTATTAATAATGTTAAAAAAAAATCCTCTCACAAGGGCTTTGTGTTAATCTTACATGATTCAGCTCCTGGCTGCATAATGAAGTTCTTACATATTTAATAAGCAAATTGAAGTAGGCCCAAATGAGTGAACAACATAACACTGTAAAAAGAAACAGGGAGGTGGGAATTCTTGTCAGATGAGGTGGCTGAAAAAAACCTGATCTACTGACATTTTTGTGTCTCCTATCAAATGTCATTGTGAATTGAAAGTGTAATGTCTGAAAAAAGAAACAGCAAGTTTCTATATAACCTGATGAATGTAACTCCATTGTTTCCATGAAATCATATTAAAAAGGTCATCGCTCTACGTATGAAAATACCATGGCAGTTGCTCTATTGCTCTTTCAATTTGAAATAAGCACTTGAATGTCATCAACGAGAAATAGCTGATATTCTATAATTAAAAGTAGATTTTGATTTACAGTGGGGAAGATAAGAATGGATCATTCCATACTGCTGATATAGACATGCAGCTTATTCAGGAATAAAAGAATCTCTCTGAAGAATGAAGGGAAAATATGATTAAATTAAAATGTCTGGGGTATGAAAATGTGTATGTGAAAGGAACTGAAAAATTCCCTCTTCTTGTGGTGTTCTACAAGTAACTCCTTTGGGTAAAGATTTTGCCATAGCAACAGACAAAACCTTTATGAGGTGTAAAGTTTTGCTAAGAAAATAAAGGTTTTCTATTCCAGTTCAGCTGGTGTCTTGAAATTAAATTAGGTCTGGCATGAGTATTTTGTGAATTATCATCAGTTTAAAGATGTATTTTTTCAGACTATGGCAACAAAGAGTCTGGGATAGTTTTATGGAATGAGATACACATGAATGCTGCATCTTCCAGCTGGAGATGAAAAGCAGAAATCAGAACCCAAATGAACATTGACTTCATTTACCCTTTACTCTGCCCACTAGCCTGTCATCTGTTATTTTTCTTCCATGTCTCATAATTTTTGATATCTGTATTGTTATCTTCCCTTTTAGCCTCCCCATGATGTCTTGTATGTTCTATATTTTTCACATTTTTTTTTACAAATAGTTAGATGGAAGCATTGGGATAGATCTTGGCCTTAGGGTGCAACTTTTCTTCCTACTTCTGCTGGCTCAGTTCTTTGCTTTCCATTACATCCTTTTCTACCTCTCACTGTATTCTGTTCCTTCTATGGAAAACCAGAGATCCAGGCCTTCCCTCATCTCTCATCCTTGATTTTATTTTTCAGTCACCAAGAGCTCTCTTTGGCACCTGCTCCTTCGATAGGCTTTTGCTTCCATTCATGGTAAGGCTCTCAATTACTTTTTTGAGGATTTCAGCTCTTATGTGTTCTCAGTAGTACCTCTGTGGGTACACTGAAACTGAAATTTTCTCATTCTGTGCATTCTTATGATAGTTACTAAAAGCAGAGTTATGAAGGTCTTCGTTATGTCGTTGTCCTCTTCACTGAAGGGCCCCAGCTCTTCACAAGATACAGGCAACTATCTCAGAAGATTAGGGTGAGTCATAAGAGGATCCTCTGATTGTCTGTCAGTCCTGTGAGTTTCTTGGCATTTGTACTCTCAGAATTAAGCTGTGTCAATTATACCTGCGGATGGAACTTTTCCTCAAATTGCGCCAAAAACCACTTTCTAGTTTCATCTTGTCTTTTTGCCTTTACCATTAGTAACATCAGTTTGTGAATGGAAATTTTCCATGCAGCAAATTGCTGAACGCTTAAACAAATGCCCTCTCTCCTTTTCATGTTTCATACCCTGAGCTGTGTAGTTACTTCTCTTTTGCTCCTTTTTTATTCCTCCTCCTATGAGGGATCTGTCCTGACATTACAGAACTGGGACTGTAAGATTAGAATGACAATGTGTGAAATGGAAATCTCTGTCTATCACTTTGCAATCAGCACTCTGCAATGCTCTTTCCTGGCTGCTATCAAATCTCCTAGTTACTCTTTTGTCAGCTGGTTTGCCTTTATTTTTATTTTTTTCATCAACTCAGTCCTTGAGTGCTTTTTGAAAGCTGGCAGGTCAGCTGAGCTGCCTCTCCCTCCTCTCTGTCTTGAACACAAATGCTCAAGGTCTCAGACGCGTGGAACTAAAGAAGGCATTGAAATGAAGCTCAGTAGTCTGGGTTATGCTTTTGCACTGTGTTGGCAGTGGGTTGTGTTCTGTACTGAGAAGCCTTCCCATTCACTGTCTGTGGGAACAAATGAACTCTGGGGACAGCAGGGCAAAATGTGGCAGCAGCTGGGGAGCATCTCACCACCCCAATCCTCAGCATTGCCTTGTTACTGAGGCCAAAACTGCAGCACTACTCCGTCTTTAAACTGGTTTGTGGGATGTTAAGACTGACGTGCAGAGTCATAACACAGGAAGGAGAGCCCACCTAAAAAGTAAAATGAAATTACAAAAATAAAAGCCTAAGTTCTCAAAAAAGGTTTTTGGCTGTTCCAGCCCAAGATATTGCAAGTGCTAAAATATTCTATACTTTACACTCTTTTTTCTGAAAACCTTCAGGTGTGTGATTAAACTTACTTTTCAGGATAATTTTGGTATTAAAGTACCTATTCTACTGCCTCTGGCACTTCAGTCAAGGAGAGGAAGTAGAAAAGAAAGTGAAAGCAAAATCAATTAAATGGGGAAAAATCATTCTTTTCTTTAGAAAGCCAATTTTTTTATTAATTGTCACACGAATTATTTTCCTCTGGCTGTTGTGTAGCTGTGGGGAGGGTAAGGATGTTGATTCCTGGCTCTCTTTATCCTTCCAGTTCAGTGCAGACAAATTCAGTTAGTTACTTACCCTGCTTACACGTGCATGGTTACCTTCCGCTTTTGGAAGTGCACGTTGCTTTTGCCTGATGTGTTTGAATGCATTTGAATTTATATTGTTATATGTATTAATAATTGGCCTTTGAATTAATAATTGGTTATTTTTCCAAGCAATTACTGTGGTTCCCAAGCACTCTGTATGCATCACAACACACCTGAACGATAAATGCTATGAAAATGCCTTTTGTGTTCAGTGCAGGTTTGAATGAATGGAAACTCGTTCATGTCCCAGTGCTGAAAATTCTAGATTTCAGTCTTCTCTCACAATGTCCAGCATACCATTTTTTGGTATGGGCAGTCTGATTTATCCTTTGGAGCAATCAGTGGAGTGACTTCTGTTGACTAGACAGGCAAAAAGCTGAGGCCAGCAGCTGTCTGGGAATGAGGCAGGGTGCTGCTGCACCCTCTGCTCTGCTGCGTGCAACACCAGTCAAAATAAAAAGACAGGAGGTTGAGTCTCCATTGCACTGCTGCCTCTTCAGTCTTCTCCTCAGGAAGCCACGCCTGGGCCAGGACTGTATTTAAAGATTTAGTGATTTTCACATGGCTCAAACTAGAAACTTTAGTTCAGCATTGACTTACACTTTACAAAACTAGTCGCAAGTCTTGTCCCTGATGCAGATGGATAAATAGCCAGGTACTTTGCCTTGCCTTTCCATTCAGAAATTAATGTGGGAGTAAATAAAGTTAACAGTAGATGAAAAATACAAAGACTAAGTTTCCTGAACGTGCCATTCATTAGGCTGCCTGATAAAAGGTATATGCACCACAGTGATTTTCTCTCAACCTCTCCTTCCTAATGTATGGAGGACCCCCTATGTGTGTTCCCTCTGCAGCAGAAGATTTGATTTATCTCCTTTATGCATGCGGACCCGACATCCCTCTTTCCATTTCTTTCTGAAGGTCAGAGCTCTGAAAAGGGGCCTTGTCTTCTCCCTTCCTGTAAGTAATTCCTGGAAATGGAGTGAGGGAAGAAAAATACAACATCCGCAGGTGTGCATTCAATGAAAATGTCAAGGCTATTCAAAAGCTTGTTCTCTATAGCAATTAGTGGCCCTGCATGTCAAACAAAGACTCCACCACTAATCTTCAGCCGTTCTTAGCATCACACCATATTTTCAGTCTTTGATGGTTTAGGAAACAAGTCTCCCATCACAAAATCATGGGCCAAAATGTGTTCCAAGTTGAGGCATCTCACAAAATCGAAGACCTGCTAGGAAATCCAGCTCACTGGTGAACAGCAAGGATGACAAACTGTGAAAGTTCAGCCTTCAGACTTCTGCAGTTGCTATTTTCAATGTCTTCAAGGTGATCTACAAGTCATTTATACAAGTATAAACAACTCTCAGTCCTTTTCAAAGATGGTAAACTGAGTCACAGAGAGGTGAAGTGAGCACATGCTAACATAGACCTGCCATGCCTGGGCTCCCAAAAGCTGACGTGGGTCTCCCCTGGGCTTGGGTCCTCCAATCCTAGAGAAAGCCAATCAGTGACAAGGCCCCTGTCCATGGTCAGGCAAAACTCCCGTGGAAGCACCAGATGAGACACCAGGTATCTTTATCTCAGGACACTGCTTTTATTTTTATTTCTTCTTCTACATGCATCCTCCAAGGCTTTATTAAGCATACTGTTCTTTATCCATTATAGACTACTGGTGTAACTAATAGCTGAAGCACTTTCATTACAGTTGGTCTTTAACCATACCAGTTAAGCAGTGTTTATGTAGTGGTCACTGCAGCATCTTTATAGCAGGTTTGGTGTTTAGCAAGCTCTGAGAGGAGCTCAGCCCTGACCGAGATGTTCAGAGATGTTCAGCAAAAGACAGGATTTCCCATGGCGCTTGCCCTCCTGTGCAGCATGTCTGACATCACTTATGAAATATCTTCAGTTTACTCAGTTATCCAAAGGTACAGTATATTTCTTTGAGTAATGTCTGTGAGTTCATTGTTTTTTTTATGCTACTGAAGTATAGCTAACAATAAGGCTCTGAATTTTGGCATTTGTGTTTCACCAGGAGCAGAGCTGTAAGTGCCTGGGGTTTTGTGTATTTATTTAATTTTCTCTAAACAATGGTTTATTATGAGTGATGATTTAATACTTTCTGTTCCAGATGAATTCTTTGTGAGCATCAGATAATGAAGAGTTCAGCAAAAAACAACCCAGTCTGTCTCACCTTTGTTTCAGGTATCTCAGTTTGTGTCTCACCCTAAGGATTGCTAATCCCAGTGGTCAGGCTAAAGTCAAAAATTAATTGCTTGTCTTCCTCTGCATGGTCAGACCTTTGGGTCTTTTGATTTTGTTTGCTTTTGTGCCACATTTTTCAATATTGTTCAAAAAAGCGCAGAAGAAAAGACAGAGTTAATTTAGTCTCTCAGATGAAAAATCCCTCAGCACTGACAAAACCTGCTGTGCTCGTGCCAGGTCTCTAACAGCTTGAAAATCAAATTAGGCACAGAATTATTACAGACACTGTTTGCTGTCAACAACCTGGGAAAAAAAAATAAATAAAACAGAAAAAGCCTTCTCCAGAAATCTCAGTAAGAGCCATGCTTCCCAATCCATTTGCAGGTTCTCACTCCAGATCTGGTGTTCCCCTTTACCAAGTGGCTGGGTCTGAAACAAGGGCTGCAAAACAATGTTTTAAAAAGTCATTTGAAAGGGAGCAGAGAGATTACATGCTGTCTTGAAAGCATGACAGCAAGAAATATCTGAACTTGTTTTGCCAGTGATGAGGAAACCTCACCACATTCACTGTAGGTTGAGCTCATTGGAGTAGAGGAAGGGGATTTAATCTCAGTATTTGTCAGACATTTCCAGTGCAGTAGGTTGTGCTGGTCAGTACAGTCCTGCTGCCATTTTCTCACAGGGATGCTGAATGCCAATGCATTGAAGCTACCTCAGTTATGGCCACCCTCCTTGAATGTAAGAAAAGATGCAGGGAATCAGATTAAAAAACAAAAAAAATCCTTCTAGCCCAGTCTCTGACTGTGGTCATGAGCAAATGTCCAGAGCAGATTAAGAATGGGACACACATAGACAGTTCTCTCAGTGTACTTCAAAATGCCTTGTCAATAGTAATAGTCAATGGATTCTCTGTTATGAAGTTAATGACGGTACTACTGAATGCATTCAAACCATTAATATCTACAACATCCGTTAGCTACATGCTCTACAAGTCTCCTACATCCTATGGGGCAAATAGCCCCTTTTTTTTCTATTCGTTTTGAACTTGGCGACTTCATGTAGCATGCCCTAATTCTTCTACTCATGAAGAGATGATTAATCAGTTCCCATCCATACTTTCCGCATTCCTTTGGTTTCCAAGGTCTTTCCTCATCTGCAGGATTTTCTGTATGCTTGCTAAGCATTGCTGCTCTTCTCTGAACCTTTTCCAGTTCCAGTATGTCTTTGGAAATACATGGC
Organism: Athene cunicularia; assembly: GCF_003259725.1. Taxonomy (NCBI): domain Eukaryota; kingdom Metazoa; phylum Chordata; class Aves; order Strigiformes; family Strigidae; genus Athene; species Athene cunicularia. Next base: position 23,031,960 of record NW_020799107.1, read on the forward strand.
AGGAAGGGATATCTTGATGCACGTCCTATGTTCCTAAATCTACAGCATCATCTACTTTTCTTAGGTCCATCTGAGTTTAGATGTCTTCTCCACAACCCATGGTCTCTTCAGCAGAGTAGCAGCTCACGGCATATGTGCTGCAGATGTTGTCTTGACTTTCTTGGGAGATGAAGGGGGCCATGAACCCTTAGCTGGCCTCGTAATTTTTCCCTTTGTGTTCCCTGACTAGCTTTGTAGGTAAATACAGTTGTCACTGTCAATGAAGGGATGTTGGGATAGAAATGTGAGACAATCTGGTACCTCCTGTGTATGTGGTTTGATGTACTGGGTTTGTTGGTCTGCCCATGTCTAGTCTTGCCTTGAAGAAGCATCACCATAAATGGAAATTACCTATGGGGGAAAAGTTTCACATGCATTACCGTTTGAACAGGCTTTATCATTTCAGTTGTTCCTGAGCCATGAACAGAGGCGTTTGCAGCATGCTGCTGCTGCTGCAGTTGTGCAGTCGTCACCATTAAAGCTTGAGGCTAGTAGACAGCAGCAGGTGAGCTTGCAATTTCAATTTTAGAGTTTTTCTTTTTCCCCCTCCCCAATATGCCTAATCTGACTTGTCACATTGAGCTGTCTTTTTTTTTTTTATTATTTTGCTTCCAAGTTGTAAATGTAACCTTGCTGATGTATGGTTACTAATTCCCAGTAGGCACAGAATGCAGACGTTGTCCATCAACTCTGTTCTTGGATCTTTGTCTTGCTTTGGGAGAAAGAGACAACACCAGAAAATAGAAAATCTGGGAACAATCAGTTAATATCAAACAAAAACCTAGGAGAAATATTTGTAAAACCTCACCTTGCCTTCTCAAGTTACTGGGCAAGATTTCCATGAGCTACTTCCAACTAATCAGAGAAGATGTAAAGAAATGGCACTTCCAAGTAGGGATAAATTTTATAATTTTATGTTGTCACTCCCTCTCAACATTTTGCCTCTTTGTGTCATTTTGAAAGGAAAGTGTTTGTTTTGATCTCTACTTTTTTCAGCACAGTGGGCAGCTTGTTTTTGCAATAGTACTTAATGGCTTGCAGGAAACCCTGTTAAAGGTTTTCAAATGCCTCTTGTTTGCAGACACCAAAAAATAGTTAGAAGTGGGGGGGATAATAGTTAGAAATGAGCTGAAGGTGAGGAAAATGTTTCTAAAGAGAAAGTTAATAAAGCTATAGAGGAATATTGAATTTTATGCTGTGGGTCATTTAAAATTGGACAGTACAATATATCCTTCAGAACGTGAACTTGTATTGGACTTGAGGGGTAGATTAAACACTCTGGTTGGCTTTGGGGATGAGATTTTCAAAAGCAGTCAATTTGCTTTTTCTACTTAAGTGGTAATAGTGTTCAGTCAGCATTCAGCACATTTTGAATATCTCAGGATTTGTCTCTGATTTTATAAGCTGAATCTTTGGTTCTTTATTAAAAGAAAATACCCTGCAACTCAGAGACAAATTTTCCTGAAATTAGATGTGTTTGCAGGCTCCCGGCTGCAAATATGCAGGGTTTTTTTAGTATTTGAAACCTGTCAAGGAATCCCATGTTTTTGCAGCATCTTGGATCACTGCCGAACCTCTTTTAGGGTCAACAGTCTCATTCCCTCAAGGGTCCTCTTGTGTGATTGACTTTTAGAGTAAGATTATCCTAATAAATCCATCAGTGCTACTGTTGTGGATCCCTGCCTTTGTTATGCTTAGCTGTGTCTGACAGTGGAAGGGTAGAAAAGAACTTACATTCAAATCACCCCAATTTGATTAGCCTTGTCAAGAGGAAACAAAACGTTACAAAGACTCAGTTGATTTTCTTTGGAGAACAGATGGGAACCATCAACATGTGCTGTATTTAGGCATCATCATGTGCAACGCAAGTCTGAAGTCAAACACACATGGTGTTTCCTAACCCTAGCAAGCTCTGCAGCATGCAGTTGTTCTGCTCGAGATAAACATGCCGCTTGAGCCAGGTGTAGCAGCCATAATTTTGAAAACAACTTTGCTGGAGTAGGAGAGGTCTCTTCCAGCCCGTTTCCCTATGACTATGATTCTGGAAGTGAGAGTCCCTTCAACCATGTCCTCAGCTCCTGTAATGATGCACTGGAGTTCTTGTAGATCTGTAGTTTTTAAACCACCAAAGGACTGCTCTGGGTACTGACTTCTGAAACTGCCAAGGATAGGGCACTATCAAGACATTTTAATGTTTGAGGCACAGCTTTCCTTTCCTGGCATGCCTTCTAGGCTCTGTACAGTCCTGGGAGGCTTTGCCTCTCCATGGGTGGATCACAGTATTTCCATGTTTCTGCATGCTTTTTTCTTGAATGGAAGCACTGAAAGATTTCCTGCACTTTTTCCCCACAGGTGCACTCCTTGTTGTCGCAGCTCTGCCTAAAAAAAGCATCAAAGTACAGTTTAATGGAGCTGAAATAAGATATATATGATTCCTTAGATAGTTGGCAGGTCACTGAGAAATAGAAAAAAAAAAAATCAACTGGGAATAGCTGAAGCACATAATTTACTGCAGCCCCATAGATAACACCTTTCACCTTTTAAACTATCTGTTAACAAGGGTTGAATGAAAACCACAAACTTTTTTTTTTTTCCTGCATTTTTTTTTTCTTACCATGCTACCACATTCCCTAAACTGATTATTTGTTTCTTTCTGGGTTGCCTCCGGAGAGAGGAAAAGTCTGAAGACTTAAAAGACTAGTGAGATAGTAATCATTGGTTCACACTGTTTCCCTTCCAGCAACTTGCTGTAAGCAAGAACAACAGAAAAAAGTAAATATACAAGACAGAGAGAGAAACAGAGCCTGAGGAGAGAACATTCATATTGTCATTTAGATGAACTATGCAGCTATCTCTCTTGACACACCTATTCCACAAACATGTTTCTTCTCAACCTGGTATTCATTTTCTGTCTTTCTTCATTACATTAGTGATTCTTTTTTCCCCTCCTACTCTGCCTACAGACTGAACCACTTGCTTATTTTTTGCCTATATTAGCCAGGTTGTTTGTATTGCTGTCCCACGGGTGACCTAGCAGCTCAAACTAATAACACATATTTCTTTGTCAACATGTTAGTCTCCAAGCTTGTTGAAGACATTTTATATGTCCAAATTGCAGTGATGTATTTTGGGGATAATAGCACAGAAGTGGAATTAATGCCTTTTGGGACTTTCATTTCTTGCAAGATTGGACTGGCCTAGATAAATGGTTTTCTCACCTAGCTTATTTTGGTCGTCTTTTGTTTCAAACCCTCTGAATTTAATAATGTGTTTGTTTTTTTTTTCCCCCAGACTTCTTCATAGAATTTTTATATTTGTTTTACTCGGTTTGTTCTTATACAGCAGGATCTGCAAGTTCTGGTTCTAACTAAAAATAGAATAAATTGAGACATTCTGCTATCATGAAGGTGTGATTCGTTTCATTTACGCTGTAAAGTGCCTGGGGCTGAGATTTATGTATTTGTAGTATCTATCATAATGAGATTTCTTGACTAGGATGAGGAATCTGGTCTGTGTTTGAGATTCCTGACACATGATTGAGGCAATGTTCATGGTAAAGATAAATTAGTTTCAGAAAGAAGATAGAAATTTTTTTGGTTTATCTCCCCATTTACCTTATCATTAAACCTGTAGGAAATTTGTACCTTCAAGTCTGAGACAAATTTGCTTGAAAATGGCCAGTACAGTCAATGCAGATGGGCACATAATTGTCAGATTATCACAGGAGCTTTCTGTGTCTTAAGAAACCAGGCTAGAGAAGAACTGATGAAGAATAGTTAGTTCTTAACTATCCATTAGTGAAGAGAAAGATGTGCTGTCAGAGTCATTTGCAGATAAGGCATGGCAACCCAGTCCCACATTCTTCAGTAAAACATTAATGATAATAATTTTGTTCAAGCAATATCCACAGGCCTTAGGAAGCTGAGATCAATCCCATTAGCCACACTGCACAAACTGTGTCTCCAGTCTGAAACATCCCAACAGTAAAATGACAACCTGCTTGCTGGCTCCATCCCAACCAGCAGTGGGGTACAGCTGGTTCCGTGCATTGGCTCTGCAAACTCAAACATTAACTACCAAATGCAGCGTAAATGGAAGTGTTCAGTGCCCTGACACTAGGAACATCCTCTGAGGAAAAGGAAATGGCTATTTCCTCACAGAAACCAATCATGCTTAATTTATTTAGCTTGGGAAAAAAGAAAAAACGCTGAAGAACCAGAAGACACAAAGGCAGAGAAAAAGCATGTTAATATTATTAAAAATGGGCATAAACTAGCTATGGATACATTAATAGAAATTGGATCATGGGTTTTGACCTTCTGAGTGACAAAGGTCTAGAACCGCCTTCAAATAGCTGGACAGCATTTAAAAGACCTGACTTGCTTTAAGAGAATATGTATCCCTTTTCAGAAGTACTCTCTCTGAACAGCTTAGTAATTTCCTTTTTGTAACTGAGGAACATGATTTACCTCACAGGGAACACTGTGAGGAAAAATGAATGAATGACTGTGGGATGCTGAAAAAGCTGCTAAATGCTAGGTAGCCAGAGGGGTTCAACTGTGAACGCTGCCAATAGCTCAACATGTCGCATGTAGGATGTCTTGTCTCCAGGCCAGTCTGGAGTTTATCCTACAGTAGCCTTTTAAATTAGCCAGATTCCAGCAATATGTTACATAATGTATGTGAGCCAGAGCACAGTGCAGGAAATAAAAAATTATATTTTTCACACTCAAATAGTGGATTCATGTAGGTAAAAAGAGCCACGGTATTTGAAATGTCAAATTTGTTAACTTTGCATGCATTTGGGTGCTAATTTCAATTTTATAATTGAAGCAAAAAAAGTGTGTCAAGGAGCAGGTGACAGGCTTTCACCAAAGTGTCTACTCCAGTCATTTATTAATGACAAAAGTATTTAGAATATGTCTAAGAGATGAAAGAGATTTTCTGATCAACTGAATTGTGTGAGGGTTAACCATCTCCCTATGATCATGGATATATCTATGAAACCCCAAAGCAGATAGCTTTGATATACTCTAAATTTTTTTGGGAGGCAGATTTTAACAGCTTGTGGGTATTCTGTGAGTCAAAACTGTTTTGAAATGTGTAAGGCTAATATCTTCCTTACAAACACAAAGCACTAACTTGGTTTCAGGGATCTCTGCTGGAAGTGGGGGATCTTCCCTCCTCAGTCAGTAAAGCTGTGTCTTCATGTATGCATCAAACAGCCAGACAGGAGAAAAAATAAAATAAAAAAAAAAGGTTGTTTCTACAGCAAGAAAACAGATATTCTTAAAAGGTATAAAGTGATATAATTCCAACATGCACTGCAATTACAAACCAACCTGCTCATCATCTCCATGGTGCTTACTGGCTTACTGTTGCAACTGTTCTAGTAGGATATCCTATTCTAATCCAAGGAAATAGCTCAACTGCCAGTGTAAATTTTTCTAATGTGCTGATTTTTGGTGGCAGCTTGCACTGGGGGCACCAGCCATCTCTCACTGCATGGTCTAGAAAGTAGAAATAAAACCAAGTTGTCTCACTTGAGCACTTATCTGACATGAAATTTTCATTTCATCAGGCACAGTGTTGGTGCCTTGAATTCTAAGCATTTGGCCTTCTGCTGCTGTAAACTGCTATGTGAGCTCTAAAGCAAATAAATGCACATTTTTCTTGTGTCAGTGTTTCTCTTTATTCCCATACCAAGATAATTCTTGGCAAGGTCGCACAATGGCCTCTTTTGCCTGCAAGCAACTGCTTCAGAGCTGACTGCAGAGAGCTCCAAAACCTGAACCGCAGCACTAGTTCTTGTTTATCTCAGCAACAAGAAAGGAGGAGTTACATGAAAATAAACTATTTTACTTCTTTGTCCTTATCTTCCTAGCATCTTGAGCAATAGTCCATATAAGTATGTGTTTGTGTACAAGTATGTAAGAGTGAGTACCCGTTGGTTTGTGATTAGTATAAATTACTAATAAAGCACATATTCAGTTATTATCCTTTTTGTAAGACTCCTTTTACAAGAGAAAATTGCTGTTTAATGCCCAACTCCTCTGACTTCAAGCGAGAGAATCGGAATCTTTCTTGATTCTTTATTATTGCTGTTGTTGTAATTACAGGTTAGCTTGTCTCTGAGGTATTTGGAGTACATTGTAGAGATCATTAAATTTATTGTGTTTAGGGAAAAGAAAGAAATGACCACGATACTCACACCTTTATACTAACCCCTGAGCATGACAGAGATTAAAAGATATATTTAAGACATTATTACAGTTTTCTTCTAAGTACACTTCATAGTTCAGAACAGAATTTTGTCTCATGCCAAAATATTTCCTACCACTGATATTTGATGTTTGCCTCAGTTACTCCTCAATCACCGAACTTTAGGTATTTTGCCAGTGATAAAATTGGGGTGTTGGTGTGGATGGACTGGTCTGAGTTTAGATAAATTACCTCTTCTTTTTGATTTGTACTTTTGAAAAGAGTTAATGTGTGAGGCACCCAAATGTTTCTTGAATTCAACAAGATTTGAAATTGTGTCTCTCTGAAGACAGAAACTATGACAGTAACCTAAAAAGAGTAACCTAAAAGAGTCCCTGCAGTTTTAAATTTAGCCTTCATATTCTCCTAAAGAGCTTCCAACTGTGTAATTGCAAATTATGTTAAATATTATTATATTTATCTCTTATTCAGAAAGTGCATTGAAGTACCTTAGTTTTACTCCATGTTTATAGAATGGTGGCTTCATTGCCACTAGATCACTCCATACACCGATATTAGGAATATATATATTAAGGAAACAAAAAAACCCATATTTCCTTTCTCTCTGTAGAGGCAAGTCTGCCAACAGACTGAGTTGCACTCCTTTCCTTATAGCTGAAGATAGTTACTCAGCAAGCATGAAGCTTATCCACATCTGTAAATTTGGGGTGTCTTGCTCTTCTGAGACAAAAGAAGGGCTGTTTTTCCACTTTCGCTTCATGTGCATAGGCTGAGATCCATGGAAAAGCCTGGCAAAGCTCTTGTTGCATTCAGTGGCAAAAGAAGATTTTACAAACCAACATGAGGACTGTGATTCTAGAATGACTTTATGCATAAAGGTGTTCTGTCCTCATTAAGTCTACACCTACAGCTGCTTTGGTCAACAAAGGACTCACTGAAACCAAGGGTTGTGACCTTCCTTGCAAACATGCTCAGAAGCAGTACTGAGGGGCCAAAAGTTGAACTATGTATATTTTTTTTAGCCTTTCCTCAGAGCTCAGCTGTCCCTCTATGTTATTGGGCTCTCCAAAGCAATTTTTTGAGCTTATCCTTTTGTGTCTGGAGAAGACTCCGAAAACCTTCACTTTGTCTCCTTATTCAGAGCTGCCAGGAATTCCTTTATATTGAATTACCAACTAGAAGATTGTGTGCGGGTTTGTTTTGTGTTGTTTTGTCTTTTTTTGTGAAATGTAGCTGCAATGACTTTTCACATAGCCAGAGATTCTGCAGTCCTTCAAAGTTTACTGTAGCCGGAGGAGTGGCTAAATGATGAGCCAGCCTCCCTGTTGTCAAACCACAGCACAAACTTCCAAAGTGAGCCTGGTATTTCTTTCTTGTCTGCATTGATTTGTGAATCCATACTAGTCAGAAAATGTGATTTTGTTCTTGTTTCTCACACTTCCCCTGAGCTAACTGTGACTGTTACTGTGTTTTGGATTTGGTTTCAGGTTCCAGCAGAGACTTTATAGCTTTGATACAGGGTGTGAATTAAAAAAAAAAAAAAAAAAAAAAAAAAAAAAAAAAAAAAAGATGAGGAGGGTAAAGCTGAGTTATAATGTCTGCGGGACTTTTGGTGGTTTGAGGTGGTTTTCCATCCTGGTCTACAGGACATGACTTTTATTCATCAATTATGTCTTTTAACCCCACAGTAACCATTGCAATTGTGCACTTCAATTAGTGAGCATGGGTTGAAGGGTGGGTGTATAGAAGTGTTCAGCTGCTCTGTAACCAAGCCCATGGAACAGCTCTTCTCTCACTGAGCTGAATCCTGGGATGTCCCCTTAGTTCACTGCACCATAATACCTGTTTTTATTTACAGAAAATAAAGAGGAAGAAGGCAAAAGTGAATGAAAGCTGGAATTCAGGAACAGAAAATTAGGGATTGTTTCCAGCAGGCTTCCTCTGCTTGATGCCTCCATTCCTCTATAAATATCAAAAAAATTACAGAAAAATTTAAGCTCAATTAAGTGCCAGGCTTAAATCTCCCTTAGACATGGAACTGAAAGAACTCTCTACATTTGGGGTGGTAAGCTGTTATGAAGGAAAGTAAGGGTTATACAGAATGGGGAATGATAAGACATGGGACTTTAGGAAGACCTTAGAATTTATCTTCATTATCAGTGAACAAATCATGTTTATACACTGTATGCTACCTGGAACTCCTAAGCTCAATTCAGATTTCTAAGTATGGTTGTGGAATATAAAGAAACCAGAAATTCTGGTCTGCTTTCTTGAATTGACACAATAACCTTACTATCCCAGTTTCCCTAAGTCTAAAATTGAAATAATCTATCTTCTAAGAGACAGGATGTTGATGATTTCTTTCATATCTCACTCTAAAAATGACATATTATTATGAATCCATCCCTTCTTGCAGTGAGTGTGTCATGATAAGGAATCACTACACCTTTAAAGCAAAGGCAAAATGTGAAACAACAGTTGCTCGTTTGGCATTGATGAGTTAACCTGGATTTTTTTGTATCCCAGGCTACCCAGATTGAGGAACTCATAACAAATTGCTCACATTGCATTTCTCTTAGGCTTCTTGTTACAGAGCTCCTTTGGAAGGTTAATTGTCAAACTTTAGTCTGGGACTACATAATGTATCTCACAACTCCGTAACTTAAGTATTAGCATAGATGTGGAGGGTGATAAAAACTATTGTTTTTCATATTATTTTGAAAGGTTGAGCTCATATCATATTCATTATTATGTAAATAGGTTTTTATTCAAGGGTACTAACAGCATTATAAATACTCACTTTAAGGTTTCTAGATCTCATCCTACCCCCATCAAAGGATGGAAAGATATATTTTGATATCGATATCTTGATATCCCATCTTGATGGAAAGTTATATCTTGATATCAATGTTCTTTGGATCAGATTCTTTGCCTAGGATGACTGTAATTCACCTTTCCGTGGTCATTTGGGGCCGTACTTTTAAAACTGCCTCAAAAGAATGAAGTATGAAAACATGGTGTTTAGTCAAATGTTTATGTCCCCTTTTCCCCCCTGTCCAGGGAAGTGATGGAGGAATTGTGTAAATGACACTGTTTATTGCCCCCCCTTGCACCATCTATTAAAAAAGAGTTATAAAGACAAGTCTTCTTTATAAAGTCCTTGGAAATCTATCAAGGGAAAAGTGCTATGAAAGAGTTAGTTAAAAGAGGTATTGCAGAAGTTCCTATTTGTTTCCATTTTCTCTGACACTGTGTACATACTTGTGTCTCCTGAGCCCAAGAACTCAGCTGGATAAAGCCGCCTTCTGAATTTCACCTTTATTGACTGCAACACATATGTTTTAACAGTAAGGATAATAAGATAAGAAGCACTGACACTGACAGTGCCCTGGAACAGATTGTTTAGAAAGGTTGTGAATTTTCCATCATTGAGCATTTTGAAGAAGAGGTCAGAGAAACATCCACCAAGTAGGACATCACTTTTATTGGGAACAGGCAGCGGAGTAGAGAGCAAGCTGAGGTTCCTTCTAAAGGGGGATCATTTTTTGAATTGATTCCAAACTTACAGAGGATATAGAGAAGAACCCATCAGGGAAAGTCACTCTTCTCAGTTGCCAAGTTCTTTTATTAGGCTTTGCACAAGACTAGTTGTATGTCTCTGAATGTACGGACAGAATGTACAGTAAGCAGGAATATGTGGGCACCTACAGAGCTTCCAATTCCTCAAGCCATTCAACTGGGTCTGGATGGAGCCTCAGTTCTCCCCTTTCCTCACGTTGTGTCCAGCACAGCGAAGCGACCAGTGACGCAGGACTAAGCTATAGCAGGAAAGACCAGCTGCATCTGGGTTTGCTGAAGGAAAAGTCAGCTTTAACTTGGTCATTGCTTTGTGTTGGGAGTTGCAAACCCTTGTCTGCTCCTTCACTTGGACCAGACTGTAGGGTTCCCTAGTAATATCTAAAATCAATGAAAAGTGTACATATATATATATGTCTGTATGGGTGCATATATCTATCTAAATATATCTAAAAATATGGATGCATATATGTGCGTGTGTATCTATGTACACGTTACGTATAGCTAGCAAAGCCACAGTAAAGAGATGTCTAAGCCAAATAAATAGTAAATGAAGATGATGTTCGTTTTGGACAGAGCTTTCCTGGCAGGAGAAGTCCTATATATCATTCTGTCACTGAACTGTGATCTGGAGTTGGCAGCATCTCTGAGCAAGTCCACTGCAGAATATTGTCTCCTGCAGATAAAAGTTGAGTGGCTATTTCTGTAAAGGAATTTTGTCTCTCTGAGCACAGATTCAGGACACAGCTGCATTTAAGTGAACCTTGTTATAGCATTTCTTAGATCATACCAGAGAGACTTATGACCTTCATAAAGCCAAGAAGGACAAACATTGCTGCTTTAAAAGCTTTTAGGAACTGATCATTTTTCATGCCCACTTGTCTGTAGCAGTTATAGTAAATTTGCTGTTCTCTGCATGGCTCCAAGATATGCTTTCCCTTATTACAGAACCACAACAAAAAATACTGTAGTAATATATGATTCTGTCTTCAAATGTAGCTGTACTGCTTTGGTTCATTTCCATTTAACTTAGTAATATTAACTGCACACAGATATTTTTCCCCCTTTAAAAGGGGACACCTAGAAGTCTATAGAAATGGTGTTGTTTTTAATTTATAGCTTTCTTAGATCCAGATGTCCCTAGAAGTATTATTTTTGCTATACTAGTAAGTGCCTTTGCCATAATCCAGAATCCTTTTTGCTCTGCTGTGTGTATCTACTAAGGAACAGATACTTGCCCAAAGACCTTTCAGTATCAAACAGTGTATGATTTCTACTGTTTCCATAATAATTAATGTACTAAATAATACAGTGCTTCCCAACCTTAGGATTTACTAGGCAGAAGTGCACTAACAAACAGAAGACTTTGCTGCCACAGAAACAGGAATCCAAAGGATTTAGGTAGACCCTATTGTGCTGCATGCTGTACAAGAAGAAACAGTGCTATGCAGACAACAAATGTCTTATTGCTTAAATGTAAGACAAGATAAAATAGGTGCAGACTCTATAGAATCAAAGGTACACTCATGATAAACTCTCCTGAAAGTTCATCCTCAAGGATAGCAGAGTCTGGCTTGATCTTTCTTAACATTAAAATTAACATTTTGCTAGAAGTGTCCTTCAGGTAGAAATATACAGTCAATTAAGCTGTCCCTAGCTTTACTATTCTCTTCCTTTCTAACAGTTTCCCAAAACAGTATTTGTGTTCACTTTTTATGAATGGCTAAGGAGTATTTGCCAGGCAAGGAAGCACAAGCTTAACTGTGCAATAATTCCAGGATGTTTGTTTTGAGATGATTTAACATGGTTCAGTTTGTTTGTGTAGCAGTGGAATATGTTTTTTTTTTTCCCAGGTGACATTTGCAAGGAGTTCTGGCATGAAGTCTGTGAGGCATTGTGTGCCCAGATTTCCAAAAATGGCTCTATTTCTTAATAAAGCTTAATGGTTCAAATTGGAGTTTGGAAACAGACAGAATATCCCCTTGTGGGAATTTTCACAGATCTTGGTCAAAAGCAGTAATACTTGTTTTTATTGCTGTTAAGCAATAACACAACCGAAAAATGTTCTCTCTCTGGAATAGAATTCTGTAGAACACTTAAAAAATCCCAAATGAACAAGGGAACAGAGCTACAAAAAGCAGGTCATTTTCTATTAATTTTGATGGCAATTCTTCTTAAAATCTGTATAACCAAGGTATGACAACATTAGGATATAGTACAGTCTATTCAAATAGACAGTAAACAGGAGAAAAATGAAAAGAGCTTGATTATTAAAAAAAAAAAAAGAAAAAAAAAAAAAAAAAAAAAAAAAGCATAACAAGAGGGGTTGAGATGCAACTGAGTCACATAAGAATATAGGTTCTGTGTCTGTGGTGCTGTGTGTGCCCCTGAGTCATTTTTTCCAGTTGTGTGAGTGGATCACAGCATTTTGAAGTAAACCTGGGGATGTGAGCAGCCAGGGAGCTGCCACAGTGGTGAGGTCCCCACTTTGGCTGATCAAAGCACCAAAATTCAGATGCACCCACTGTAGAGATGTAACAAAGGATTCTTGGCAACCAAACATGTAGAAGAACTGACCAAGTCAGTGAAATTCAAGATCTAGGGAATCTATGAGACTGTGAGACTTTAAAAATAAAAAAAGAAGGCAGTGGCATTGTGTCCTTTTTTTTTTATTTTTCTGGTTTTCTATGTTCGGAATAATAACACTGAACAAAACAAACAGTCTCAATGTGTAGGCACTTATTTTCTTTCTGAAACAAAAGCTGAGCATTTCTGTGAACTGAGATACTAAAAATATTGCAAGAATCACAATAAATTATTGAGAGCTGGTAGTACTGCAAGTTTTTGGAGTTAAAGAAGGCAATACCTATGCCATAGGAGCCCTTCCTGGAAGATCAGTGTCACTGACACTGTATATACTTCATTTCACCAGGGAAGAGAAAATTTCTTTTTTTTTTTTACAAACTGTGGATAAGACACATGTTCTGCAGTTCAGTAATGATGATTCACAATGTGGTATCAAATATTAATGTTCTTTAGGACATCTGGAAAATACTGACTGGAAAATTAAGATGAGATTAATGTTCCTTCTGATGTTTTTATCCTCTTCATGCCTCATCATCATACCCACTGTACCATGAGATCAACAAGATTAGATATCTTTGAAACCTGCTCACCAGCAGAATGTGATATTCAGGCTGAGGTAAGAGGCTAAGAACAACTGACCTGAAAGATTAAGGTGATAAATTAGGCATCCAACAGGACATCTTTGTTCTAACTAAGTGAGGGATGAATACGTGATGCATAGATGTGTTGACTTGTCCTCAGCTGAACCATAATTCTTAAAAGCTACAAACACATATTTTGTCGCTGATTGTTCATGGTTCAAGTGACAATGAATAACATTGGTCAATACAGAAGGCAGGGGGAATGAAAAAAGGAAGAAAATAACTTTTAGTAAACAAAATTAAAATAAATATTAAATACTGTATATAAAATATATACTATATAAGAATAGAGTATGAAATAAATAATATATAATACATGCAGCATATATGTGATGTGCTTATGATATATTAATATATTTTATATGCATATATTTTATATTTATTGTATATGTATATAATATATATGCAAAATGGAATATTTCTAGAATGCATATATATGTGTGTGTGTGTGTGTATATATATATGATGTAAAAATCAAATAACCCATTGTCCATGTTGGTAGAGAGGTAGCCCAAGAAGTAATAGGTTCAAAATGCAGCTCCATCAGTCAGATGTTAGGAAAAACGCTAACAATTACACTTGTGGATCATATGGAGCAGACTAGTTTACATTGCCAAAATCAATATGAACAGGCTGGACGAACATCTGCTAGTCATAATATAGCTATATTTTATCCTTAAGACAAGATTACTTTTCAGCATCTTGCCAGCCCTGTGATTCTATATCCTTCTAGACTTTTAAACTCTGAACATCATTAATGCATTTAACCAAACTGGTGCAGCATTGAAAGGACAAATTCCCTCTTTAAATATATGTGTTATTAAAAAAAAAGGGGCTATCTAATGAAGAACATGTTCTTCTACCCACCAGGGAGTGTAAGTGCAGGATATATCCAGATGACATAAAAGAACACAGAAGCTTAAGAAACAGAGCATTATGGAAGTGAAATAAAATTTGAAAGAGGTCATCACTTCTGAGACAAGAGGAGGAAAGCAAAAAAGAAAAAAAAATGCCAAACAACCAGGTGTGTTTGTGCTAGTAATTAAATGTTTCACAGAATGTCATTTTTAATATGACAATGGGAAACAACTAAGAAATTTTCCTCATCCTGACAATTACTCATTGTTTATTGCTCAGAATTTTTGAGTTACACAACCACCTAAAAGGTAACTAATACATCTTCTTTATGGCAGTTTTCAAGCTTCATGAAAGAATATTGCAGGGCTTTCAGGATCAGATAAAAAGGAAGCTGTTTGTAAAGGGCACCACTAAATAAATGCATTCTGAAATAAATGTTGAGTAATTCAATCATCAGAATGTATGAACAGAGTGAGCTCTGAAGTGAAACACAGTGACCAAAGAAATTAGTGGAGCCAAGTTGCTAAGCAGAGATAAATAGGGGTCTAATTGGTTTTATACATCTCAATTGAGGTACTTATTCATGTGCAAAAAACTCACAACATTAAAAATAATTTGATTTAGAAATTGTTTTCATAGAAAGCATTTGGTATGAAGTTCCTGTATCAATGTAATATAGTGACAGTGGAAGAGAAGATATTTCCAATTAAACACTTGAAAGCTTCATATCCATAAATTAGTTGGTAGGAAACAGAGTTCATATGAACTGTGGCTCTGAAAGGGAAAATATGTTCTCTTCAGAAAAATCAGGCAATTGAATGATATAAACATAATCTACAAATTCTGACAGGTCAGTAGTTATTTTAGTAGTTGAATGGAAATTATACTTTTTAATATGTTTAGCTGCTGTCTTCTACTGGTGGATATCAAAGTAGCTCCAAATATTTGGGTGCCCATATGACTCAGTGAAACAATAGAAGTATGTAAATCCCTTGTTAACTACCTCTTTAGTATTATTTTGTATGAGTCAAAATTAATTTGGGATGCCATTACCTTGAACGCTCCAACCTCATGCTGATAAAATTTAAAAAAAAGCTAGTAGTTAGATTATCCAGTATCAAGCCCTAGTTTTTTTCTCCTGTTTCCTTCTTACCCCATTCTTGCTGCTCAATGATAGAAGAGGGATGAGAACAACCTATTTACTAGCTGACATATTCCAGCTGATGAAGGATGGGAGCGTCAAAACTATTTGCTCAATATGGAATTAAACTTGGATGTTTTACTGGTTGGGGTCCTTAGTTGCGAGAATATGCAAGGTGACCTCAGCTCTGTTCTGTGAGTATTCTAACTGGTCAGTGTGTAGTAACTGTACTCTGACTCAACATGCTGCTTCAAGAATTTGCAAGGATCTAGAGCACCAACTATTTTGGACTCATCCCCTTCTTCTTTGTGTTATATGTCATGCTGTTGCGCTGCTGCCACCTTACCTGCTGGGTAAGTGCCCTGGCTGCTATCGCTTTCTCTTCTATACCTGCTGGTTTTGGCATCACCAGCATGGATATCACCGTACTCTGTCCAAAAATGCTTAGGAGCTGAGGCAGTACTTTCACAGTACTTCCAGCAGGGAACCTGAGATCTTGACTACTGAAACCTGATAGGTTCTACGTAGGCCACATTTCTGATGGAGATGTATGCCTAAATGAAGAACTTCAGGCAGGTTTCCCAGCAAGTTCAAATTCCCAGCAAGTTCAAATTCCAGTTTGGGGCTATACACTTCCAACCTGGTTGCTTTGATTTCACATAAAGTCTAAGATGAAGCCAAATGCTGAACTTCTAGATTATTTCTTAGAAGGAAGCAGGGAACAGAAGGGTGTTGCTCTTTGCTGGAACTTAATGAAACGTGCATAATTCAGTGAAAATAAAATAGTCTTCTGGTTAAAAAGCATGCTTTCAAGACAAAGAGATATGTCATATAAATACTGACATAACTAAATGAATTTGGAGTTTTGAAATACTAAGCTTTAATTAAAATTGTATTTCAGTAAATGGAAGGTTGTAATAGTTCAGATGAAAAAATTAATATGGAGATTTTTTCTAAATGGAAATTAAGCCTGTTTCACAGCCTTCCAACAAAGTTTTGAAATACCTAATTTTGCTTCTCAAAACAAAGCTTTGTGTTTTAACAAACATAACGGTCTTTGTGTGTTCTGCACATATTATACATGCAACAATTTTTGTCTTCTACAGAATTTTCATCAATGCCCTAAAGTCCATTTAGCAAGGAAAATAACGTGGAGAAACATATCTCAGGCAGATCCATGTAATGAATTCTGAATTACAGCTACTCTGGATAACAAGGATTTCTTGTTTTGTAATGAAAGTCAAGATCACCAAATTTCTAGATTTCTTAAAGAGGATCATCATTTAGTACTCAGCCCAGACAAAAAGGATATCACCATGAAACTCTTCTGGGTGAGCTGAAGACATGGACTGGTTTACCACACCTTAGTTTGGATTGTGCACGGCAGAGATTTTTCCCTGAATGAAGAGAATGAGGATTTTTATGAACTGAAAGGCTCCTTACTCACCTCTTTCCCTACTAGTATCTTCAAAGAAAGGGGCTAGCCAGCTGGAGCTGGAGTTTGGCACAATTTCTTTCTGCATGCTGTGGCCTGGCTTCAGACATTTGGTGGGTTGCAGACTGACTGTGTGATGCCATGACTCTGTAATCTGCTGTTGGACTGAACCCAAAGGTTGCTGAAGTGGAGAGTGCCACGGGGTGTGCATGGACATAGAACCATAGGATCATAGAATCCAATTAAGTTGGAAAAGTTCCTTAATATCATCGAGTTCAACCATAAACTTAATATTGCCAAGACCATCACTAAAGCATGTCCTTAAGCACTACACGTACACATCTTTTAAAAACCTCGAGGGATGGTGACTCAATCACTTTCCTGGGTACCTGTTCCAATACTTGACAGCCTTCCAGTGAAGAAATTTTTCCTAATATCCAAGCTAAACCTTCACTGGTGCAACTTGAGGCCCTTTCTTCTTGTCCTATCACTTGTTACCTGGGAGAAGAAACCAACAGCCACCTCTCTAAAACCTCTTTTCGGGTAAATAGTTGTAGAGAGCGATAAGGTCTCCTGAGTCTCCTTTTCTCCAGATTGGACACCAGTTCCATCAGCTGCTCTTCATAAAACTTGCTCCTTATACCATTCACCAACTTCATTACTCTTTGGAAATCCTCAGGAATGGCGAGAATGAAGGCAAAGGGCAGAGCAAACTATCTTGTCCGCTGAAAGCGTAACAAACTCCTCCTCAGGAAACCTAAGGGAGAGAATGTAAGTCAACTGAGAAATACAGCAGGCAACGAAATACTGGAAAAATTTCTCAACCCCCATGGCACAATGGGTTACTGCACTGCTTTCCACCAGGTGACTGTTTCAGGAATATTTAGCTGCCTGGTTGGAGTCTGTTTTCAAAGATCATAAGCAGTGATTTAATTGGGGTTTTTTTAAATTGGTTTTATTACATGTTTCCTACCAAAAGCAGAAAAGTGCAGAGACTGTCACAAAGCCTGGAAGTCGAGACATAAACTTCAACATTCTATGGGTTACCTTTGACACTTCTATTCCCTCAGACTTCTGGGCTTCATAGCAGAAAAGCAATCAGGAGAAAACCTGCTAAAGTGACCACAGAAAGAAATAACTCTAAATTTTTCTAACTGGTCACCTTTAAATTCCAGCAACGAGGAGCTGTGACTCCCCCTTTTGGAGTCTATTTCCTTTGCTTGAATTAACACAGTACAGGCAATTTTTCCACTGACGTTTCACACAGAAGGTTTATTTCCAAACAGTTAGAAGTAGATCCTTGGCTGCTTCTAAAGCTTGAGGAGCTTTGTAATTGAAACACTAAATTATTCTGTGCACAAGAAGACCTCAATCAGTTGCTGTTCACTCACAACGTATGCCAAACTTTGGGTGTTATGTTATTTTCTTTCTTTTTCTATCGAAAATGTGCAGAACACCCACTTTACAGAAAACTGAAATATTTTGAACAAAAACTAAAGGGGGGAAAAAAACCCTTTGCCTTGTTTTTTTTATTCAACCTAATTTGGTGGTTCTAGAGGATATTGTTTTTCTGTGGTCATATTGAACTGTCATGTTTTGATCTCCTGCTTAAAATCAACTGGTTTAATGTTTAATGTATTCAACATGATCAGAGTTACTCTGACCTTGTAAGGATGTTTTATAGTATCTGGAGTTAATACTAAACATAATGTTTACCAGAGTTAATGTTAAACAAAATATTACAACTAGAGAAACATACAGCTGAGTGTTGTAGACCTGGTCTATTGATCTGGATACATATTTTTAAAATACAAAATAGTGTTATATAAATACATATAAATATCTCTCTGTGTGCATATATACAACCTTCTCTGAAGCTGACTAAGAAATAATTAGATAATGTCTTCAGAAAATGTGTCTCAGTTTAAAAGTTTTCAAGATATTGAAACAAATCAGCCACTTACAAAACATAATGCATTCTAAAGCCATTGACTTTGGGATATCTCATATCAAATAATTTGTAATCTTTCTTGAGGGTATATGTTAATTTTCCTACAAGAACTAGAGCCCAGCTTCTTAAAGATATTTTACTCTCTAATTCCCAGTGAAATCAGTGTGGATTAGGGACTTAAATTGGCATTAGACTTTTAAATAATTTTGAGAATCTGGATATAGTCTCTTAACCACAATGGCATTTATAGCAATTAAGAAAAATAATACAGCTAAGGCAGTTGCCCAGATCTGGAAGCATTCAACTGTGGATTGAAATTGTTGTATATGAGAGGCAATGGGACTGGGACATGGTCAACACCTTGATAAAGGTCACCTGTTAAAAGTAAAGAAATCTTTCAGTAGCTGACTACTGGCTCCTGGGGGACCCAGTGAATGTCATCGAATGCTGCCTAGCCATAGCACTGTGTCTTGTCCATGCAGAAGACTAGATTAGGTCACTTGTCCTGATCCCATTATAGGGCACCTACTTGTCCCATCTTCCCATATCTTCATTCAGATGCTGCACTTTGTTTTGGTTTTGTTGTTGCTCTCTTGCCCCTTCAAATATTTACTATGTGCTACTGAGTGATTGTTTTCTTCTGCCCCAGGGATGGCTGCATTCATCTCTGTGGTGGCTGAAATAACTCCCGGGCAACATTTGTGTTCATAAAATGCTCACGGGCACCCGAGATGACGATGATGTATCTGTTGTATGGGGAAAAGAGTATTCTCCTCCTGCCCAGCTGACACAGGTGGCTGAATTATGTTAGCTGGTGTAAGCATACATATATACACATAGGTATATTTATACAGCTTGTAAAAGTGCTGCTTTATTACTAGGCCATTGTAAGTTTTTCTATTTCGACTAACTTGGTCCAATACAGCAGTTCCATGCATTTACTTCCACAATCGCTTTCTTTTTTTTTTTTTATCCAGCAACCGTCCTTTTAATTAGCTGCTGCTAATTAAAAAACTGAACAAATATCCAGACTGTTGTGAAAACTGGTGATAGTCTATGGATTAAATGATTAAGGGCAAATAGAAGTTAAGCTCATTAAGGCTTACAGGGGCTAACGAGCAGGAACATTAGTCGAGCCTTGCTGCAAATTGTACAGGGGGGCTTCACTGGCATGTGATCTAACACAGAGACTGGATGTGACAAGGTGTATGGGGACATGAACAAAATACACAAGTGAGGGCAAGGATTTACAGACATCAGCTACTCCAGAGTTGATTTTATGGAATGGCCAGCATGTTGTGAAAACATACAGTAGATTTCCCTGTGATAAAAGATGGGTGAATGGAATTAACTGTGTGGTGCAGTGGCTGAGATCTGTGAAACTTTTTGGAGAGACTTGTTTTCACAGAGGCTGAGCACATCGCAGCTGGTAGTGTAGCTAATCATAACCATTTCTGCCTGTTGGAAAAGTCAGGTGCCTGATGCCAAGCAGCCCAATAACCCAAGGCTTTTGGGAGAGTTCAGCATTGTATGCAGATGGAAATTTCTGCAATACACTGAACTCCATTGCTGCTTTAATGATGCATCCTACATATATGAGACATGGCCACACTTGGGCTGTCTCTGCATATGCAGCATATATAGGTAAAAAGCATGCAGTGTTTTAGGTAAGTGCTGAGCCTGGGCTCTGTACCACACTGTGGTACAATACAGCATATCCAAACAGCTCTCTGAATGTACAAAATGTCAACTGCAATAATCTCCAGGTCAGGTTATTTAAAATAAATAAACAAAAAACCTAAACCAAACCAAAGTAAATAAAACCAAACCCTTTTCCTTATTATTTCAACCAGATCCAACTCGATCTAACCACCCACGGGTTAATTAATGTTTCACGAATTGGGTTCAGCCACACAGAGGCTGCAGCTGAAGCATCCAAGAGAAGATGCTTGCATTGTCAGGAGGTAAGCAATAAATGCCATTCCAATTCCAAATTTGGATGATAATGGGTAATATGAGAGTGGCTGGGGATAGAACAAACAAATCTAGGTAGAAGCATAGATGAAAATGGCAACTAGGAATAAGCAAAATAAAGCCAAATGTGGCCTAATAATAGCAAATATTAAAATTTATTAAATAGAGGACATAATTAGAAATTACTGCAGCCCTTATATACATACAGAGTGTTCAGTGTTGAATTAGGCCTTTGCAAAAGGTATTTGATATTGGCATCCTCTCTGAGGAGGGGTTGGTGGTTTTAAGAACCTCTGTGAGAAGCAGCTTGGCTGGTTTTAGACAAGGGGATGGGCTTGCTTACTGGATAAAAGTATTAAACTAACTGTATTAAAGGCTCTATCTCATATCTCGGGAGACATTTACCTCAGGTGTTGATCATTCTTTAAGCATACTTTGGCCTCTTCAGGGCTCAGCTTGGAAGAGTAGCATGGTGTGCTGGGTTTGTGTGGCAGGGGTTTTGGTAGCAGGGAAGGGGGCTACATCAGTGGCCTCCTGTAAGAAGCTTCTCAAAACCTTCCCAGCTCCAAGTCGAACCCACCTCTGGCCAAGGCCAAGCCAATTAGTGATGGTGGCCACACCTCTGCGATAACGTATTTAAGAAGGGAAACCTAAGAGGGGACGGGGGCTTTGAGGATGAATTACAGCAAGGACACCTATGTGAACACTGAGGTCAGTGGAAGAAGGGGTGAGTAAAAGGCTGCATCGTGCTCAGTTGCCCTCTGGACTCAAACCATGACACACAGGATAAAGCACTGGAGGGAAGAGGGGCTGAAAAAAGCTGGTTAATATTCAAGGATCACCTCCTCCAAGTTCAGGAGTGATGCATCCTGACAAAAAGGAAGTTAGGTAAGAACACCAGGAGGCCTGCATGGATGAACAAGGAGCTCCTGAACAAACTCAAACACAAAAAAGGAAGTTTACAGAGGGTGGAGGCGAGGACGCATAGCCTGAGAGGAGTACAGAGAAACTGTCTGAAGAGCCTGGGATCGGGTTAGGAAGACCAAAGCCCTGATCAAATTAAATCTGGCCAAGGACATCAAGGGCAATAAGAAAAGCTTCTATAGGTATGTTGATGATAAAAGGAAGGGTAAGGAAAATGTGGGCCCTCTCCAAAAGGAAACAGGAGACCTCCTTACCCAGGATATGGAGAAGGCTGAGGTACTCTGACTTTTTTGCCTCAGTCTTCAGTGGCAAGTGCTTCAGCCACATTGCCCAAGACACAGAAGGCAAAGGTGGGAACTCGGAGAGTGAAGAACCGCTCATTGTAGAAGATCAGGTCTGAGACCATCTAAGGCACCTGAAGATGCACAAGTCTATGGGACTTGATGAGATGCATCCATGGGTCCTGAAGGAACTGGTGGATGAAGCATCTAAGGCACTATTCATTATATTTTAGAAGTTGTCACACTGCAGTGAAGTTCCTGCTGACTGGAAAAGAGGAAATATAACCCCCATCTTTAAAAAAGGGAAATAAAGAGGACCCAGGAAACTACAAACCAGTCAGTCTCACCTCTGTGCCCAGCAAGATCATGGAGTGTATCCTCTTGGAAACTATGCTAGGGCACAAGGGAAATAAGGAGGTGGTTAGTGACAGCCAGGATGCCCTCACTAAAGGCAAATAGGGCCTGAGAAATTTGGTGGCCTTCTATGATAGGGTTACAGTGTTGGTGGATAAGGGAAGAGCAACAATCATCTACCTGGACTTGTGCAAAGCATTTGACACTGTCCCACATGACATCCTTGTCTCTAAATTGGAAAGACATGGATTTGTCAGATGAACCACTCGGTGGATAAGGAATTGGCTGGATGGTCTCACTCAAAGAGTTGCAGTCAATGGCTCAATGTCCAAGTGGAGACCAGTGACGGGTGGCGTTTCTCAGGGGTCAGTGTTGGGACTAGCGATGTTTCACGTCTTTGTTGGTGACATGAACAGTGGGACTGAGGACACCCTCAGCAAGTTTGCCAGCAACTCCGTGGAGACCTTCTAGTGTCCTTCCAGTACTTAAAAAGAGGGCCTACAGGAAAGGTGGGGAGGGACACTTGATCAGGGAGTGTAGTGATAGGACAAGGGGTAACAGTTGTAAACTGAAAGAGGGTAGATTTAGATTAGATCTAAGGAAGAAATTCTTTACTGTGAGGGTGGTGAAATACTGTAACAGGTTGCCCAGAGAAGTTGTGGCTGCCCCCTCCCTGAAAGTATGCAAGGCCAGGTTGGACGGGGCTTTGAGCAACCTGATCTAGAGGAACGTGTCCCTGCCCATGGCAGGGGGGATGGAACTAGATGATCTTTAGGGTCCCTCCCAACCCAAACCATTCTATGATTTTATATATATATATATTTTTATATATATATATATATACCTCTTTTATGTGCATCTCACTAACCTCCAATATGAGCTGCAGCTGAACAAAGATGCAGATTATCAATATTAAAAGGTCATTTTCATTTTAATTAATATATGAGGACTGTCCCAATCCAATGTCAGGAGAGGTTTCAATATGATCCCAAGGGCACGATTAAGACACAAACAAGGTCAAATGATGTACACCCAAAATAGGAGGGTTTTTTTATTATTAAAAGTGTAGAGGAGTAGCGATAGGACAGAATGGAGGGAAAAGACAGAAATCAAGCAAACATGCGGAATAGAGTCACAAGAATAGTCACCAGCATAGATCCAGCAGTGCTCCATTGGTCTTTAGTTCTTTGGTGGTAGGTGCATACACAGCAAAGTTCTGTGTCACCTTTTAAGACTGTTGTATCAGCTGATTAGTATATCTGCCCACCTTTAGTTTTTCTTCCGTTCCCACAGATATTTACTGACTGTATGCTTCTTGAGCAATCATCCAGTTCTGGGACAGAAATGCTCACCTCTTACCAGTTCAATGGCAAAGCAATGCAATAGAGCCACAAAGTATGGGGTTTATACAGTGGCCGGTGATCAGCGGTTCTTGTGCTTGATGAGAAACACCTGGTTTCACTCAGTCCATCTCTTTGAGTCTTATCTAAGGAGTTTGTCAATACAACTGCAAGGGACGAGGAGGGGTGCATCCTTTGATTCACTCCTGCTTCCTTGGGTGATATTCCTTAGATTAATTACACAGGCCACAGCTGGTCCTTGATGAATGGTCGTGGCATTACTGACACCACCCTGTGACTCAAAGCACACACGCAAGCAAACTTTGAGACAATCATTTGACATTTCAGTCTCTGACAGGGACATATCTGGGGTACTGAGGGATGCTGTGGCAATTAATTTTGGTTTGGGTCTAGGGAATAGAGAGCTGCCAGTTTGAGTATCACAACGATATTACATGAAGTTCCCTTGAAATAGTGATTTCTTATATTGAATTGCAATATAAGATTAGGACCTATACAACTGGCACCATCTCTGCACAATATAAAACCAATCTTCTGTCCCAAAAAGCTGTATCAAAAGGGGACAGCCAGCAAATGCTTTACAAAGGCCAGACCAAAAGCCAGAAAGTCTAATTTGTCTGCAGGAAGATGACATACCTCTGATAAGCCTGGGCCATGACCTGGCTATCTTGAATCCTAAACTGGAAAGTTCGTTAGCCTCAGGCCAACCCTTCTCTGCCTACAGGGCTCATGATAAAAGGGAGAGTTAGCATTCTTTTCAAGGGGCAAGAGCTGAAGTTAGATTTATTTTTTTTTCTTACTAATAACTGCAATTTCTCACAAGAGACCAAGCTCATGGGAGCTTTGCTTTGGGCAGGGTACAGTAGAGGTCTGCTGCTGGACCTTTGTCAGTGACTTGCACCGAGGTTTGTCCTCTCAATGGTTCTTAAGTCTGCTATCTGGGACATCTTTTCCCACTTCGTGATTTATTCTTTTCCTTCATGGGAAGTTCCATCAATTTGTTACAGAACCGGACCATTACTGATGCAAAATTCATCTTTTGAGTTCTGTACAGACTGTTTTTGCAGATACTTGACTTCTTGGGTAGGGGAAGGTTTCTGCATAGAAAGCTCACCAGATTTTGGGATTTTGTAACAAACAATCTAGTGACATTCACTACCAACATTTATTTCAAGTCCTAATTTCTTTAACATGATTTGAAACCCACTCTGTCCTTTTGATAAGGATCTAGCTTGCTGTGTGAGAATATGCAAAGGACTGCTTCAAACCATGTATCGTAGACTGTGCCTGCAGATATTCTGTCTAATGGACGAGGGGTTATGCTTCTATTTTAAATTACTTCCAAGTGTATTATTACTAGGGGTGTGTGTGTGTAATATTTCGGGTCCTCTGAAGAAACCAGTCTCCCAATCAATGTGTGGAAGCTGTGGGTGTGTGAAACATATTGCATGTTGCCCACCTACTAAGGGCCATTATGAATTGGGATTGGTGGTCAACACTATTAATGTTCTGTATGGGTCAGTAATACCATGTAAGATGATTTCTGCCAGGAAGCAGAAATTAGAAATGCATTATCATAACAACTTCTGAGACACCTGCCACTGAGGTTCTGATCACTTTACTAGGTGCTCTGAGCTACTTCAGGGTATGAAATTCTCCAGGTGAGAGAGCTGTGATAATACCTTCAAAGAACTTTTTCAGAGCTGAGAATATCCAAAGATACCTTGAAGATATCTTTAAGTCTATGCTTTTCCTAGTAACTAGATATCCTTTGCGTAGATATAAAAAGTTTTAGCAAATGTGCTTGAAATTCAATGAAGTTTTGGCAGAAAAGAAGAAAAAGTTACTTTCTAAAACTAACTTTAAAAAGGGAGGCAAGATAATTAGGAAAGAAAAAAGGCAAAAGCAACAGTTTTGAGTAAAACTGAATAATACATATTCTTTTAATTAGTTTTGCTAATGAAGATAATAGAGAATAACAGACTCAACCAACAAAGGTGTTTTGCTCCACTGTCTGTGTTCAGAGAAGTATGATGTTTAGAGAGCTTTTGTAGAAAACAATCTTGCAGGCTCTGGGGATTTAGTTATATGATCTAGAAGGTCTTGGTTTACTGAATATGCTTGTAGTGTTTCAAGACTTTTCCTTACATGGGTGAAGAAATCGAAGCAAGCTGTTCCACAAGCAGAAAAACTAATTGAGTCCGGTTTTGTGTGGCTTTGGATATTGTGATTGAGTTCTCTGCTGTCACCTAATGAAAACCTGGCTGACGTTTTCCTGGAGACAGTTCTAGCAGCTGCCTTTCCCCAGGCAGTGGAGAACGAGCTCTCTTTTCCTGCCTTATACACGGCTGTGTATTTTCTTGAAACTCATAGGCACATAAAACTGTTAAAACACGCCCTGCGAAATGTCAAAATAAAGGAGCTTCGTACGTGCGTAAGTAGTTCCCAGCTAAAGCACCAGTAGGTGGCACTTGAGAATACGCAGTGCTGTTCCTGGGTTCTGTAGCATAACAAACCCTCTTCGTGTGCGCTGTGTCGGTATTTTGTTGGTAACTCTCCCAACCTGCCTCGTGGGAATCTCCTGGCCGCTGGGGACAGCTGTGCTTGCTAGCGCAGAGCTGCCGCAGCTGCGGTGGGTGAAAACACGGCGGTCCTACGAGGGGCACTGCTTTTGATTACAGATAATGTCTTCTCTTCTGAATACTAAGAGGTGAGCTGATCAGAATGAGGAAGCCCAGCCGTGCTTTGCAAAATGGTCAGGCACACACCTGGCGGATGAAAGCCAAGTTGTGTAACTGAGCTGGCACACCCAAATGACACGTGACGGGCAGCCCGGCAGCTGCGCACCGAGCCGTGGAGCCGCCGCAGCGCCGGCCCGTGCCGCGCACTGTGACACCGCCCTTCGCCTGCAGGAGACAGTTTGTCTCTGTCGCCAGGAGGTTGAGGATAACAGCTGGGACATGACTACCTTAAGGTAAAACCACAGTAATTTCTTACAACATAGAGAAAGACACAATATTTTTTTTGTTTTTCAATACACCCTGGAAAGATTTGGCTCTTCATATTTACCTTCCAATACAGAGACCCTCTTATGACTCTTGACAGACTGGCAGTGTTTATCTTTAAGGCTCAGAAACCTTAGGGGAAGATTCACCTGCATAACGAGACCTCCCCTGAAGCCCCCTCTCCTTGCAGTGGTGTTTCCTTCCCATCTGGTCAAGTCATCCCCACCACCTTCTGCAGAGGAATGCTGACAGGAAAGGCAACATGAGCAGAAGATGGTCTTTAGAGAGTGGTGACAGCAAAAGAGCATTAAATTAGGACTATTGATGGTGGTGGAATCAATGCTGGAGCAGCTGTACCTCCTCCATGTGCTTCATGTTGTCATTTGAGATCACAGATATCCTGCAGGGAATCTCAGTGTGACACTTTGGTGGCAGCTGAGGAAGAATCTGCTACAGGGAGGGGCAGCGCTCTATTTTACTGCTCTGAGTCACTTGTTTTAAAGGAAGGGTAGCAAAAAGTCTGCTGCCCCTGTTGACCCAGTCCCCACACTTTCTTCAAAGCCCTGCCACCAGTGCTGTAACACTGAAAGACATTTAAGTTAACTTACTTAGATTTTTTTTTCATGCTATTTCTGCAGTACAGAGGTCTAGTAAGTTAAATGTCTGGTAGCCATTTATTCCATTATATGACAAAGGCTAGGCAGGACATTTTGTGACTGAAAAAAACAAAACAAAAAAAACCAAACCAAAACAAAAAAAACCCCAAACAAACAAAAAAACCCCACCAGGCGTGTGTATATGGAATTTATGCAATTTTTCATAGATATGACTTACCATTTTCCTAGCAACTCTACCACAAGGGACCTCAGAGCTGTAGATGGAGGCAAACAGCATGCCGTATTGTGAGAGAGAAATTCTGCTAGCACTTTGCCAGAGTAATGGGCAAAATTATGCATTTGTGTCCCCTGGAAAGGCTGGCATTGCAAAGGGCCTTTTCATCCCAAATGAGCACCTGAATAATATTTTTGACAACTTATCATGAAGAAAATGCACAGTGGTTTTGAGAAGGATTTTGTTTTTCTTTCACATAGTTGCAAACAATTTCACCTTTACTCTATTGCTGCATAATATATCTGAGCACCCCTTTCTAGCCTTATTAATATGGCATATTTCATATTGTGTAGAAGATTTTGAATAACTCATGAAAATGTTGAGAAAATCTTCACATTTCTGCAAATTGTTTATATGCAAATAAATCAGTTTTTCCATTAAAACGGCATCCAGAATTCTTATTATTACCCAGATTTACATTTGTTTTCTATAAACCTTTTCCTGTAAGGTGGCTTTAGAAACACTAATTTGTGAAACCTTGCAGCCAGCCTTGGTGACCGAAGTCTGAATTTCCTTTTTATAATGCCTTAGAGTACTGGTTCGAACACAGTTATATCAGTAAGAATCTTTCCATGAATCAAGCTCACATAGAGACCCTTAGGGGTGAAGGAGCTAGGTTTTTACTCCTTGAAACTGGGGCAATATTCCTACTGGCTTCAGCTTGTGTTGGAGGAGGTACTAAACGTTTTGCTTGTCTCAGTTAGTTTTAGTGGAACAGATTTCAAGGGTTATGCTACACTATCCACTCTTCCTACATTCATATAATTTAAATCCTGAAGAGAGATCAAATCATCCATTAACCTCCCACAATAAGCCCTAAAATATTTTATAAGATTTATAGCCTTCTCCTTGCAGAGAGGTGATGGAGAGAGAGGAGTGAGGGAGAGAAAGGGAGTGAGATCTTATTTAGGTCTAGTTGACCCTTGAGCACAGATTGAATTGATGAAGAAGAAAAATTAGTAACTGCAGAAGTAAGCAGAGAAAATTGGACATCTCTCTGGAGGATAAGGGTGAGAATACATGCATGGTATGATGCAAGACAGTTCTCAGTGTTCAGAGGACACTTGGCTACCATTCAGCAAAAACCAGAAGACTATGAAAAGCTGAAAAAGTGATAATCCTTCAAAAAACAAATCTGTGTGTAAATTAAGAAATTGTCTGGGGAAATTCCTGCTGAGATATTCTGGTAATGGTTTAGAAGGTAATATAGTAACTGTAATCCCATGGAAGATGTGTATTAATAACAAGGGATGCTAGTTCTGGAATAAATGCCCTAGTTGGGTTAACAAACTGCATCACTTTCTATTATTTGGTGGAAAAAAAATATATGCAGTTAATTAATACTTTGGGGACTTAGGGGAAGAAAAAACAACAAGAGAAAAAACCAAACCAGATTTCTCCCAGGTCCCCAGGGATAAAGAAATGCAGGAGGCAGAAAATCATTTATTATTTTATGTTATTTTATTTCAGACAGAACTTTGTCAGAGAGCTACAAAGCACAACTCAGCTTTAATCAGTAGAAATTTTGAGCTTGATTCATTTCTGAGTAGCATTAAATTTCATCAGGTTTATAATGATATAAATGTAGAGCTCTCAAGGTGATCTAGTCCTTAATAGTTACTAGTGAATTTGGCCCACACATTACATTTGTTAACTGTACTATAAAGATGCTAATGAGGTGAAGGGTAAGTAGGTAATTCCTTACTAGCATAATTCCAATGAACTATGAAGGAATTTATTATGGTGTAATTTGTTTGTTCTGAATAGTTTGGTCTTTAGTGCAGACTAGTGCAAAGAGGTTTTGACTGGGTGGAAAAAGTTAAGACACCCATTTAGCAGTAGAGGTTATTTATATATACAAAAAAATTAAAAATCCAAACCCATAAACACAAAGATAAATAATATAAAAATTCAAACATAGTGTATCCAGAAAAGCAGTTTTCAAGTACTTCAAATGGGGGTAAGCTGTAAAAATGTGAAGATACTGAAAGAGAGGAGCTGAACTGTTTGATGATTCTGGCTAAGAATAAGAAAGCTGCTAGAACAATAGAGATGGGAGAAGTAGAGCTCCCCTCTGACTCACTGAAAAGATAGTTTTGACCTGTTGAAGTCATCAGAAAAATTCCTGATTTTCTGGGGACTTTGACTCAGGTACTGATGAATGGCTTAAAGGTTCCTGAAGCACATGAGTAGTGACAGGGAAGAGTGGGAAGGAAGGCAGGAGACAGTTTTGAGCTGAAATGTCAGTATGTCCTGACAGCCCAGATGCAAGTCTTTTGAAAAGCAGTCAGCTTCACTGTTTCACCTGAATGTCAATAGCTCCAGCCTCTGTATGGTGAACATTAACTATGAAAAACAGCTGTTCAATATTTTTTTTAACTATGCTGATTATTTTTAGTTCAATGCCTCTTTAAATCTGAACTGCTCCCTTATCACTGTACCTCTGAGAAATCTGCCTTCTGGCAGTTTCCCTTTGAAATTTGTTTTTTTGCCCATAAGGTGCAGATGCTTAGCAGCAAGACAGTTTTCCTCCCTTCTCAGCCTTTTCCACTGAGGATATAAAAGGAAAATTCATCCAGATTTCATGCTGTTCGAGAAGTCAGAGGGTTATCTGGCAGATTTGTGACTTCACTGGGTTTTGTGCCTATGTGTGAAAATGTACAGATTTGATTAAAATGGGCACTTGGACAGCAAAAGTCTACACACTGCAGGAGATTATGTTTTGAAAGTGTGCAAAAGTGTGTTGTATTTGTAATGTGTATGCTCTGTGCGTGTGTGTGTGTGTGTATTTGCATGCACACATGGATGCAGTTGTTGCAGCTTGACGTTGTGTTGGGGGATTCATCTTGCAAGATAGGATACCTACATTTATGTATTGACAAGTGAGTTAAGGGTGAAATCTGGTTGCCAAAATACTGGCATCTGATGCCATTGTAGACATTTTGGGATACGCTACTTCTTGTGTATCTACTATTCTTGTTTCTTATAAGAAGTTCTCTGTCATGCCTGCCAACCATATATTTGTGTTGGGTATTGCAAATGGCCCTAGAACTGTATTTTAAGAAAGTGAATTGAACCCCTAAATTAGGTGCTTCAACCTGAAGCTGAATCCCGTCCTTGTCAAACACTTGGGATGTATTTCAACCTCATGTTCACACTTTTAACTTGCAAAGTGAAGAAGGACCGTGTCTAACCTTAAAAAGGCATCAACTTATATTTAATCATTAGAAGGACTCTGTTGTTGGCTTATTCTTGGTAAGCGTTGGTACTCTGTTACCTTCTCAACAGACATAAGTCCTGTTTAGTCCCGGCCATATTTGCCCATCCTTATGGGCCTACAAATGCTGTAAGTTTGTGTTTGGACTCTCAGTCAGGTATTCTGATACATGTCATGAGAAAATAGCAGAGAGGGCACGTGAGTATGAGAAATAGACATTCAAAATATGTTTGATGCAATTTTCTAACTGTGAAGAAAGCCAATTTTGTCCCATTATGCATAATGTTAAACCTGCAGAGTAACACTGATAATGACAGTAATGTTTTTGCACAATCAGCATCAGGCTCTTTTGCGGTGCTGAGCAACAGCCCATGGAAGCAAATGATATGTTTGTGTGGTTCCTGCTCACAGGTCACGCCCAAACAGATTAAACTGGTGCAATATTGGAACTTTAAATTTAAAGTCATCTGAATATTCCTGGAAGTTGCTCTGATCCAAATCCTTGCAGCTAAACATTTCTCTTTAGTACTCATTCTGGGTCTCTTTCCACAGCATATGCAACATAGTTTATGTTTTGAGTCAAGGGCAAGCTTGTTATATATTTGTATTTTGGCAGCCCAGAAGTTAGATCTTCATAGTATTTCTCTAGAGACTTTTCCATGTACTAAACTCTAGAAAGGACCAAACAGACATTTGATAACAGAAGCTCTAGTCTGAGACAAGCAAATATTGACAGGTTTTTGGCACAAGATAGCAAATGTCAATAGATGAGACAACATCATGGAGCTTTGGACCCCAGATGCATAAAGCCTCAAAAATAATTAGTCAACCACCGGTCTTTTAACAAGATTTTACCATTTTACAAAAGTGCTGTTAAACCTAATGCAAATTTAAATCTAATTAGTGCTCTACCAGGGTAGCAAACCCCTCTGATTTTTAGTTTACATGAAGACATTGATAGACTAGGCCTGAAACATAATCCTTACCCAGAAAATCCATTTTGAGTATGGCTCCAGATTCAGAAATTACTTCCCTGGTAGGTATATGTAGTGTTGCTGTGGATGTTTCCCATTTTCGATCTGAGAAGTAGTTTCTGTAGGCGCTTCCCCAAGCACATGCATGTGCTCGGGAGTGCCCAGCTCTCCTCCAGTTCAGGCTCTCTTTCAAACACAGTTCCCTTAACTACAAAGGGCTGTCTTGCTGCTAGACCTGCCAGCTCCAATGGCAGCGGGAACCTGTTTTGCAGATCTTACTTGACATGTTTCAGAGAGGTGCTGTTGCTCTCCTTCGAAGAGCATGTCCACAGTCTTTCTCATGGAGGTGCTCACTTAATGAAAAATTTTTGCAAAGCACTAAAAAAATTCAGTCATAGAAAGTTTTGTAATGAAGTTGCAATTTGCTGCTTCTTTTCCTTGAAATGTTCGAACCTTCCCTCAAAGGTGATCAGTTTGGTTTTTTTTTTTAAAGCAGTAATTTCTCGTAATGGAAAGAAATATTGTTATTAATTATTGCCTTTTATTCTTTATTTAATTGCATCAACATGTAACATCACCAGCGCGCCGCAACCATGCTAGAGTTGTGACAGGCATAAGAAAGAGAGCAGCTGAAGCAAATATAAAAGAGCCTTTTTTAAAACCATCATGATATTTATATATTGGCCAATTCATGGGGTTTTATCTCCTGTCTATTTTAGTGGATCATAATACATTCACTAATTGTCCTCATTATTGCCATCATTAAGAGTGGTTTTCAATTTTTTAAGGCACCCTCCATACTAATCCAAGGTGCCACTTAGATCCAAAGCAGCCTCCAAAGTCAGTCTTTGCTTTTACCTCTTTGTACGTGGAGTCAGCAGCTCAACAAGTGAGCTGTAGTCCCAAAGGCACAAGCCTTGTGGGTATTTGATGCCAGTCAGCAAGCGGGATTTCAGCTTTTAAATACCACATTGGATAAGAGGCAAGAAGCAGTGCATCACTTCTTTTGCCTCAGCAAACTCAGGTCCTCCTGCTGTGAAGGAAGGAATGTTGTTCCATGGAGATAGGGATAAGGGGACGTTTCACTGGCTGAGAAGTGGAAACCCACACCCAAGGGGGGGTTTATACATGTAAATATATATGTTTATATATACATACAGCTGTATACACCTCCACATAGGTATGTATCTATACATACACATGTATATGTAGGTGCATGCATTTTATCAGTGTACATGTGTGTATGCATGTGTGTGTATGTATGTATAGATATATAAAACAATATTGAGAAGTGTCTGATTCTCTTTGTTTCTTGTGCATTTCAAAGTGATATGCTAGGTTTCAGATCCCAGGACCATTGGCCGCCCTTATGAATAGACAAGCTCATGTTTTCCCTGTCACTTTTTAAATGGTCTCCTCCCAGTGAGGAGCAGATATATTTCTGTCTTCACATCAGCTTGCAGCCTTTTAGGAGGACAGGGTGAACTAATGAAAGGAGATTTTTGCTTAACCATATGGGGTTGAGTTTCTTTTCCATTCCGGGCACTAGCAGTAGTAGGAAACAAAGCTGATGTCTGTGCAAGGCAGCTCCTCTCTGTTGCATGAACAGAACAGCCTGGAAGGTGTGAACAGGGAATTTTGAGGTGTTTGTATATAACTAAAAACAGGCCCTAATTGTGGGTCTTAGTCTTTTGCATAAAGCTCAGGCATATTCTACCTGTGGAAGACAGTACACATATATGGGTTCAGATGTATCCCGGGACCAGAGAAGTCCTGCCTGTGAGGCTATCTATCATGTCTTACTATGACTGACAGAGAAACTGTTCCTGGTTTTCTCACTCTCCGACCAAATTCAGATGAGGGTTGACCTTAAAGAATAGAAGGTCTTAAGCAAGACTTAGGGTGGGATCCAAAATTTAAAAGAAATAGTAAATTCCTCAGCTGCCAGTAAAAAAAAAAAAAAAAAAAAAAAAAAAAAAAAAAAAAATGTCACTCCACCTCTAGCAGTTGTCTTATCAGGGGAACTATGATATTCTAGGCATCAGCTCCTAGAACCACTGCATAACACTTCTGTCCATGTGGAAGTAAAAAGTCCATCGCATGTTTCACTTCTTTTGTTATCACTTATATTCCTACTCCAAGGCCAATACTCTGCTAAAGTGTGCAATCCTTCATTCAGGAAAAAATGCTTCATTTTAACCATATAAACTTGCTTGCAGTCTGCTAGCTTAGGTTATTGAAGCTGAACTATTTCATGCTGAATCCTTCATTTGTTATGTAGCAGCTTGTTGCCTTTCACCCATTCATCATCCACATGTTCTCTCCATCAGATCCTGTTCGTTTCCTGCTTTGTCCTGTTTATTACTTATTATTTTACAGTGAAGCTGGTAACACACAAAATATCCACTTCCCTTTCACATTAAAGATATTTTTTGCTGTAGCTTAGCAATGACAGAGATCCAATAGTCACCTTGTACTTGGACAAGGTCTCCTAAAGTAAAGGTTAAATTAGGGATCTTCTGCCAGACCTATCAGTTCCTAAGTTCCTATTGCCCAACACGTTGCAAAGTGGGAATGAACTAAGAACTGGTCTTTTGGACAACTGGATGCCCCTTTGTACCTCCTCATGAGGCAGAAGCACTGTAATCCATCACACAGTGGATTTCTTGCTGTGTGTGAGCTGCTTGTAATAGACTCTAAATCATACTGTTGGTGCCCCATCAGTGTTTTGGCTTTGCAGCATGGCTTGGCCCCATCACTGCAGAGGTATGATGACATTTTGTTAGAGAAGGGTGCAGGGAGTATGGCTGAGGAAAATAAATTGAGGGGCGGGGGGGGAGGAAAAAAATAAAATCTTCTGTAGATTAGTTATGCTACAGTGAATTCTCACACCCCAACTGGCAAAATTAACTGTTAAGTTCTTATTAGGCTACTTTCTGTGATTGTATAGTGTTTAAAAAAATGCCAGAAAAGGCATAAGGGAAATGGGGCTGGTTTGTCTGAGAACAAGGAAGGCTGAACAGTGTAGGGAGCTGGAGGGATAAGATAGCTGTTGAACAGAGAAAAGGGCTGCTGCATGACAGGAAAGGATTGAGCGGCTCTTTCCATTCCCTTGGGAACAGGACAAGCTGTAATGGGCTTAAATTGAGGCAAAGGCTATTTAACTTAGGCTTTGAGAAAGAGCGAGCCATGGTCTCAAGCTAAGAAGAGTTAAATACAGACATCACCTGCATGGAGGGTTAGAGGAACAATATGACCTTGTATGGCTGCTTTTTATGATTTCTTGCTAGGCTAACAGGTATAGAAAAATAAGCACTGACTGCAGCAGCCTAGTACTCATGCTGTGGGGAAAAAGCAAAAAAATACCACAGCTAACTATAGCTGGGCTTTCCTGCATTTCTTTCACAGCAGTGCTCACTTAATGGTATTTGCTTATATACATTTGCCAGTGGGCCTTTTGTTGAAGGAATAAAGCTTTAGCATAAAACACTTGCTACTCATGTGAATTTTGGTGATTTTTTTTTTTTTTTAATTCTGCCTGAGAGTGAAGGACAGCAGGTACTGAGGAAGAGGGAGATTTGATGATAATCCACCATGATATCTTGTCTCCTCTTCCAGACATTGCTAAATAGCCATAAACTGCAATTAATGATGTTTTGCCAGGCTGCCAAATAGATATATGCATTTCCATTACACCAGTGCAATTATTTAATGCAACTTTCTGAATAATGTCTTTAACTCATCACATGAGCGTTCAGGAAGACAAAGCATAATGAATTTTAACAAAAATAATGGAGGAGGCTAAAGCACCTGCCTAAGGTGTTAAAAAAGAAAACAATGTCTCTCTACTCAGAAAAACAGAAACCAAGTCACAGTGACATTTCCAGACTCTAAACCATACAATCTTAATTTCCAAGGGTTGGATTAAAAATAAAATTGTAGCAATCAGTACTGTCCTTACAAGCCTTCACAACATTACTGCACCCACTATATTAGCTATGAAGAAGAAAGGCTGGGACATTTATATAGGCGTTACTCTTCCTTGCTCTTTTTTTTTTTTTTTTTCTGAGAAAAGTAACTTGCTGTGGGATTTGTTGTAACTTGAAGTTTCTGCGAGCTCAAGTGATACCTAACCCCTGCCTCCTGCACCCACCAGGAACAAGGGAACACGGGGAGGGTGCTGTTGGGTAGGTCAGCTGTTGTGCCTGCACTGCACACTGCATGGAGGGGTGTGTGGGGACACCTGTGGCAGCCTGCATTAGCCCTGTGAGATGGGTACTTGTGCACTGTTGCCTGTAGAACCCCAAGGCAGGTATTGCAAAGCTGTCCTGCCAGATAGCACACCTCAATGCCGGACTGTAAACATTTGTTAATTCTGTCTTCTGGGCAGCAGTCCATCGAGAAATAGAGGAAAAAATAAATCTCATAGGGCAGTTCCTAACATAATGAGACCCACAGCTCGCCTGCTGATATAGAAGTCTTAGGCTGATTGGAACACAGAATGTGTAAACACTGAAAGTTTAGGATGAGGATTGCCTGAATCCAAGCATGTGAAACTCTTGAAAAAGTGTCCTCCTCTTTGTACTTAACTAGGATTTTCTATTTTCTACGTCAGTGTTTACTGGTTCTTGGTCGATAGTACCAATCAACTGCGATTTTCAAAGGACACTGAGATTTATCTGCTCATGTTTCCACAGAAGAGGGAAAAAAATAAGCAGTGAGACTGGAAGTGTAAGCCAAAGCAGAATCACTGAGACTGAGCCAGGCCCAGCTTGTCATGCTGAGGATGCGTGTGAAGGCAGTGTGCGAGTGTGATCCCTGTGACAGCCAGAAGTGTGGTTGTTGCGTGAGGGGATGAAGCAGGACACACTTGTGTACGCATGGCAGGCTGGGGAGAGAATATATATGTGAGTGTGCAGGTGTATGTGTGCATGGGTACGTAGAAAGATACAGCACTAAGACTAGGCATGTTTTCGAACCAGAACTAAAACATGTCTCCAGGCTTTTAACCCCTTAGGCATCTGTGCCCTTATGCACCCAGGGTAGGTGCTGCAAACCAGCATTAATCAGTTACATCAGGGATGTGGGTGATGACCAGATGTCCTCTGACAGTGACTTTTAGTCATAGCTGAAATCAATAAATCCAGGTTGTGGGCACTTCAGCGTTTATTAATATCCAGTGAGATCTGTTATCTAAGTTAGCATGTAAATGCCTGAAAATTAGTTTTCCCATAATCAGCACATTTAATGTTCACTTAGCTAGAAGATAAAATAAAAACACAGGAGGCGGCATTTGTCTTCCACACAAAATCATACAAAAAGTCTCTTTTTATTAAATATACATTATTTACAGTTTAAGTCTTTCCTCTGTACAACAGTAACCATAGAAAACAAAAGAAGCTAAGGCTAAATTTTTTCAATCCCCGAACAATGTATAAGGACATGTTACATTGTCTACAAAACTGACTTGGACTGAGGCAACGTCCTGTGGAATTCTCTTTAGAAAACCAGATATTGAAAGGGGAATAATCTAAATTTCCATTTTGCTTTTTACTGTAACTGAGAGACTCTCGCATTACCCTTGGACAGCCCATTAAAAGAAAAAAAAGTCTCTTTTTTTGCTTCGCTACTGAAATGAGCTGTGTTCTGAGAGATTATTTAATATAATTTGAGTAGAACGAAGTAAAATGAATGATGAAGGGCTCATCTGTAGAAAGAGCCAGTTGTTTATTACTCTAAGTATTTCATCTCAGCTAGCTTTCACAGCCTGTGAAGCTGCTCCTTTTGGCTTTTTTTTTTTTTATTATTTTTAGGGTGCCTTCATTTTTCAAGTAGGACACAGTTCACCACATTCCATCCAGGGGTGGACTCCATTAAAATCCCATAAAATCCTTCCAACGTCAGTGGGTAGGTTCCCAAGTTGGTTGGAAACACACCACCCACAGCCAACCCTTCCCCCCCCCCTACACACATTTCCAGAAATTGCTGAAGGTGACTTAAATCATGTCTTGGGCTTAAGCGGAGCTGAAGTTCATCGCCTTATCCCAAGTTTTATCCACAGTTCTGCTAGAAGACACAGACAATTGCAGTGAACACAACTCTTGCTGACAGCAGTAGGGGATGACGAATATAAGGTCCTGACTTTAATTCATATGTGTCAGCCCCAGTTTGCAGGACATCATCACTGCCCTTGCCTAGGGCAATCTGAAGCTAAATTAATTTGTGATATATCTACATTGACCTCAACAGGATTACAGCCACGTCTGAAGCTGGCTGTTTCTTTCATGAAGTGGGTTTCAAAGCAGGTTCAGGAACTACAGTGTTTAGCTTCTATCATCTGCATATAATGGTCTATGTTAAATATTTCATTTGCAAAACTCACAGAGTAGAGATTTTTATGGCTGGGTGACTAAAAAAGCATGTACCTGCTTGCTCTCCTAACATCTATCTGAAATTTCATGGAGTGGGCTTGGGCGTCTGTGTGCTCCTCTGTGTTGTGAATGGGATGTGAGGCTGTGACTGGCTGTATCTAAGCTCTACCTCCGAAGCAATGTTTTATTTCTTAATGATACACATGCTCAGCTTTGGCAGCAATGACAAAACACGTCAGAAAATGGTTTGTTTAAATGGTGCAAGAAGAAACTGTAAAGGGCATGCAAAAATGAGTAAATAATTTCCCATGCAGAAATCGTATCAGATGGACTCTCTTTAGCATTGTGGGATTGAAATCCGTGAAGAGAGTAATGACAAGCATATCAAGAAGCAAATGGTGTTGCAATGTGAACAGCAGTCAGTAGTTTAGAAAAAAGCTGTCACAAGCATCCTAAGTGAGGGAGGGATGGTGAGAGAAGAGTCTCTAAGCAAACACCATTCTTTGGATACCCTGTTGTACCCAACATTTCATTAAATGGTACCATTATTTGAGGGAAATTATCTCCAATTCTTCTTCAGGGTATCAGGGAGAGCTCCAGTGATCTAACTGAAGAGATTCAGATTAGTATCACAGGTGTGAAATCCTCTCCCATGTTTGAAGCACATCTCTGATACTTTACAGATCATCAGGACAATTAAGGCTCTGTTTTGGGAGGCTAACTAGTAATTTATTCCATAGCAAAAATGAATAATGGGAAAAGATCTGAAACCCCCGTATCCACCTGATGGTTACCATGCATGGCTTCCAACAGCATAACCCTTCTGAGAGCTTTTGCCGCCTGTGCTGCCTCATCACAACTGTAATTTGGAGAGTTAATGTCCCCATTCCCCCTTACAGGTCGCCATCTCTAGGTGACTACTTCTCCACAGTGGAGTGCAGTCTCCCTCGTGGCTGAACACCTGGTTGACATTTTGAGAACCATCTTTGGATTTCTGGTTACTGTGACTGCCAGGAGAAAAATCATAATCTTAGTTAGAATTGTAACACAAGTTCCTCTGCCTCCTACAACGAATTTGATTGCCCCACATGTTAAAGAAAAAAGGAGAAAGAAAACAGAGGTGAACTAGATATGGAGTGCCACTGTCAACACAAACTGTTGCCTTAATCCTTCCTTAGCTCGGCTTGTAGACTCAGTACATTACAAACGACAAATAACGAGCTTACAAATTACAACAGTTCACCAGAAAGTGTGCTTTTTTTTTTTTTTTCCCAGTTTTTGTTTTTGTCAGAGTAACTTAGTGCCAAAGATCACAAAAATAAGTACGAATACATAGAAATATCCAAACTCCTATATGCATGACTCAGAATAAACAAACAAAGAAAAAAGCTACTTCGGACCCAAAAGAAGAGTGTGTTTAGAAGTTTCATGTACAAAAGGAGCACAGAAGAGGGGGCCGCTCACACCAAAAGGGGATAGGGAGAACTTTTCATTGGAAAAGGAAGTGTAGCAAAGTGCAGAACCAAAGGGAACAAATCCTTGAAGCTGTGATAGTAACCCCTCAAAACCCCAAAAGGCATGGTGCAAATGTAGTCAACCAAGAGGCCTCACACCATCCTCAAGACTCTGGAGAAGGCCCTTAATTTGGCAGGGATGTAACTGTAACACTTAACTTTTTTGATAAGTAGGCATTAAAATACTTCATGAAAGCTCTGAAATAGCACTTGTCTTAGTCTCACAAGGTCTCAGCTTTTGCTCTTTTACAAAATGTTGCTTTCTGAAAAATAATAAAAACCTAAAACCAACCCCTTTGTGTCTGAAAATCTGGCAGTGCAGAACAATACTTGAAATGTGTCATCTTGAGTGTAAGCTTTGTGTAGGTGACAGCAACAAACAACAATGGCATGAGATGGTGGAGCACAAAAGGTTCAAATTCTCCCTCCTGTTATACTCTTCTTAAGCTGAGGTGAAGGACACACTTCAACTGATTGGCTTACTCTGACAGAAAGAAAGGTTGATTCTGTTCTGAAGATGGAATTTTTTTTTTTTTTTAAGGGATTCATTTCATTGAGAACTTAGGGGTTCTGGATGGGCACTTACTATAATTTGAAAAGTCAACAGATGTCAGACATATCTGCTGGGGGCTAGCAGATATGAGACATGACAGACAGGAGACTTGCATCCTTACTGGAGCTGCAGAGATACTCTAGTTTGTCTCAAATGGCACCAGACACACCGAGCTAGAAAGGCATTTTAGGAGTCTGAGTTAGCTTTAGATTATGAAAGCTGTGTAGATCTGTCTACATGTAAACTGTCAAAGCTCCCACATGAGGCAATTAATAGATCTTGGATC
This sequence comes from Athene cunicularia, assembly GCF_003259725.1. Classification (NCBI taxonomy): domain Eukaryota; kingdom Metazoa; phylum Chordata; class Aves; order Strigiformes; family Strigidae; genus Athene; species Athene cunicularia. Next base: position 23,072,114 of record NW_020799107.1, read on the forward strand.
TAGAATAGGTTGGAAGAACTATCCTCTCCCAAGCCCCACAGTTTACTGATCGAATGGCCACTGACTCAAATGGGTGCTTTGACACTCGATGTTCATGTATTTATTTGGCTATAAGTAGACGCCTGCATTTCCTAAGTGGACATGTCTAGTGTAATTTTAGATGCAAGGAGGCACCCTTCCTTGATCTGAGTTGATATCTCAATAAAAAACAAGTCTCTTTTTAAGACCTGTGCAGATGTGTCCACTGGAGCTGCAAGACTAGTGTGAATTTTCTGTATGTGGGCAAATTCTGCTAAAAGTAGCTAACCTGTTGCCAGGAGCCTACCCTGTCTCTACAATCAATGAAGAGAAAGATGCACCTCTAGGAAGTGATTAATTTAATCTTAAGGGATGTCAGAGACATTTGCTCTGTCCTTGTTGACCACAGGACAGGACTGGACAACAACTGTAAAACTAATAGCCTGTAAAACCAAATGTAAAATGAAACAAACCCAAAAGATTCAGATAAAGGCAATCTTCAGGTGCTTCCATGGGTCTAGGACTCAATCTTACGCTCAACAAAATTGGCAGCTGACTTCATTAAGAGAAGATTCATATCCCCTCACCATAGTGAAACTATATGATGTATTGATTGCCTCTCACCCCAAACATGAAATATGTCATCAGCTAAATGCTAATATAGACAAACATCTCATTAAAATAAGGGTTTGGCTTACACTGTAAAAATTGAGCAGTTGCTAAATAGGATGGGTTAAGTCTGGCTAGATCAGGTTAAAATAAAGCAGAGAGAAAGCATCTCATGTTAGCATTTTGGCTGTCAGTTTTAACTTAAATGTCAGGGGACTCTCATGACTGAACACAATCTGATAACAGTACAGACCTAAATGGCTTGTTTTCACAGCTACCTTCACACAGATGAGAATCCTGGTTTAGCCAGTGTAAGTTAAAAGCCCGTCATTTGTTTGGCTTTGTTTTCACTGCAGACATACCCTAAGTGCTGTGCCATGGCAAGAACAAGAAAAAGAAAAAAAAAAAAAAGTGTACATGTTAAAAATTTACTCAAAACATTCAAACTGCCTTGTCTCTAGTAAGTGAATAAGGACAGATGAAATAATTATGCAAATTACATAGATTACTTACTTAGGACCAATGTTTTATTTCCAGAAGAGAAATGGGACTCAATTTTCAAAGGTATTTAAATGTCTTGCAATATTTTAAAACATTTCACAGTGAGGCAGAAGCAGAAATTTAACTGAAATTAGAGTCAAGTGCCCATCTTGTTTAGTCACTTAAGCATTGATCCACATCCTTAGGACACTAAATTTCTTTGAAAGCCCACACTTCACTCAGGTGGCAGCCTATGTCTCACTGAAAGTTAGTGGGATTTCTGACAGACAGGCTTCATTTGTTTTCTGTAGCCAGACATCAGGGTTCTCAGACAGTCCTTCTAGTCATCCAACTCAGACCTTGCACGACTAAATATCTTTATAAGCATAATTATTATAGGCCAAATCATGTCTGGAAATCAGGAATCTGGATTGCCTAAATCCATACATAAGTGTCTTAGAAATGTCATAGCCTAAAAATCATTGCCTAGCAATTATAATTTCCAGAGGTTACATACCATATCACCAGGAGAAAAAAAGAGACTCTGTATCATTCTACCAGTCACTTAACTTTGTTATGAAACTTGTCATGGGAGAAGGAGGAAAACCCAGACAACACCTCCAAACAATTCTTTGACACTCTCAGGTTTTCCATTAGAAAAAATCCTGACATTTTATATATAAAAAAGTACTATCCCCTACATTTATCTACATGTTACCTAGAATGATAGGTAAAAGAAAAAAGAAAAGACCCCCCTATTTAAAGAGCAATTTTAACAAAAATAGACATTGCTTGTAATAGATGGGAAAAAAAGGTCTAATTTGAACTGTGGAAAATAAAAGCATTCTTAAGGCTAAGTAGATTTTTTCAAAATTGCATTTCTTCTATTTAAAAAAAAAAAATATTTCTTTTAACTGATACCAAAGGAAATCAGATTATGCCCTCTCTAAAGAAAGCATTATAACTAAAAAAGGAGAAAAAAAGAAGTATTAGGGTACTTAATATAGCATCTTTTAGGTGTCTTTTAATAAGAATACTGACAGCCTGATTTAGAAAATAGGATTTTAAATGGCAAGTCCATACAAACATGTTCATTTGTCTGGCCCTGTAACATATAAATATTCACATTTCATTACATCCATAGGTATAGATGCACGTGTTTCCGTATACTCATGCATGCATTTATGTATGCAGTTCTTTCTTTTTACAGATGCACACCATCATAGCTAAATTTTAAAGGAGTTTTTACCAGCTTGGGCTATAATAAATGAGGATAAGGAAAAACGGACAAACCAACCATTTAAATTGTCTAGCCAGGCTTGCACACAGCATGCCACTACACCTGCTCTCTGGCCCAGGACATAGCCACTGAGCTGGATCTGAAAAGTTTACTTGCAGCAACACCAATATTGACATTTGGTGATGGGAACTTGATGCTTCTTGAGAAAGGTCAGCAACTTGCAGAACCAGGTCCTAAGATGGCCAAAAGTAATTTAGTCACTTGAGAAATGAGAGGACTCTGCTTCATTACTCAGTCTCTCTTTTCCAGCTACTTCACTGCTGGAGCTGCTTTGTGCTTTATTGTTGCACTTTGTAGTAATCTTATTCCTGGAAACAACAATGTAGGAAAGCAGAAAGATAATTTTTATCTGTTAGTTTGGCTAGAGAAAAATACACACCCGTGAGTCTTCCTCTCCTTCTTATTCCATTTTTCATAAAGCCAATTAAATACATTAGGACTTCAGAGATGTCTCATACAGAGGTCATTTTAGATTAAGATGACTCAAACATGGGCAGAGGAGCCCATGCACTCACTTATTTCTCCCCTCCTGCCATGCCAAACAAAGAAGCTTTATCTGGGGGAAGAAAGGAAGGAGAAAAAAGAATTGCTTTGCCATGATTTCACCGCAAAAGATAAAGTAACATAAAAGGAACACAAGTAATGAATCCGTCATTACATATCTCATCATGCAAAAACAATCTCAAGTAATCATGTTTCATGCAAACAGCCAGCAGGAAGCAAAAGGGCTGTTGTTGACCACAGTCGAGGAAGAACACATCCGGTTATGGGGCCGGCCTCACATACTCCTCTTCACGTGAGAGTGTTACCATTCCAAGATTGCTTTCTCTTCATTGGACGCTACGTCTCATAAAATCTTCCAAAAGAAACGGTGAAGAATCACCACATCCAATCTATCAATTATTCTTTTTTTCTGTCCCCTCCTCCCATTAAAAAATAACCAGCTACATACCTTTGTGATGCAATGCCTAATAGCACCTGTTGCATGTGTAATCTCATCTCTAGTTTGCTGTGGGTTATTACCTCATACTGTGATTTTTTGATTGTAATCTGTGTAAAAAGGATCTCCATGTGGAAACCCCAGGATGACTGCAGAATGGCGTAGGGGGCAAAGAAAGAGATTCACCTGCACAATCAATGGTCTTGCATTAATCCTTTTCAAGAGTACTGCAATAAATAAGATTTTTTTTTTCCCTTAGCTGTTGGATTGATTCAACTCCTGTCAGAAACCTTCAATTCTGACAGCAAATTCTACATGGTCTTCAGAAGCCCTGTGAAGGCAGTATGTCACACAAACACAAGCAGGATGTGAAAAACCTCCCTTGGTGGGACTTCCCCATTTCTTACCCTTAGGATGTCTGTGACTGAATAGAAGTTTTTTCAGCCTCACACTGAAACCATGCAGCACAAGTAAAATAGGCAGGATTCAAGTTTCAGTATTGTTCCCATTCAGGAAAGGACAGAAGATTTTAGAAAAATAGGAGAGAAGATTCATTTGAAGTAGAGTATTTGGAATATTTTTAAACTTGTTTCCTCTTCCTTGTGAAGAGCGTTGATTAAATATTAAACTTTTTAGACGTGACATCAGACCTCTATTTAGTTTCGGAGAAGATATTCCAATTTCTACACATAGGAAATACCAATCAATCTTTCATGCAGTTTTGGGTTACTTTTTCGAGTAGTTGGATTTTTCCTTTTTAGAAGAACTGGCAGAAGGTGTGACTCATGTTTCAGATTAAACTATTTTTGTTTTATCTTGTCTATGTACTTTTTCTTTGCCACAGCGGCAACAATGTTTAACCTCAGCACGATAATCCACCATATGGCATGAACAGGTATATGCTGCATTTCTAACATTTCAGACAAATATAGTGCACCTAAGTCCTAGCAGCTTCCTAAAACCCTTGTAGATTCAAGCTACTATTTTCCATGCTTCAGCTAGAGTTATGCTAGAGTATGTTGGGTCTACATAGCCAGCCTTATGAGATGGATATGAAAGAGATGCATGGGAATGACATTTATTGTTGATACATATACTGTTGGAAAAGTACTGATAAGCCTAAAAGTTACAGTAAAAGGACAGGAGATTGGGGGAAGGAGCTTAATGAGGACAGTTTTATTTTTCCTTACCTCATACCAGCTTATCAACTGGTATAAATTCATGTAACACCATTGAAATCAACAGATATATATCAATTCATATCATTTGAGAATTTGGCCAGTCCTTTACGATGGTTGCAAATGAGCCTGTAAAATAAATCAGGCATTTTGGTCTCATTATTTCCCTCTATCCTGTCCCAGTATCTGTAGAGCTACGTGTTCAGCTACTTTACCTCTACTTTACATAGTCCAGATCTAGTGTAAAAGTGATGAATTAAATGGCTCCAGAGAAAAACACAAATAAATGTAGGGACTTTGAAACATCCAGGAACCCACAGCAGAAACCAGGTGTGCGTGTGGATCTTATGTTGTGTACGGTGGGATAACAGGTCTCTTTTGCTGCAGAAGTAAACTGTGACTGCCAGGTTCTTGTGCAGAGAATGAGGCACTGTGATTGTTGTCAGTGTTTCCTGTGCAGGGCGGTTTTTTCCAAAGGAAAGAGAAGTTAGCAAAAAATGAATGTTTAAAAGAAAAATTACAAAAAGAAAAAAAGGAAGGAAGGAAGGCTAAAGGAGTAAGAAGAAATTTCATTGTCCATCAGATGAAATATTCCCGTTTGCACTCGCTCACTGTGTTCTGCAAGTCAATGTCAGCTTTAAAGGAGCTCTCGAGGTTTTCTGGGTATTCCTTCTCCTTTGTCTGGCTGCTTCGATGTGCTTGTTTGTGCTGATAGAGGAATCTGCTCATGATGGCAATGATGCAAAAGATGATGAATATCACAACTGCTATGACACCTGAAGAGGGGTAAAAAAGGAAGGATAGACAGAGTAATAATCAAAACCAAAACAAACCCCCCACTTACCCCAAAAATACATTACCAATGCACAACAGCTAGTGGATATGATAGATAAGTTCATCTTAGTCTGTACATGGTCATCTGCCTCTATCATACCCTCCCTGGTATTTTTATTTCTATTTTGTCACCTTAAGTAAGATTTAAAGCAGCAATCATTGATGTAATTGACCTAATTTTAGTCAAATTCTGCTTTCACTGGAAGTAAAGTTGGGTCAGTGTATTTGGTTTTAAAAATATAGACCTCTATGCTCATTCAAATTCCTGCTCTGCTGTATTTTCTTCTGTATTATCTCTGGAAACCTTGCATGAGCCTTGTACACTTTGGTTTATAGCTTCTAGATATTATCAAAGGCAGCTCCCTACAAGGCATCCTATAAAATAAACAGAGATGAATTGCCTTCCAGGTTGTTAAAGGAAAATGAAAACCATACATGAAGCTATGAGGACAATTTTCCCCAATATATAAATGTTTCCATATGACCTAGCGAGTTGCACTACACCACCAGCTTTCAAAGAGAGCTCAAGAAATACAGGCTATGTGAACACTGTGTTAAGGCTCTCATCAGAGTAGTGTGTAAAACAACTACTAGTTAGCTGGGTCTTAGAGTCACAGAATCTTATATCACAGAATAACATGGATCAGAGAATGGTTGAGGTTGCAAGGGGCCTCTGGAGATCATCTTGTCCAAATGCCCTGCTCAAGCAGGCAGATAGACTTTGTTTATATTTTAGAAGACGGGTTCTTGATGATTCATAATGCCTTTTCTGGGGTAATAACCAACATCACGTGCTGCCACTATTGGCTTCATCCATAATGCGGGTGCCTGTCCAGATAGCTTGGTACAGGTGTGTGCTAATAACTACAGCAAATACTAGAACTGCATTAGATTACAAAAACCTTTAAGTGGAATTTGAGGCCCAGATTTAAAGTATCTGAGATTTCTGTCTTGACAGAATTATTTTTCAATTATAACCTTAAAAAATGAAGTTACCTCCAATCACAGCTGAATCGCTTCTGACTGCATTGGTGAGAGGCTCTCTTTCATCTGTCTTCCCAAAAGGATCTGCAGTTGGTTAAACAAAACAGGACTTATTTTCTGTATCAATTACATTAATTTTCTCTGTGGCTTAGCCAGAAGCATCCTCTTACCCTCACGAATTTTGATCTCTTTTCAAAAGATGTGATTTGGTGGATTGGAGAATCAAACCAGAAAGTGCTCTGAAAAATAAAGTGAGCTTGCAGGACAATTTTCTTCTACATCTTCAGCAGCAAAGTCTGTTGAGGGTATGTTTAAAAGGAAACAGAAAGCCTCATACTAACATCTGGAGGTGTCTCAGTTCATTGCTAGGAGAACCAGAGAAACATTTGAACTAAATAGCCCACTGGGTGCTTTTCTCAGAATTAAAAAAAAAAAATATATTATTTTAATACCTAAGAAACAACATGAGAAAGTAGCAAAAGGAAATGGAGGCTAGACAGATGTAGACCTGACCTACATTTGTAGATGCAGATATACAAGCCACATACAATCGCATAAAGAGAAACAGCCTCTGCTTGGGACAGCTTCTTGGAAGGGGCGTTTTTCTCCCCATTGCAGAAATGCAGTGGTCAAATTGGAATCAAAACAGAGAGGCGCCAGAAATGAATTCCCATATTAAAGGCTTGTTGATGTTGGAGCTCTCTTGCACCCTATCTATAAAATGACTACTGTCAAAATACTGGGCCAAACAGACTACATGCTGGCAGTTTCAAATTCAGATCCAAACCTGGGAGGTCAAGTCCTCCCTGAAGTCAGTGGAGTTATGGCATATATACCATAAATTTATACCTACTTTAGTCCTGTATGTTTCTGAAAATGCTGCACTTTGTACTGCTAGCTGAATCCATCTTTTCTGCACCTTCACTTTTTTTTCCCTTTCAGCTTACCTTCGACAAGATTCCTATCTGTGTTTCTCTCCTTTAGAAGCCTCCAGGCTATCATACAGAGGATGTACATGGGAGTTACGGATGACTGTCTCTGCTATATATTACACTGCTTTGCCAAACCGATCTTTCCGATGCAAGAGGTGGAAGCCTGACTGAGAAATTCGTGTTGCAAGGTTTATTGTAATTCAATAGCCTTACCTTAGTAGCTGACTCAGCAACATTTTCCTCTCATTGCCCAAGAAGATATTTTTTTTATTGAAACAAGAAATAATTTCATATTTGAAATCCCATATTTGAAATAATGTCATATTTGGGTATCAATTTGGAATGATGGTGGCTTTGGGCTGTGTAGATTCTTAAAGGGGCACTTTTTCCTTATTCTCTATGTCACGAAAGATGTGCAGACGGCATCAGACTCAGAGGCTTTCATGTTTTAAAAGACAAACCCTACTGCTAGTTTTAGGGGTGGAAGGATTTCTCATCAAACACATCCATACTGAAAAGTCAGGGTTCCCCATATCTGCAGTTTATTGACTGAGCTACAGGCACAAAAAGGACTTCTGGGGCCAACTGAACAACTCCAGTACACCCATTATTAACATGAATGGTGATTGCCAGTGACAGATTTGGGCACTCTCGTTGAGACCTATTTAAAAGAGGCCCCTTGCTTGGATATTGGGTGCCTATAGTGATGTTGCCGAGGAACAAATAGTCATGGCAATTCTTCACCTTGTTTACTACATACTAGTGGGACTGAAATGGGGATAAAAATTGTTGTTTTACACAATAATACAGATAGCATCATGGAAAAGGTTAGGTGGAAAGGAAAATCTGAGGGTTATTTAGTCTAACCTCAAGCCTTTGAGCCTAAGCTCAAAGTAAGGCCAATTTCAAAGTTAGATCAAGGTTGCTCATAATTTTGTACATCATGGGTAGGTTCATCTCCTTTATTTTTCAGTATCTCAGAGTTAGTTATATAAATCAAAACTAGTAAATTTAGGCTCTTTTTATTTTGTCAAACAGAGAAAAATCACCTACTTTATACACTAAGACGGCTGTCAAATATGGACAGTGTGATTTGCCTATTTCCTTCCACAAACTAGAGGAGGGGAGTAATCATTATTTTAGACTCAAGATGATTTAACTTTCAGATACTGGACGTTTAGTGAGATACATTCTACCTCAGCCCTCAGATGGTGCTAGTGAAATCAGTTACAATAAAAATTCACATCTGTTGAACATGAGTCCTCCTGTATCAGAGAAAAATCTCCAGCAGGTATCTGTTGCATGGTATTAGTCAAATAGAGTCATGAAAGACTATTAACTATGTATGAAAAAAGCATGAAATTGAATTTCTATCTTAAAAATTATATAAGACATCATTCATGCCTAAAAGATTATGTTGAATCTGACACTAAATGCTATTAAAAGCTGCACTATTTTTCAGTGACTGTTACCAGAATTTAAGCACTGAAAGGAAACCAGAACAAATGTTGGAGATCAGTTTCAGAATGGAGGCCAACAGACATAGGCCTGAAGAATTATGTTTTGCCTGAGAAATAAAATCAGGATACAAGGAAAGGAGGGTTTTTTACAGCAGAGCAGATGGCATGTGACAGCAGAACCATCCCCAGTGGGAACACAATAAACTCTGAAGCCAAGGAAAAGCAATACTATGTCTCATATGAGACCTTAACAGGACATCCTCCTCTTTTTAGATAAAACTGATGACACTACAGTGAGAATCACTGAGGCTGGAAGCATTGCTGACGTTGGAAGACCCCTCTGGAAATCATCTAGTCCAAATCCCTACTCAAATCAGGGTCTCTTACAGCAAGTTTCTCAGGACTGTATCTATTTGGGTGACCTCCTGCCACCTTTGCTAGGTTTCCTGACCATTGTGATGGATCATTCGTGATCTTGGAGAGGTGATCCTTGAATCAGCTCTTCTTCTCATGAGGGCTGTATCCTGTGGGATCCTTCCAAGCACATCCATGACCAGGTCAAAGGTTGTTCTCCTGAAGTCTGGGGTTGCAGACATACTTTCTGCTTCTTTTCCTTCCTCTCAGGATCCTGAACTCCACTATCTCATAGTTGCTACAGTTAAGATGTCCTACCACATCCCTGGCCCATTCCTCTTTGTTTAGAAATACCAGGTCCAGCACAACTAGCACTGTGAGACGGGGACTTGCACTGTTTAAGCTGCCTTTCAGAAGTAAATTTTTTCTTTGTAGTTTCTGATTTATGAGAGTCTTTGGCATTTTTTACTTTAAATGCATGAACACCTGCTCTTCAGCTGCAGTAGACAGACAGTTCAAAACTCCACCATCACAGAGCTGAATCTGCTCTGGCATATACATTTTTTTAATATTAAAAAAAAAAAAAAAGCATAATAAAAGTCCATTATCTCTATGCCACCACTGCAGAGTTCAGAATACCAAAACCTCTACATATGCCTCAGCAAGGAGAAGAAGGTGATTTGCAGATTTTTGTTAAATATCAAAGCACTGTAAGTCACCTTTCATTTTGTTTCCTAATCAGAAAGAATGTGTATGGATAACTGAGCTGTGAGTGAATGAATTTTATTCCATATCTGTCTGCCAGGAAACGTCATTGAAGACAAGTATTCCTCTCTGAAGGAAAGAGCTTCAATTGTTTTCAAGCTATAAATATAGAAAGCTTTTTTCACACATTTAAAGAGTGATTTCCTAGAGGGCTTTTCTGTTGTATCTGTACATTAGAAAATTGACACAGACATGTACAGTCAGCTTTGAAGTTCTATTTTTTGTCTCAGACACTCAATAATGAGAAATCTGGAACTGATGAATTGAGATATAAGCAGTAAATTTGAAAGTTAATCCTTAACTCTGTCTTCTTTTTATTTCTTAAAATGTGTCCTTTCCATGTATAAATGTAATTCTCAAGTACAGCTATACAAAGTATAATTTGCTACAAATTGGATTTTTTTTTAACAAGAATCTACCGCCCAGTGCTCTTACTATAACATATAAAGACATTAAGTCTTCGGAACTAACTTGTTCTAAAGATCTTATTCAGGCTTTAATCAAATCCAGTATTAATAGCAAGACAGTAGTGTAAGTTAATTCATCATATTGAGAAGAATTCATATTTAAAAGCAAAGACAGGGACGAACTTTTGCAATAATTCTGCATTTCTGATGTAACCATGTTTAAACTTGACAATAGAGTGCAACTGATTGTAAATTTTAAGTATTTAAGTCCGAAGATGCCACACTGCTATGTGTACTGTCCTGCAGTTCCAATCCTCAGATTTTACTGCTTTCTGAACTCTTTAAAAAAATTAGATCATCAAGGTGACAGATCACAGAGCAAGGAGTACAGGTATTTTCAGAATCATTGCCCATTTGGTATTTACAAAACACGTTTCTTCTGTGCATCAGAGCAGATACCTTAGACAACTCTGGGTGGTGAGAAGAAAGTTGCGGGCTGGGAAGAAGCACACACACACACACTGGCAGCTGCTCTCAGCAGAGTAATCAGCAGCCTTTTTCCCTATGCAGAATGCTAATAGCATAATTTGTTTCCTGCTGAATATCTTAGGCAGAAGCTGCAGGAAATGGTGATTTGATACAAGTACAAATGTCAAAGGAATCATAATATGATCTAAAATGGAGATCTATTAGTTATCAGAAAAGAGAAAGTGGCTTCATAGGTCAAGGGGCAAAAAATAGCCCTTAATTTGTACTCTTTTCTGATCATTAAGAATTCTGCCACATTCACTGGTGACTAAAGCATCAACTTGATTGCCCCTGTTCCTGGTGACAACACTTCCAGCTGCTCTGAGTTTCCCTTTTTGCATACAAATTCACATATGCAAAATACTTAAGATTCCCAGAGGACAGTTTCAGGATTGCAAAAGATAAACGAACTATTGGGATTATCTTACTGGTACTGCTCAAGTAGTGCTCCTTCTCTTTAGCCTGAGAGAATAAAGTACAAGCATTCAATGGAAGTCACGTGCATGTGTCAAGGGGTTTGTACAAGGAGCTTTTGTTCGTTTCTGCTAGGGTGGGAACAAATTGGACTTGTTTGTTGTATGACTCCTATTGCTTCATCACCACTGGAATCTGTGTAACATTTATGTTCTCCTTTGAGATCTGCAGCACTGGAGCTACTTAGAGTGGACAGCAATGGCAAATCAGGTGAAGAACCATACTTCCAATGCTGTTTCCACTATGGCTCTGAGGCTTTTTTGTTTGTTCTAGGCATGTTTTAGGCAATCAAGGAACTTAGTCTGAAAGCTCTGGTTTAGTACGATGACTTTTAAATGGGCCTTGGCTGATCCTAATGCTTATTCTCAACACTCACAATTTGAGAGAAAAGGCAACTTGCCATTCCCAATATTTATACTATCGTAATGGCATTACAGCAAATAGAAGGAAACCTCACTCTACAGCATCTTTTAAATTCTCCATTTCCCTCTTGGCAAGACATACCTGATGAGGAATATATTGTGGTTACTGTGTTCACATCAGCTTCCATCATGGCTGCACAGCTGGATTCAGTCAAGGAGCCTTTGACAGTCACAGGAGCAACACTTGGGTGGCGTAAGGCAGCTTTCAGGGGAGCAATGTGGTTGTACTGTACAGAGGACAGGCAGCCAGTGAAACCATAGGCATTTGCCTTTGAGACTTCAGGGTCCAGTAACAAACTATCTGCAGTACAACAGAAAAAATACTCTGGGAATTCTCTTAGGAAGGCATTAAAAAAATGAATCTTTTTTTTTGCCTTACCCACCCCTTTTATTTCTCTTCATCCAATCTCAGTAGTTCAAGTTCTCCTTGAGCAGCATATAAGTTCTCCTTGGCTTGACCCATGATGTTCCCCTCCCCAGTCCTTTCTCTACAACGCTACTTACATTGAATCAGGTTGGCTCAGACATAAAAGCCTGCATTGTGCTTCTTTCCTCATCCATTTTCTCTACTGTCTGGACAATAACTAACACATCACAGGTTCTAACCATGACAATAACAATAATAATAATAAACAGTAAAAATAGCAACTCTGAATAACACAGGATCCTGGAGATTATGCTCTTTAACTTTTTTTGCATGTTAACAACATTTTCACAGATACAGACCATATCTTCAAGGCATACTACCTCCTCTACTCTTTTAATGAAGGAGCCTGCGCTCTATGTCTATTATACAATGTTTCATGTGGCCTAATATCAAAGGCTTCCACCCTTGTCCAAGAGTTTCTTTTTTAACTTACTTTTTTGATGCACCTAAGCACATTACTGCATTTTTATAATCAGAGTTCCTAGGAATCCTCCCAGTTATAGGCCAGGCTCTCACTCTGCTAGCCCCATTCCACTAATAAAATAAAAAGCAAAACTATACCTCTTTTTATCTAAATCAAAACCAAAGCCAGTATCTCCATCATCTTTTCCAGCCTGAAGATGACATAGCACAATTAATTTATCTGATAGTCTGTGTTAATTTAAATTTCACAAAGAGAAAACCAATTCAAAGGTGTTTCTAATTTCGTTCCAAATGATTTAGTATCAAAGATTGTTTGAGAAAGTCAGTGAAGGATAGTGAAGCCATCTTCTCTTTCCTCCAAGTTCTCATTAATTTACTATCCAGAAATTGAAATTCATACTGCTCAGAGGTCTGTAACATGATACGCCTTATATCTAGGTCAATCAAACAAGAAAAAACCCACAATGCACACATATTTAGTATCAAAATTTATTCACAGTCTTAAAAATTATCTGCTAATTAAAAAAACCTCTATCATTGACAGTTTTGGAAATATATGTCCAGTGACATTGGAAAATAAGGATTCCCAGCTTTTCAAGTTTATTTTCAAAGCTTGAAAGAGTAACATGGTAAACTTTAAAATAAGGTCCAATTTTCTACTATCATTCAAATACAATGATTTTACAAGTTCTCAGCCAAAAGGATTTAGGAAAGAAGTAGATGTTCTTTTATAACTGACATTGCTACCTGAATTACATAAACTTCTTTTACATGTAAAAAAACCTCAAACAGAAACCTCAAAGGTACACCAAATCACACATTATTTTGGTGCTCAAGATCTATGACCATTATGTCATGCAGTTAGAAGGAATTAGCTGAGAAAGATTTATAATTATGTTTGAATGCCTTTATGGAAATATAACATGGAAGAGTTTGGCTGCTTCTCAGTAAAGCAAGGTATGGTGTGAGCTTGCTCTCCAATGGGTCTTACGAGAGAGATGCTTAGTCTGCAGAGCTGTCACAGAACAGCCTCTGGGCTGTGAATAACTGCAAAAAAGAAAGATTGGAAGGGAAACAGTGAGGCTTTGCCACTGGAAGAACTGGAGCCTTACAGAGGTTCACATTTGCTCTTCGCAAAGTGAGGAGAAATTGGCTGCATTCAGGTTTTTAATGAGATTTTGGCAGGGGTATTATAAAACAGCAAAGAATTGCTTCCAAGTTTCTGCAAGAAGGCTTATATAAAATTAAAAAAATGATTTACAGTATTTGACATCTTTGTTGAATTTATAAAACCCTTTGTAAACATTCCTACTCTCAGCCTTTCCTGTTTTCTTAGCCCGACACAAAAGGTAGATTTGTTGGCATCTTTTAGACATCAGGAAAACTAAATTGCTCTGTTCTGCCCCGATGTGCAAAAGGTAAAGCCTAAGAAATAATGAATTCCTTTCTCATGGTACAGTAGTTTGAAAAGTCTAAGATACAGTACTATTGAAGGCTTTTTTAAAAAAGTCAAATTAAGGGCCAATTCTAGAAGTCTTTTGTCAAAGAAAGCTTTGCATGAATGAGAACTAGGAGGTTTGTTGTTGAAAGGCTTTGAAATTTGAAAAAGAGAAATCAAAGAACAAACCATAAATAACCCCAGAGTCCTCTGGTAGAAATCCCACGTGCACAGATAGTTTGCTTTATTATATGGCCCTAGGTGCATGTCTTATGTCTTTCAGAAAATAGGGCTTTCACTGTTCTCAATAAGAGACCTGCACAACTTGGATACGAACGACTTCTGCTGCCCTCTGAATTCTTGAGTGGATAATGTGAATCTGTGATTATGACGTGGTTACCTCTGTGAAAGGCTTATTAAAGGCCACGCTGCCACTTAAGTCTTTATCACTATAAACTGTTTTTCCAAAACATATTTTCACTACATGACACAATGCTCAGTAAGAGAAGCAACTCGGTGAATTTCCAAGATCTATGTTGAAGCAAGGTCATATGAAACATCAGTGGCCTTCCTCTGACCTGGTTACACTGTGAATCTGTCCATGAATTTGACTGGCCTGGAAAATCACAGCAAATTGCTGCTGATGGCTTGGTTTGATCTTCTGACATTTTATTATTGTGTTTCTGTTCCCAGTACTGGAGATTGAGTTACTTAGATGATTTCTACATAGGGGGTGAGAAGGCAATCTTTTTTGGCTTTTGAGTAATTTAACTATTCTTTCTCCACAACTTGAGTTTACCCATATTTTTTGAAAGTAATTTTTAAGCTTTGTCTGCTGAGTTGTGCGTAAGTTGGTCTGGCTTCTTGCTAGGTCCTCTAGTGGCTCCCTGGAAGCTGTCTGCAATGTCACAGGTCAGTAAGTTTTGTGTCAGTTTTGCTTTCCTGTTTCCCATGGTTTTCTGATGGTTTTCCATGATAATTAGCATTTAGTCTAACAGGTAGTTGTATTTTTTAAGCTTTATTGATTGTATCAACAAAATTTATCTGCTGATTCATTCCTATTCACCAAAACAGACATCCTGTTCCACTGATATTTCTTTGTGCACCTCTGCCATATATAGCACACTTGTTTTAAGATCATAAATAAAGCAATTTTAAGTCTTAATATCTCAGTAATGGGGAATTAATTTTAATCAAAAATAGAATTATGCCAGAATTTTCTAGCACCAAACATTAAGCTGCTCATCAGTGTATCAGCAAATTGTCACAGTAAACAATAATTAATATGACAGGTAGCTGGAATGAAAGAGAAATCAAAAGTGTTATTTGCGTGCAGAGAGAGTGGCTCAAAAGACCTTCTTTCTAAGGATATCACTGTGGAAAATGGACCATAAATATTATCCAATATCTTTTTGCTCTTTCTTTAAAAACATTAATTTCATGTCACTCAGAAACTTAAATCTGGGGCCAAAGTTTACTTGTGTGATCACTTACATCCAAGGAAGGCCCATCATGGATTTTCTTAATCAAAATTTATTTTTAATGTTATCAGGAGCAGACATAACGTGTTTTAAATGTCTATGCCCTAATTAATTAATCTAAGCGAATTGCTGCTAAAAGTGCAAAAGGTAATTTACTCTGTATTGCTGAAGCACTGGTTGTCCTTCTTTTTGTGTCTGAGAAATAGAAATTATTTTTGTGGGACTTAAAGTGTACCCATCACCTCATTATTTCAAGGTGCTGAACAGCACTGGCAAGATTACTTCTTCGATATGTTCAGCAGATTTAAGCCCGTGACTTTGAAGTAAAAGACTTGTAGTCTGCACACTGCACCTGTCTCAGAGTGGACTAGCAGGTACTGTGTAGTTACCTCGAAAAAGATGCTGCTGTGTCCTTCAACATCTCAGTAAACACTGCTGATACTAATCATTAATTTAGAAAGGGCAGAAAGCATATCTTGGATTAGACTGGAACCCACAAAAAGGCATCTTTGGAATAATTTCATTTCCTGGTGTGAGCCTGCCACAAAGGCAGCAGAGTGAACAACACAGAAAATTTTCCCGGTTAGAACCATTGAGCTCAACCGGTTTGGCTCTTGCTTAAGAAAAGGATGTGTTTGAACAGGAGACAGGCTCCAGGCACTCAATGCACCTCCAAAACACTTCTGAAAAAGCAAGGGAGATCAAAAGCAAAGGAAATGTACTTTTTTTTCACAAATTTTCCCAGGAATGGCAGAATGCACCAGTATTTGCCTGCCAGCAGTTGAGCATTTCTTGCCAAGTGGAACACTTGAGAATTTTTGTTTTATTAGGCTTAGAGAAGGTAATTCCAGACATGCATTTACGTATGTTTTCTTAAAGACAGTTTGTCATCAAAAATTAAGCACTGCTTGGAGTTGCAATGTGAAATTTGTTACCTGTCACAGTTTTTGACATTTGAATCCTAATCTTTCACAACACAGACAGCCCTCTGTGATTCTGCATGGGCTCAAAATATAACCTATAAAAAGGAGAAACTATGCAAGAAGATGGAGAGATGATGTGCAAAAGAACACATGCTTTTCTCAGGAGTAGACAGCTAAAATCAACTCAAGTAGCATGAATTCAGATAAAAATAAAATTTCCGGATAGAAGTTGGACACTTATTTAGGCAGCATTATCATCAAGAATACGAGGATTTAAGTATAGTGTTATGATCATATGGTAAATGATATTGCTGGGGAGAAAGTCTGAATAGATTTGGTCTCTTTTTGATAGAGACATGATGGCATTATTGGTTTAGACCTTGAATTGCTTGAAGTGCCTGGGGTAGCCAATCTTTGCTTATTTAAACAGCTGCCATCTTGGTCACAAATGCCTCTCCTCTTTTATCCCAAGTAGTCATTTCCATTTTCCTCAATGCTTTACTAGGCTACTAGGAGGGAAAAAAATTAATTTTAAAGATGCCCTTTAATGAACCCCAGAGATTTTCTTCCAGTGTATGGTCCTTCTAAGAAATAGGTATTTAGGGCAAGAAGAGTCTGAAATAAAGGAAGGAACTTTGCTGTGACCAGAAGAGTTCAGCCAATATCTCTTGGCAGCCATTGCTGTATTTTTTAAAATGCTAGAGCACAATATTCCAAGACTGTGACTTTAAATTTCTTAAGCAAACTGTGATCTTGTGAGCTTAAAAAAGGGAATTACTTTCCTCTGTAAGAATGTACTTAAGTCTTTTCCATAGAAACTCCCTTTTAGGAGATGCTTCTTTAAGGAAGCTTTTGTATATCAGACTTAATGCCAACTTACCCCTTCTGATTTAATTATGCTGTTATCATCTCCCCCAATGATATCACTCTTGGATGAATTGGACTTTGATCTCTTCAGTGTATAGATCCCACTTTCTTCTTGTGAACTTTTAGTAAGAAAAGCTATTGTAGAAATCATAAGAATTGTACTGCACTTACATAATGTTTTTAATAAAATTACTTTCCAGATAAATTTTTTTCTACGTACTTTATATCAAAGCTAAATGATTCAGTGGAAAGACTACTACAACTTGACTATGTTTTAGCTCAGGCTTTTAGAAATAAAAGATATCGTGATCATGTGCTAGACCTCACAGTTCTTTACATTGCCAGTGTGGGAAGGTCTGCTAATTCATCACTTGGAAGACACAAGTAAATTAGGTCAACATTAATAGATGCTAAAGAAATCTTGTAATCTTTTTATTCAGAATAGGCTCGAATCCCTTTCAATGCTACCCTTTTACTCTGGTATCACTACACAGCTAGTATATTAACTTGCTCAGAAGCAAATACGCAGACAATGAGATTCACTTCTCTGCATCAGTGATTATTTTTCCAGGGACTGTAATAGCAAAAGACTTAAACATGTTGGGGCACAGTTAAGAAGCTTTCAAAGATTCATTAAGGTCAACCCCCCAACAAATAAATTATATTTTCCATTGGGACAGCAGCTTTTTCTAGACAAGACCTAAACATATGCAGATGTGTCTCTGAGATCAGAAAACTACAGAATAATTTAAGTTGAAAGACACCTCTGAAGGTCAGGCAGTTCAGTCCCTTGTTCAGAGTGGAGCCAGCCTCACAGTTAGGTCAGATTGCCAATAGAGCTCATGTGGTTAAATACAGCAGTATGATCTCTGTAAGGAGTACTTAAAGTAAATGAACTGGGACTCTGGTTAAGATTTCACTGAGGCTTTGCCATAAACTGTATGACCCACTTGGGGCCTGAATCCAGTACTCACTCAGTCCACGGAAAAATTCCCATTGACACTGATGATCTTTGGATAGGTCCTTTTGTGTCTTGCCTCTATATTTGTGAAGTAAAAATGACAAAAAACTACAGGATAATATTTTTCTATTGCTGTTGGATACTGTGAGGATGAATTCAAGAAACGTCCGTTGGTTACTTGAATGTTGCTTCTTTTTAGTCCCTTGTCTTCAAAGCTACACTTATATTTAGATTGATCTTTCTAAGGCAGCTATATGGCCCCATTACTGTGGATCTGAACAGCTCACAGCCTTTAATGCTTTTATCCTCCCAGCACCCCTCTGATGTAGGGATGTTCTATTATCCATGCTTTACTATAGAGAACAGAGATAGTAAAGCTCAGACTGGTTCCAGTGGGAATAAAATACCTGCTTACCTTTACATCTTCACATAAATGGCTTGCCCAAGGTCATTCAAGCAGTCTGTGGCAGAGTGAGTGTCCCTATGTTTTGAATTCCAGGTGAGCCTCCTCTGCCTTAAATAGAGGTTTTTTTCCTGGTATTCAGAGCTGCGTGTAGGGCAGCCATTGGAAGATATAACAGATTTGAAAAGCAGAAAAAAACCAACCCAGTTTAAGTAGCTTTTGACTAAAGGAATTGTAATGGGGCTGAAGCGGGGTGGAGGGTGTGGGGTAAGATTGGGGAAGCACTATTATTTAAAAATTGGTCATTGTATGGAAGTGTACTTTTCAAAAGTTCCAGCTGTGCTAAAATGGTTATTATAAAAAAAAGTCTGTTGAGGAAGAGGTTTCAAGCTTTTATGATGTCCTGCTGAAAGCTCTCTTTGAGATTTCGTGTCCAGTGGGAAATGAATGGTGGAGTCGAGAAAGAAGGTGGTGTAATCATCTGGTTAAGCAGCCAGGATCAGGCTGCTAAAGCAGGTAAATGAGCAGTGTTGTGACAGGAAAGAAGGAGAGAGACAAATTTTCAGGAGAGCATAGCACGGATATGTAGAACACATAGAACAGAGGGTTTTTTTATAAGGTTCTATTTTAGTGGACACTTAAATGTTCCTAATGAATGCCTTCAGGTACCTAAATCCCAGTGACGTTCAAAACAAACACTACAGGAAGTCTAGGTCTACTTTGAAGTATCACATCCCTTTGGAAGTTTATGCTTTGATGAGGGGATGAACAATGACAAGGAAGAACTTGGAGGATATTGGTTTAGGTCACTCCTATTCACCTTCTGGTGATCCATTATTAAAAGGAGCTATAGTCAATATTTTATCCATATAATAGTACAAATGATGAATGTACACGTTTATGTAAGTTCTACATTCCTAAAATGACAAGGTCCAGCTCTGCTCTCCTCTTGATGCAACAAGGCAACACTCTTGACTTCATAGCAGTGAGGATTTTTTCTCCCCCTTTTTTTTTTTTTCCCAGCATGGGATGGGACAGTGTGCAACCTGAGTAAGTCTGGAGATGATACAAAACTGGGAAGAGCAGTTGGTAGACTATGGCTGTGCCACCATTCAGAGAGACACTGGCAAGCTGGAGAAATGGGAAAACAGGAGCCTCATGAAGTTCAACAAAGGAAATGCAAGGATCTGTACCTGGGTGAGGAATAGTTCCATCCACCAACACTGGTTGGCACTGACCAGCTTTGCAGAGAAAGACATGGGGGTCCTGGTGGACAAGAAGCTGACCATGAGCCAGAAACGTGCCCTTGTAACAAAGGCGATCGATGACATCCAGGGTAGCCTTGGGAAGAGCACTGCCAGCAGACAGAAGGTTACCCTTCCCCCATACTCTGCATGTGTAACACTACTGGATTGCTGGGTCCAGTTCTGAGCTCCACTGGGAAGAAAGACATGAACTCACCAGTGAAGGGCTGCAAAAATTATTAAAGGACTGGAGCATTTTTCATATGAGGAGAGGCTTGATAGATCTGGGACGGTTCATCCTAGAGAGGAGAAGATTCAGGGGGATTTGTGGTTCTGTGAGGGGACAAGGACTCTACTCAACAAAGCTACAGCTGTAGGATAAAACCTGGAAAATTAAATCTTGATGGAAAAAAAAGTTTGTGGAAATTCCCTTAACATATGGAGAAGAAACTAGAATTAGGATTAGACTGGAATTGAAGTGACTTGCTGGGATGTATTGTGTGATTCCTGGTACAGCAATAAGATCTTCCATCATCTAGATGGCCAAGTTTATGGCTCTAGTGTCATTACAGATTATTAACTATTGCTATTATTATTACTACGACTAAAACAAAATCCCAATTAACTTTGGGGCAAGAGAGAAATAACAGAAGGATATATCCATTAAAGGCTGTCTGGAGACAAGTCTGTGGTGTTCGATGGAATTGATCCAGACCTCTGGACCTTTTGGCTTTGCAACAACCTTATACTTGTAAAGTTAATCATATTCTTGTGACTAAATCTAGTTTCTCTCCATGATGCTGAGCTGTACCGTGTCAGCTTTCTGGCTACATCTTTGAAGGTCTTTGTGTTCCATCTTGCTGGTTAAAAAAGACTTAGGTTATTGGTTTGGTATCTATAGATGGAACTTTATGTAGATGTCATGATGAGCAATATTCTATTAGGTTTTCAGCACTACAGCTGACAGGTGACAAAATGAGATTTTTTGCTTAGTTCTGACTTAGGCTGGAAAGTGTCAGGTCCCCAAACCTGTCCACAAAGGCTTAGAAGATTGCTGCATTTTGAAGAAACATTAACTATACTTAAGGGGAAAATCAGCTCCTGCTCTTAATCTTCATAGTAAAACATGATGCAGAATGCACTAATGTCATTATATACAATTGTATTGCACAAGTAAACACTAGAGGAAGTCTACAGGTTCTGTCTAGCTACCAGTCCTGCAGGCCTTAGGTGTTATTAATAAAACATATAAAATTGTAATCGTGAAACAGATTTCAGGCTTGATATGGAGGTCCAATTCTAACAAAGGAATGTCTAAAACCAAGGAAGCATTTAGAATCCTACTAGAAATGAATAATACTTTTATATAAAGTTATATAACATACTTGACAACAAAATAGAGTTCTACTTTCCAAATTTCAGGCAGTTTTCCTGGTCTTGTAATGGCTTTGTAGTGTGGAGGGGTGAAGATCAAGAAGGTCCAGAATTGTGGCCTCAGTGCTATATATAATATAAATATTCCTTGCAGTGATAAAATGGTAGAGAGGATGAAGGCTTACGATGCTGTTGTTCTTATCATTAGGAAACAGAGATGGCTTGAGAGGAGCAAGCTGTAGTCAGCAAAATGGTATCATTAGGCTAAGATGCCACCCTGTGCAGACACACAGGCAGTATGAATCACTTTACTGGAGGGAGCAATGGGAGAAGTTAATATTGCTATCAGTGCAAACAAGGAAAGTTGCCAAATTTTTGCATTGATGATATATACAAATAAGAATACTGGAATGCTCAGGCCAACTCTTACAGCTAAACCAGACAAACAAAACCCCAATCCTCTTAAAAAACCCAACATTCAGCACAGGTCAACTCCAGCACTATAACAACTGATGAATCAGGAATATTTTTAGTAGAACCTACCTGTGACCTTGCCCAGGGTAAGTGATTTGATGGCCTTAAAATCAATCTCAGAAAAGTTATGTTTGAGTTTGAGAACTTGATCAACCTGGAAGAGGTCAATAAAATTAGTTCATTATAACAGCATGGAGACACCCTGAGATCTCTCTGTACTGCAAACTTCTGGGAATGCTCTCAGCTGCAAATCAGTTAATTCTGCCCCCAAGTGTGATTCAGTTTCTAAAGATAGCAAAGTGAATGTGCTTTGATTTTAGCATGAGAAGCTGAAAGGTACACCAGAATAGTCATAATAAAGGGCTTTAAAGAAACCTCCCCTGCAGAAAAGCTTAAAATGTTTGAGACTGAAATCCCCCTGCTTCCCAAAATCCATGTCTAGTCATTTCAGAATACACTCAAAGGAGGCCTCTCTAGAAATGTACTGTGAAGAATTACTTCTGCATAGAAGAAAACCACACTGCAGCAGACAACAGAAGACGGGTACTTGATGAAAAGCCTGGCTTTTAGCATAAGCCTTCTTCCTAGATAGTCAGGCCTAACCACCCTAGTTGCATGCTGTGTTGTTATTTTACCACCCAGACATAGTAACTGTAGACAGAAGAAAAACTCTGGCGTTCCCTGTGTTTCTGTCTCCTATTCCTTAACACATGGCTTCTCTGCAGACTCCCTTCCCTGTTACATGACTGCTGCCCAGATCTAGCCAATTTGTTTTGTAATATGAACTGCTATAATCAGCCTCAGAAGGAAAACAGGAGCAGTAAGATGGTCCTCTTCTCCCTGACTTGGAAAAACAGGTGATGCAGGGAAACAGGGCAGAGGAGGGTTCGCGGCTCTCATGAGATCATCACATTCAGCATGGCTTGCTTCTAGCAAAGGGACAGGGCACTGTCATGCAGATCATGGCTGCACCCTGCCTTCCCTCAGTTTTTCCTTTACTGTTAGAGGATAAGGCAGCTGGGGTCACATTCTGCCTTGGGGCACATACCCTAAATGAAATTACATTCCCAGGTGCCTGTTTCTCAGCTGTTTTTCTCCTTTTGACATTTTTTTCATGTTCCATACTGAATACTTTCTCTGGGACTACTGGTCACACAGACATCCTGATGTTCCAGAACCACTCCAATGGTCCAGATAAACTTCGGGCCAAAGCTGTTTCTTAATTCACAGATTGTCAGAGACAAGGGAAGGATGACTCAACAGAAAACACCATAGTTGGGCACACTTTGAAACAGGGTCTGGATGGAGTTCTGTTCTAGCCTACGAGGCTGTTCTGCTGCTGGACCAGCTTTGGTTGTATCAGATCAATGAGAGACCTTTGTCTCCTGCTGGTGATCAGACACTGAAATCAGCGGTTCTGCTTGTGGCATGAAGTATAATTCAACACTCAATCCACGGCATACCTGAACGATGAGCTCTCTGCCTTCTCTGTTAATCTTCACATGGTGCAGCTCTCGGTTAGCAAAATTTCCAGAGTCAATGGTGAAAATGAGGAGCCCATCCTTACTCAGCTTGTATCGGACCTGTAAACTTCCTTAAAAGCAGAGCAAAATTCTATGTATAAAACCTGTGCAAGTAATGAGATACTGTTCAATACCTTTGCAAAACATATAGCTCATTTTCTTTTTATTACAGTGGAGTAAGAAGGTTAAAAAGTCAAGAAAGAGGTTGAAGAGAAATGAAAGAGTTCAAATTGTAATGAAAAGTGTGAAAAAAAAACCCGCACTGAAGAATTTTCCTTCCCACTAGCTAACAAACGCTGGACTGGAGAAACACAGCTTAATGGAGCAACTCAGCATATCAGAAAGTGTGTCTGGCTGCAGGTCAGACATTTAGCACTGCCACAAAAACTGATCTACGTTAGTCTGTTAAAGATCGCTTCCACCAGAGGGCATGCAGGTCTTGTACCATTCTATGAAACCGATATTGGTGGATTTCACTATTCCTTTTCATCAGGATGTAACAGACAATGCAGAAGACAGTGACAACTGTGAGAATTATAACTTAATTTTAAACATTTAAACGCCCAGACTCATTATAATTTATATGCAATACAAGAAAAGATATATTGTGAATGTTTATACAGAAAAAATATTTTTTACTTTGGTGTTCTAATGTATTTGAAGAAATAAATATAATTCATATAAAAATGAATGCCAAACATCTCCTTCAGTCTTTATATCGAAAAAAAGCATTGTGTCTTCTGATAAATAACAGTACCATAACAAATCAAAATGCACAAGAAAACAAGGAACCCAATATGAATTTTAATTCATCCACAAATGACTCCAGGGAAAGTGTATATACACACAGATATATATATAATTTAAAAGGAAAAGAACCTATTCTGATAAAATCCTTTCGAGTTTACTTTTCTGGGAATTGAGTAGCAGGGAGAAAAAAATTCTCTGAACTTCTGGAGCTCTTTTTATGAATCATCAACCTAAATAAGTGGAACAACAGTGGTACCATAGAATTAAAAAGATTTTCTGAGGCTACTTTTTTACTATCTCCAAGGAGAAAATGAATGCTGACAGCACCACAACCCTGAGCAAAGTGTTGTTCATTTATTTGCTGTTCTCACAATCATCATTAAAAAACTCCCATCTCCTTCCATTTCAGCACTTCTGTTAGCACAAGTTCAAACTATTCCAAGTATCACTAGATTCTGCAGAAGGCTACAGGCAAACATTACCTATGCTGACTGATAGGGACCAACTGAATGACCGTCACTGAAGGATGTGTTCACACTGTTCTAGCTCTAGGATTGGTTTCAGTGTTTGCAGAGGCAACACCTGTGTATGCATCATGATGCAGTGCTACATGAGAGGAGCCCACAGCACACCTGCGCGAGCTGCTGCCTGTGCGTGGTGCACCGCAGCGTTGTTCAGAGAGACCTCTGATCCCAGAAGCAGTCTGGCTGTTTAATGAGATGAATGAGCAGCCCTGCTTGGCTCCTACATTCAGCCATATTAATGCTGCAAGCTGCTAGGTCTAGAGTGAGTGTGAGAGGACATGGGGCAGTTCTCCTTCACTACATCGTATGGACGTACCTGCTCCCTTCAGTCTTTCAAGTCCTCCCTCAATAAGGTCAGCTCTGTTGTCCTACAAGCTACTGTAAAACCACTTTATCAAGAGCTTAAAACAATGTATAAATTTCCTGCAGAGGGGGAATTTTGCCACTTCTACACAACTCACAGTGAACTTGGCAGTCCTTCCAGATCAGACCCAGAATACAGTTAAGATCATCCCTCCTCCTTTTCCCTCACCAGGGTGTTTTGGCTCCTCAGGCTTCTAAGAGATGCACTTTTTGTAATATTCAGTGTCCCAGATGAGTACTGCTGCTCCTGAGTTTTGGAGGTTAGAAAAAAAAAAGCTTCCAAAACCAAGAGGAAAAATGAGAAGGAACTACTATGAAGAGGGCTTTTTTAGCTGATTGACAGGGGTGCTGGATCCAGTGAGTTTTTAAAGTGAAAATTAAAAAAAGGAGATAAAAGGCATTTACTTTCTCACACAGAGTCATGGATGTTAGAGGGGGATTTGTGAAGAGATCAAGTTCAGCAACAACTGCTAAATTATTCAGTGTGATATTATAGGTCCTGATTCAGCTGCCCCAAATCATACTGCAAAACTCCTATACCCTCATTGCATAGCCAGGACTATGAGTTCCTTACTCTCTATCACCATTACTGTCACACTTAAAGGTCTAAATTTAAATCACAATTCCATTTTCTGGTACTGAATTAAAGATGCATCAATAGGGAATAAGTGTAAACACCTTACAATCACTTTACTCTAGAGAGGCAGGAGAAAAGAAGCCCAAGGGAAAGGAATTTAAAGTACCTTCTTCAGACTTGCTTGTTAGAGCAGTGGGAGAGTTGATAAAAATTGGAAAGGTTGCCTGACCCTGCATACCACAGCTGAGATGCCCACACAGAATAAGATGAAACAAAGATGTAATAGTGTAAGAGATTGGTCCAAACTAGAAATCATGTCCCAGCAGAAGTACTTTATAGGCCGCCTCTTACCTGGAGCCTTTGAAAGGTGTGCAGATGCGAAAACTGGAATGAGGCCCAGATTTGGTCTGTGACCTTGTACTAATTGCTTAGTTTGCAACTGTGAAAAAACTTCTTTGCTCTTTTTGAATGCTATGAACACAGCAGTATATAAAAATATAAATGGTACTACTATATACAGGTGCTCAACATAGCAACCAGTATATTTGTGTTCAAAGAGAGTCAGCAAGATACGCAATCTATCAAGGCTCTCGGCTGCTGCAAACAGGGATTTAGCCACTGACTTCATCAGAGAAGCACTGATTTTAAACCAGAAAGTGTCTGTTCCATTTGTTGGGACACAACGGAGGAGGTTCTTGACATCCGTTGAGAACAGATCTTACTTTCCATAGTTGTATAATTTTACCTTAAATCATTTAGAGAGATCAGTGAATAGTATCTTCCTTTATCAAATTGCTTTGAATTCCAATGGCAAATTTTTTGGATGGCTGCTCTCCAAAATCATTGAATTCAAATTGGCATTTTGCCTGGGGTCAAATTTGCATTAATATAAACCAGAAGTAAATGAGCTCATTTCTCCAAAGGTGTTCTGGAATTTACACCAGTGTAGCCAAGAGCTGATTTTGGCTTGTATTCAGTACCAAAACTTCTTTCGCTATCATAGTACAGGATAATTTGTTTGGAAGATTACATTGCCATTTTGCTACTTGACAGGAAAATAAAGGTATTATTAATTAGGATTATTATTAAGAATTTTTTTTTTCTCTGAATTTTGATTATCTGGTCCACTGACTTTCTCCATCACAACAGCCCGGTGTCACTAACTGCAAATAAAAATCTGTGCATAAACCAGCTCTATTCTCCCTATTCTCTATTCTCTCTCTATTTTGCATCGTTTTTGCCTCACAATAGGGATTCACACTAATCATGAGCAGTGTAATTTCTGGCAGTCTTGTTGCAGTCATGCCTGTCATCCTCTTCAGCTCCCCGTGCCTGAGCATGCACACCTGGAGTGCCATAATGCTCAAGCAATGCACTGCCTGTTGTGTTTTCTTCCTTCTCTGATGTATGTGCAATTGCTGGAGGCAATTTCTATTAAGCCCACAAATGAGGGAGGGAAGGAAAGAGAGAGGTGTCATGTTTTTGGCCTTGGGCTAGAAACTTTTACTGGGCATATTACCCCAGCAGTGTTAAGTAAGAGGAGATTCACGCTTGATTACAGTCATCCCTTTCAGCTTCAGTTCTGTAGACTGCAGATCAACATGGAGATGCTGTGCTAGCTCCAGAGTAGCAGAAAAACAGAGCAGGCATAGTTTAACCACAGTGTTACAGAGTGCAGCATGGCCTCTTTTTGCCACTTCTGGAGGAAATGAGCCCATGTGGGCTGCCATGTGACTGTGATGAGACCACTGCCAGTACCAAAACTGGTCTGCTACACATCACTGTGGCCTTCAATCTGTAATCTTCAATAGCGTAATCCATGACTGTAGGGCTAAATGACATCTCTCTGCTGGTATCAAACAGCTACAGAGCCCTTTTAACAGGGGTCCTGAGGGTCCCCACGTGCAGCGGGAAGTTCTGAGAAACAGAGACCAAAGGGCATCCTTTATTTACGCCATCCCATGCTGGTGACTAGGTTGGGGATGACTTTTCTGAAACAAAACACTCCCAGGACACTTCAGTGGTGATAGAGGCCAGGGTTAGTACTTGCTAGCAGTATGCTAATGATCAGTGTCAGTGTAACCAACCTCCAGGCAGCTACAGGAACAGCATCGTGCCTTCAAGCTGTTTCTATCTTTTTGCCGAAGACAAGGAAGATGTAACAGGAGCTCTTAAGTCTAGTGGTAACAAGGACATTGAACTGGTTAAAGATTTCAAAGTGTTCAACCCAAAGAAGAAAAAAAATATTCCCAAACTGCACAGTGTGAAGAAATACCTTGGTCATGATGTTACATACTCTGTGTCCAAAACCTTTACTGATTGAATGTGTCAACAGGACAGTTGTCTTTCTTTTGCCTGTGTCTGCAGCAGTGCCTGAATGGAAGGTAAGAAACATCTGGTGGCTTTGTGGCCTATGCCCACTAACTTTACATTAATTCTGGACTGCTAAAGCTTGTGTTTAAAATCAAATATTAATTTTTAAATAATCAGCTGGGAAAGGCAACATGGAAAAAAAATGTTACAGAGAGCGTTCTAGCTCATGAGAAGTTTTCCTGGCTTGAAAGATCTCACTCAGTGCTAGTTATTTGGAAAAAGGTTGAAGGAGTTCTGCAGAAAACAATAAAATGGATACTGGGATTTTGGTTTATAAATCCATTAATCATAAGCAAAGTTCTTGTCACACATGTCACCAGGATCACAGGTCTTGTGTCATTTAGTCTTGAAGAACCAAACAGCAAAGAAGGGAATGACATGCCCTTTGAGTCTGAGACTTCTCTGCAGGACCTCCATTTACAGAAACTGGTTTTAAATGAGTCCAGATTGAACCAAACATCTTTGCCAACTTCAGTAGCACTTTTTAATGACTTAAAACTGGCTGAAGCAGCTGGCAAGACATCTTACGCCATTTGGAGAAGTTGAGATTAGTTCAGAGAGCACATGTGAGTGGCACATGTAAAATGTCAACTTTATCAACATCACATAGCATCAGGAAAAGTCATTTAAATGAGGGCAGCTCACAACTCTAATTTGAGAGAAACATATATGTATGCAATAATGAAAAACAGAATTAGGAAAAGGGCCTTGGACTCCCCTGCATGTCTTATTGCCTCAGAGGCACCCAGAAACAAAGGAGTTTAGGACCAACAGAACCTCTTACAGCTGTCTCAAACTGGCAGTCACCCTCGTCAGACTGTAAAATGTTAACTATACCACTGCATCCACTCTCAGCACTCACCTGAGCTATAGCTAAAAGAGAAAATAATTAAGGAAGGCACCAATTAAACAAAGGGTGGAATACATTAGTGAGGCTAATGATTAAAAAAATATTAATTAATATATTTAGCACAGAAAGCCATTCAAAGCTCATAAAGTGGAAATGTTTGTTCATTCCTGATCACAGAACAGTTCATGAAAGTTTTCAATCATCTCTACTGCAAAATACCTCTCTTGCAACTTGCACAGCTTCAGCATGACAGTGTCCCTCTTCATAGCCTAGATATTTAAAAATGAACCACAGTTTTCTTCGTTAGGAGCAGCTGACTAAGAAACCTGCTCCTTAATTAGCAGCTTCTCCACAGGGATATTTACTCAGTAAATTTACTCTTCAGTGGAAGTGCCACTGGTGATTTGAAATCAGAACAGGGCCCATCTCTTCAGTGTCCAGTGGTGTCTAAGAAAGTACTTGCACAATTTTAGGAGGTGACTCTTCCTATTTGTTTTGCATGGAGAAAACAAAGAGGCAAAAATGTTGAACATGTTTGCTGATATGATTACTCAGCTATTGAATTTGCTTAGATGAAACTGTTTCATAGGTTTTAAAAAAAGAATCCACTCCCACGATTTTTTGTAATCTCTCACGGTAGTGAAAAAAATAGGTGCTTATTTGAATGCCTCCTACTCAATGCTTGAGACATTCCGGAGTTAAGGATTATATTCAGGCCACACTATATTTTAAAAAAAATCCACTATTTCCGTGTTGCACTTCTTCAATTTGGGAAAAAACACACCACCAGAAGTCCCTAAAGGAGCCTGTCTGGAGGTCCACAATCTCAGTTCACTTTGCAATCCTGCTAAGGCAGCTGGAGCCAGATTGAGAATGTCACTTAAACATCAACAAATGTAGCTAGCTCCCTTACGTGACTGACAAATGTGTTTAACCTTCATAGACCTCATTCCTGCCAGCCGCCAGTTGGCTTAACACAGGCTGACCAGCAATTAAAAAGGAACTGGCAGATGCTTCTTGCTCCAAAGCTAGAAAATATTGCAAGTCTAAAAGATGACCCAGAGGACCACAGTCATAGAGCTCATCATGCATGTACTGAGTGGCTTAAACACAGAGCTTGTTCCAGTGATTTTAAGGGGAACACTCGTCTAAACAAAACAGTCTATGTCCTTGCTGATGTGGCTGGGCCTAAAATTGGAACAGGGCTAACCCATGGATGTGGGATAATGCTAAACACTGTCTCTCCAGTTCAGCTTATGGGTAAGCATACACAGTGGGGTATTTATGTACCCCGGAGGCAATGGACAGAGCATTGCCACAATTTGTGATCTAACAGCTTGATGACTGCTGACAAATTGTCGTCTTTTGTGTCACAGTTTATCTGTTGGTGAAGCAGATGAATGTTAACATCCTTTGGAAAATGACATGAAACCTCTGGGTGAGCAGCAATTAAAAAAAATACTATTAGTCATTATGATTATCTCTCCATTCCTAGATATTTCTTTTTGGTGAAGGAACTGGTTGCGGTTTCTTTTACAAAGCAATGCTACATTAATTATCTTTTTTTCCTGGTGGTGACTGAAGGTAAAGAGGAAGGGAAGAGCCGAGGGCATCAGATGCAGTTAAGTCTCCCTGAAATTATCTGCTTTCTGATGGTGAGATTTATTCTGGTAAATTTTAACCTACACTTTTTCTACACATTCTTTGCAATACTGAAAGTCACTATAAGATGCTTCATTAACAGAATCTAGCTGTATGATACTATTGGACCTGATGCTCAGATCTCTCTGTCTTTAAACACACACTGGATGCCATTAGTCTTCTCACGGTCAGACATTCAGTAGGCCCTACGGTTTACTCACCTTTGTACAAAGAAGAATCTTCCCAGGCTTTCATCTCACACTATACTTTTTATTTAAGACTAGCATAGCAGCCAGGCTGGCAGAAAGAACTTTTATTCTTTACTCAGTGAATGAAATAAAAAGTATCATACTATGAATTTTTTTTCCAGAAGTTAAACCTGGCTTTGCAAATTGTACATCATCACTAACTCTGCGAACCGCTTGCAGGCAAAAAAGACTGAGATCCTCTGTTGTGATACCCTGAGGAATTCATACCAACCTCCCCTTACAGAGATCCTGGCTCAGTTTCCATTCTTTCCCTAGTATCTTTCAACCATTCCTGTTTCAGTTTTCACAGTACAGATAACTGTTCTCGCATGGACTTGTTTCATGCTGACCTAACAAATTGCCATAATGTTCAGCAATGAGAACATGGAAAAAAGATGGTCTGAAAGAAAAAAAAGAAACAATCGATTTGATCACTACATGATATCTGTGGAGCCAGAGAGCGAGCAATAATATTTTAAATAAAACTATAGAAAAATAATCATATGCCTCTTTCAAACCTCCTTTTCATTCTTAACTCATAATAAAGACAGCACAGTACTTTGTGGATTAATGGCTTTCTGAGGTTAATGATCCTTGTTTGTGTTGAGCTCTGTAGACATTGCCTGACTGGTCACTAATCTCTGGGAAATGTTCTGCTCCTCTGACTAGTAAGTCCATCTAAGCACTGCCTATTTCAGAGGTTATGCCAGCCCTGTGACTGGATAAGCTGGATCCTTTAATCAGTGACCTTTTGCTGATTATAGCAAACTCTCAAGGGAAATATTTGAGTTTCATAACAAGCCACAACCACTGGCATACAGAGAACCAACTTGTGTTCCTAAGTCATCTAATGGAGAAAATCAGAGGAAGGATGAAACATTTACTTAGTAACAAACCCAGTACAAGAACCATATAAAGGTAACACTGTGATGACTTCTGTCACAAAATAAATGCTTATACACATATACTTTGACTACTTTACCTTCAAATGCATACTTCTGCAATCTTTCACTGATTCATAGAATGGTTGAGGTTGGAAGGGACCTCTGGGGGTCATGCTCAAGCAGGGACACTCAGACTCAGTTGCCCAATGCCGTGTCCAGATGGCTTTTGAATACCTCCAAGGATGGAGACTTCACAATTCTCTAGGCAAGATTCATCAGTGCTCAGTCACCCTCACAGTGAAAGAGCTTCCTGATGTTCAGATGAAATTTCATGTGTTTTCTGTTTGTGCCCATTGCCCCTTGAGTGGCCTTACAATGACATCTGCCAGCTCTCCCCGCACTCATGGGTGCCTCCTACCAGGGCCCATGGATTTATGTATGCCCAGTTTGGTTAAGGACCCAGGCTGGCTCTTTGAAGTATTATTATCTTGGGCTCTGTGTTGTGTGGAAGCAGTTACACTGCTCCTAGGCAGCACCTGAGCCAGCAGTTCTGCTGGACTACAGCTCTCACTGCACATCTCTCTACATCCACCACTCAGATAATACACAGTATAAGAATAACAGAAAAAGGATTACTATCAATCCTCAGGGTTAAAGGTTTTGGTATAATGGGTTTTGAAAAGATCCTAATTTCAGAATTACTGAAGAGCATATATATATATATATATATATATATATATATATCTATATCTGCAGCATACGTTTAAACACAGGAGCTTGTGACCCTCTGTCCTTCCTCCCCACCCCTTTCAGGACAGCTCCACACAAAGCCAACAATAAAAATGAGTTTTCAACTGCAAAATGTGAGCTAGGAACTTAAGTCCTCTAAGAGATAAACACCTCCTCCAAACAAATGGGAATGTATTTTTATTTCCTAGCTGATTAGCTGCAGCCAGTGGTTTGGGATTTTATGCCAGATACCAGTAAGTTCAAAGTCAGTCTGTATAAATGCAGAGCAGAGATCAATTATTAACTGCATCCTCAGCCTTTTCTGCTCAATGTAATCCAGTTACAGTTGCCTTGTTTTTCCCTTGTGGGTCTCCAGAACAACTCTTGACCCTTCAGTTTGGCAAAATGCTCTTCATGAGTATAAACATGCCCATGAATCCAGCTAATGAGACAGATCTTTCAGTTCTCATGGAAAGCAAATAAAAAAAAATCTGCCAGACTCCTTGGCTGAATGTTGTGGCTGCATCTCCTTTCAACTTAGTTTTGTACACTTAAAGATTTCGAGTGCCATATGCTAAAACAAACAAACAAAATCGGTTTTGGGAGCCGTCTACCTCTTCTCTCAAAGACTTTTTAGTGCTGGATTTGAACTGAAAGCTAATCAGTATTCCTGTTTTCTGTGAAGTGTGCTTACAGCGGGGAATTATCCAAGGGACCAGAGATGTTTCTAACCAGAGGAGATCTCCTGCCACCCCAGCCCTTTCTACTCATGGTGCCACAGCCAGCCTCCCACTTACAGGCAACCAGGAAAAATTTATTTTACATTCACCATTCCCAATCAAACTCTTACTAGTCCCTCACTTGGTAAATAACGTCAGATTTTAGGGCCAACTACAACAATTGGTTGAAATTATTTTTAGAAGATAAATAGTCCTATCTGCCATATGAAATCACTTAATGAAATCACTTAACCAGAGTTAGACTGGGAACAATTCTGTCTCCTCACATACAGTTGCTTGAAAACCAGTCTCCTCAACAAAGCTGTCTCCCACACTTCACAACACGACTCACTCTCCTGCTCCTATTCTGTTTAAAATAACTCTGCCTGAACCTTGGCACCATTTTCCACTTCAGACACATAAATTGTGCAGGTTGTTCAATGGGTGTTGAAAGTCTGTAAGACAGAAGGTGTTCTCAGAAGACAAATGCACTAGCAATAGCATAGCCTAGAGGATCTTTATGCAGCAGTTAGTTATGTCCTGTGGTACCCACATCCCAAAACTAAAACTTGCAAGGTGGTAAAGCAAAAGAACCACCAAAGTCACCCCCAATACCTACCCTCCAGTGTTTCAATGAGTCCAGTTTTCCCTAATTATTTCAACTTTACCCCACTGAACTCTGGAATGCACAGCATAAACAGAATGAAAAGTTTCTTTGCCTCAAAGACTGAACCAGATTTTTTGCCTTTCTTTATCACTGAATGACAAAAGCTTTATTTTTGCTTGAGAAAAGTTGTTGGAGGTGAAGCTCAACAGACTTGCAAGGCAAAAAACATAAGGAGAATGTACATGCCTTCATCAGAAAGGCTGCTTCTGACTTAA
Organism: Athene cunicularia; assembly: GCF_003259725.1. Lineage (NCBI taxonomy): Eukaryota > Metazoa > Chordata > Aves > Strigiformes > Strigidae > Athene > Athene cunicularia. The sequence goes on from NW_020799107.1 coordinate 23,105,877, forward strand.
AGTCAGGGGGAGATTACAGTTGTTTTCTAGTTTATTAAAAAGAAAAAAAACAGTAGCTTCTCACGAATTACATCTATTTCTTATTTGCAGAGTGTTAATTCAGCTCACCTCTATTACAGGTTTTGGTTTCTTTTCCTATTTACTTCAAATATCATCTGATTTCAAAACCTTATAAGACATGGCAGTAGAGTTGATTTAGGTCCTGCTACTGTATTCTAGTATCAGAGACCTAACAGGAGAATTACTCAAGCTGGTTTCATTTGTACTTTTGTTTTGAAATGTGCCTTTTCGCTTGTCTTTAATCTCTCCCATGCAATTTCAGAGTCTTGGTTTCCAAAAGAAACTGAGAATAGAGCTCACTGTGATGGCAATAGGTATAAATCGAAAGAAATTAAAAAAAAAAAAAAAAGGACTCAAATTGTTTAATTTCTTTTGAGATCAGATAAATAGAGATAAATTTTCAATCATTCTAGGATAGTGTGAGATTCTATGTCTTTTCTTTGATGCTGGCTATCTGTTGTTTTTCTAGATTAGGAATCATACTGTTTCCATGGAGAAAACCAACAATACTGAGAATCAAAGACTCAGGAAAATGTTTTTTACACAATATACTTCATCATATTCATATCACATTTGATTACTTGCAGGGGGGAAGGAAGAAAGTAGAATACTAACAGTTTCTTTCTTAATATTTTTCTTTCCCATCAATTATTGTCTTTAGGGATCAAGGAAAAGATAATAATACTAAGGTACTGGTAACTTGGTGAAATCATGTAAATGCAAAAACCTACAGTGGAAATTTGTCCTGGGAAGGAAAAAACTATTTTTTTCTTGGCAGCAGCTTCCCATGATATGAATAACTTCTGTGGACTGACACAGCGAAAAGGCTAATTAGAGATGTTTACCCATTTTCTGTAGCTTAGCAATGGGCACTATAATTTGAAATTTCTACAGCACTGATATTAAAAACACACTGCCAGTTATTACAGTACTGCTAATCTTTTGGTTGTGGGATCAATGGGACTATGTGAGCTTTACATACGTACGCATATACACACCCATCTATATACCTGTATACACGCCCATCTATATTCAATACATACACATCTCTTTATATGTGTAATTTAAAAAATCCATGGGTATAATATGTAAGACTGGGGAGGAGTGAACAATGTTAAGTTATTGCATACAATTTTTAAAGACACATGCATGATTTAGAATCATAAATATTAACTAATAGTAGAAAGAATCCTTAAATCATCTTTAAAAATATCAGCTTTTGAAAACTTACCCATAAGCTGCTAGGACATGAGTCAGTTGATCAGAAGTAAGAACAATCTTGTGATATTGATGATATCTCTGGTTGGGAACTGTTTCTAGAAATGTTATCTGGTGGGCACTACTGATCATCTCATTTTATAGAAGGAAGTTGTCTGTATAGGTCTAGAATTGTAGCTTCTACATTGACATATGGTGGTACCCAACATCTATCATAATTTTACCTCCTTCATGAACCACCTGGAGTCTAAGGATCCAAGCACTGGAAGGGCTTTCTGTGTGGGCAGCATCGATCTGGGTGGGTGAAGTCATGAGTGGGCATGAGGAGATTTTATTTCCTTTCCTAGACCTGACACTGGCCTGTTGGGTAACTATAAATGAATCATTTTACTACCACAATTCTAGTGTCTTAGTCAATATGTACTGCATCTTCTAATGATATGACCTTTTTTACAGACTGACAGTGCAAAGTGTTTTGGGGTTAAATGTGATTATTTATTAATTTTACTGAAACCAATTGATTTTACAGGAAACATTTCACAGCTGACTGGATTAGACCATAGCTGCCCCTATACAAGTTCAGTTTCATTTAAGCCCATTTTAATATACTTTATGAATAAGCCTGGCAGACAATTTCACTTCTTTTATGTTAAATATTCTGAATTATCAGATACATTATTCTCATTGTCACTTTTATTAACTAATAATTTGCCTAGTTATTTTGTGAATAATAGAGAAGAGGAATAACAGGATACAAAAGTAGTAGCTTGAAAAATACTTTTAAAAGGTGAAGTATTAAAGTATACATATATGTTCAAATAGAGTTTCTTAACAAGTGGAAAGGGTCTTGGGGTTATGGCAAAGAATATTACTGCTCAACTCTTAAGCGTAGAATGCCCATTCCCATTTCACCAGGAGCCTAACCTTTATTTAACCAATCAGTTATCCAGCAGGGACCAGCTTAGGTCCCACTATACATTGTCAGAGTCAACAAGATTGCTTGAAAATGAGCCAGTAAGACAGAAGGAATTGCACTTGCTTTTAATGTTACAAAGGACATTGTTATTCATAGTCCAGTAACTTTATGACAAGCATATACCTCTTGGAGGAAGAAAGAGTAACATATCTGAACATTATTTTCATTGGAATAATTTCAATTCCAACAAAGACTGAAAAATAAGAGGATACGAGATTTAAAAAATTATTACATTTGGGACAAAAGGCAAAGAATATACATGACTGAAATTAATGTCTTGAAAGAATTACACAGAAGTGTGCACAGAGTAACCCTGAAAGAGACTTTCAGGAGTTAACCAAGGTCAGCAAGTTATCTTAATAATTCCTCGTGTATAGTGCTACATTTTATAGTTCAGAGTTTTGGAGGCTGACATTTTACCAACCCTCTAAACTACTGTTACCGTTTTTTGACGAGTGAGTACATAGAGGTACAGACCTGAGAAAACCACCAGTGTTTAAATTCCCTGAGTGTACTGAGAGCTGCTCCACCTAATATCCAGAAGTACTGAGAGTCCCTGTCTCTAACTAAAGCGGAAATCTGCAGATGGTGCAGCTGCCAAAATGCAAGGCTTATCTCTGCTCCCGCTGAGCTGCCACAAGAGATCCCAGTGTTCTGATCACAACCCCTTGGCCAACCACCCTTAAGAGTCCCCCCTTCCAGAACTTCACAATTATAGTTTGGTTACAGTTGTATTTCATCAATAAAAGTCAATTGACTCATGTTTCTAAGGTCATTTTACACTACTCTGGCAGCAGTAAATGTGATTTAAATGGATATTACATTTTCAGTCACTTTAGGGCTATTTCCGATTGCCTGAGTGGCATCAAGAGACCTGAGTGTAACTGAGAAGCAGATTCCAAGGTTTCAACCTCAGCAGGGAATAACCTCTGCTACCCTGGAGCTACACCATGGAATATTCATATATCTGAAAATCAGAGACATTTGCCTCAGAGCAAATCAGAGATGGAAATCTGGGACTGACAGGAGAGGAGACAGGGTTTGCTCAGTAGTTCCACCACCCTGTTGTGACTTCACTTAGTGAATACGGGTCTAGGCCGATACTATGCCAGGCACCCCTCCCAGGGATTTGGACACTCATCCCATGCCAGCCCAAATGCTAGCCACATGACATAACCAGGAGATAAACTGCAAAGCCCATATAGAGACTAAACCATTTTTTTCCCCTCATAGTTTCATTTGACAGTACTTGAAAGCTTAGCTATTTTAGAATTTGTAAGGCTTCAGAGTGGTCTGGGTCATTCGGTCAAATGTACATATTCAACCATGTAGCATTAACTTTCTATTGTTCTGCCACAGGCTAGTGACTCATCAATACGCTTACTCATCACTTCCAGAGCTCCAGTGCCTGAATACTCTTGAATAATTCAAACATCCCCATTTGTCTAGGCTGCTGTTTGTCTGGACTGAGTTTTCTGAAAGCACTGCAAGGATTCAGTAGCCAGATTCTACTGAGAAGACATTCGGCCTATGCTCCTAAAATCTCGCATGTTTTCAAAAAGTCCCCACACCATCTGCCTTTTAATAGAAAATAGATTTATACCTCATATTTTGGTCTATGAACCTAGAAAACGTTGACATTTTCTGGCTTTAGTATTCAGATCTACTGGCCATATTCCATTCAAACAGCCCAGTGAAGAGCAATACATGTGCCAAAACAGAATGCAAAAGATAAAATGATAATATATTTCTGTACCAAGTGTTCTTGTACATTCATGGTATTTCTCATTCCCATATCTTGGAGGCCTAATGGATCTCAGTGTAGAATAAATAGCAAGGAATTGCTATTGTACAGTCTTGCCAAATAAAACTCAAAGCACATTTTAAGCCCCAACAACATGATTATTCAAAGACTGAATAGGCATGTGTGGCACTGAATGCCAAATAAAGGGACATAAACAAGAGTGATGGCTATTTGCATGAACTGAATACCATGAAGTTGATAAAGTTGCAGACACAGAAATGAACTTAAATCAGTACAGAATTCTATATTATTCTCACAAAAAAAACACAGTTACACTGGTCTCCCTTTGGTAGCAAATCAAGAGTACTTACCATTCTTGGAGAGAATCACAGCCAGATATTCATGAAAGTAGGTGTTGATGTACAGCAGAAGGCTTGGAGTATGTGCTGTGAGAAAGCTAAATGCAATATTTTCCTTGGACATGACAGCATCCGCATAAATGGCAGAGATTGAGGTACTTGCATTTTTTGTGACAGGATAAGGTTCTTGGAAAATATAGGTAATGGAAGTGCCAGCCTCAAATACTGCAGAAACCTCTGAAAGCACATATAAACCAAGGGTATAATTTCAGATACTGCATTTACAGATCTCCCAGACAGGCAGGGACATGAGCTGACTACCTCAGAAGCAGAACACTGCAAAATGCCCCAGACCCAGCTGACATCACCATTCCTTAATTTGGATGAGCAGTGTGTCTTTCCTTACAGTCTGTTGTCTGGCACAGAGAAGGACAGTTTATTGAGACAGGTCTCTAAATTCAGCTATTTTAGTGCTGGCATCAGAGTTCCACAGGATGGAAGAAGCCAAAATGTCTATTAGCCAAATAAATGCTTGGTTCACCATCTTCTGACAGCTGGCATGTAAGGCAATATTCTCTGTCTTTGCCCCACAGTAAAGACAATATATTTGTCCTTTCCAGCCTCCTTTTTAAACAAAGTCATTATTAAAGAACACATTGACCCTAAGACAGACGGTAAGGGAGGTTGTCTTTTATAGCTCCAAAAGAAGAGAAACCTCTACCTGTGCACGATCAGATCCCAAAAACTCATGCTTGTGTTTTCAATAAACACAGCATAGTCTGGACATGAAATACACAGATGTGATAATGGTAGTTTTTAATGTGAGGTGCAGGCCCACTTAGTAAACCTGTCATATTTGTAAGGTGAGAGGCAGACATAGAAATTAAAACACTCATGCTACACCCTGCTGGTATTGAACAGGATTTTTGTTAGTGACTTCCTCTGCCAAAGAGCATGCTGTCGTGTTCTTTATTTGCCCTGCTCCTTTTTCTGGTGTTGGCAACATCTCTTACGAGCCACCAGAAAGGTTCAGTGAAGACACATTCAAAGACCAAATCATGCAAATCAGTTTGCTCCTGAATGCTTTACACTTATTTTTAAAAACTCTTGATGTTTAGATGGGTTGTCACAGGAATGGGAAAAAACATGAAAAAAGTACATATTTTTGTCATAGCATTACTCCAAAACCCTGTAAACAAAATCTCTCAAGATTTTATTTAGGTGGACAAAGCTGGATGAGGCTTAAAAACAAGCCAACTAATGCAAACTAAACATTCAGACATGGGCAGACAACTGCCATGAAAAATTTCAGCCCTTGTTGTTAATGTCTGAGTCAACTGTATGTAGTTGAATACAGGAATCATAATGGGATATAGTTGATTAACAGTATAACCAACACCATTTTAAGTTCTGAGGCCATCAATTAAGTCAACAAAAGGAGGTGTTACAGACTTCTTAAGATAAACAGTAATGCTGAGGGGACAGCTGATACTAGACCATCTTCTTGTAACATGGGGGACACCAAGCTTACATGGGTGAAACTGTGCTGTATATCAGACACTGATAAGGATTTAGGAACAAAGCTGCTGCCTACCTTCCTTGCAGAAAGGTCCTTCATACGCTGAGTTAGTACAATCACAGGAGTAACCATTATACTTCTCCACACATTTTCCTCCATTATGGCACAGGTTACCATAACTGCTGCAATGTCCTGGACATCCAGGTTTAACACCAGGTGTCGTTTTAGCTCTCTCTTCAAGGTCAAGTTTCTGTCCATTTAAATGCAGAGATCGAATACATCCCAAAAAGCCCTTTTGTCTGGAAGCTGTTCCCCCTGAAAAAGAGAGAAGAAAGGACATGCATTCATTGGTGAGTCTGCACAGTAATCAAAGCTCTGAAGTACAATCCAGAGGTACAGATATGAATCCATGAATTTTTTAAAAAATATTATCTATTACGTATCAATGCATACAGTGGCAAAAGACAGATGAACAGTCCTGGAAAATAAAGGTCTCTATTTATCTTTATGAAAGGACTAAAAAGCTGTATGTGACACTTTCTTGTTGTGATTCTTCTCTTTCCTGCCTTATCTACTACCCTGTCTGGCATTTAAACTGCAAATTCATTTAGGAAAAAGATTAGCTTCTTTATCTTATGTCTGCATATCACCCAATACATGTGAAACCCAAACCTAAAATGTTTGGGTTTTTTTATTTGTTGCCATAGTAGAAAGTGTAAATAACACCCTAATCCCAACAGCAGGTGAGTTACACATGCTGATGAGTGCAGATAGCAGGGATGAATCATGTTCAGCAGGAGGCCTGATGGCTGAAAGGAAATGACTTGAGTCAGAATTTATGCATGACTGCCCAACCTGATGTTTCATGTGAATAGTTGTTGTGGCAAGAAACATGAGTTCAGGTCATAGTTGTGTTATTACAATTGTTAAGCATAATTGCATTTCCTTCTTAAGACCAGACCTGTATGGGTCTATGCAAGAGGGCAGTTCAGTCTCTACAACCTAAGTATCTTGTTATCTGACCAATGAAATTGCTGACAGTGTTACAATGAAGATACTTTTTCTGTAAGAGGTGGTGTCCGAGAATGATGATAACGATGATTGCTAGAGCACTTTGTGAAAATACCACCATTTTTCTCATTGTAGGTTTTGTTTGGCAGTTGCCAATGTTTTGCTTTTGAAGATATGGCAATTTTGATTGCTGCTAAGAAATCTAATTCTGGTTCAGGAGTTATCAGCATTTCCAGGCTCTAAAATGATAGCTTTATTGGTGATTCTCCTGCAAAAGTAGTATGAAAGAAATTATCTTCCCAAATTATTCTTCTGTAGGAGTTGGTTCTATACCAAAGTGCGTAAGATTACATCTTTTGATAAGTCCTTGCAGAAGAGCATCTGTTTTCTCATAAATTGTTTAATTAAAGCAAGACTTCTTCAAACTAAGAGAATGAAGCAATGGCCTGGAAAGCAATCTCACCAAAACCCCGTTGTCCTGCTATACCATTCTAGCATACTTTTCTTTATGGTACACTAATAGCAAAAATACCAGATTTGAATTAGAATAATTGAACTACAGATAATGTGTGAGACAGGTTTATTTTATGCTAATTTTATGATGCTTTTCTCAGAGAAACAAATATTTTCAAATTCCCCTTTAGCCAGCTATTCTTTTCAGGTGAGCAAATGTTAGCTCACTTATTTTAAAGGCCCTCTGAGCACAAGAATCAACCCTTTTGCATTTGCTGAAACTGTGCACACACAATATTTTTCTTTATAGATTTTGCTCCAAAACCAAACATACCATGCAGAATTTTCAGTAATATCCAAGTAAGGAGAAATGTGATTTCCTTCTTTAAGGTGGTTGGTTAATCTGTTTTCTTTTGCATGGAAGGTAACAACAAATATTACAAGGATAAATGAGTTTCCTTGCCTCACCGCTTCACACATATAAATGCCATCTGTAGCATTTAAAGAACGACTACAAACTATTGCTAACTATTCCACAGATGTCATGTTTATTGTACTACCCATATTCTTACTGCCCTCTAAAGCAGTGTGGAAAGCCATGTAAATTAAGTTTTTCACTCTTCTAATGTCTAGAGATTATAGATCTTAACAGAGACCATCTATACAATCCTAGATCCAAACAGTATTGATTAACCAAATCTGTTTATTGTTTGGGCATTTGGGTAGTTTTCTTCAATTGACTAGACTTAATCTTTCAAATACATTCCTGCAAAGCAGAGAAAAACTGAAAACAAAAAAAAAACCTCTTCCCCAAGCTAGGCTTTGCACATTTTTCCTACTGTAATAGGTCTGTTGGACTGGACAATTTCATGATGTGACCTAAATGTTTTGTTCAGGAAAACATATTTTAGGATAAGCCTCAGGACCATATACAACAAGGTTAAGGGTGTTCTTTGCTGAGTGGAGGTGACAGTCAAATGAGCCATGCTATTTTCAGCAAGGTATTTGTACAGCTGAATTTTACTGAGAAACCTTGGGGCAAGGAAGAGAGTCTGAGAGGAGGGGGCAAGAAGCTCAAAACTGAGCACTCATGGTGTAGGCTTGGTGACACAATTGGCTAAATAATTAACATTCTATCAATGAAATAAGGATTTGCTTTAAAAAGCAAAGGACTTTTTGTTCATAAGAACTGGATTACGGAGGCTGAAGCAGAGTGAAAAAGAATTAGGAGCACTCTTGCTTTATGTAACAGACAAAGAAAAGGAAAGGTCATAGGAGTGTAAGAATCATAATTATTATTACTCAGGAGTAGAAGAACTTGCTATGATATTCCTCAGAAGACATCCAAGTCACAGTTGTTAGTCTCAAACTGAAAGTTGTACAAAGCATACAGGATACACAAGGAGTTAAGCATGAAATCCTCCTCCTGGCCTCCACAATATCTCAAAGTGTCTACAGATCCATTTAAAACCAAAACCAGTAAACAAAGTACACCCCTTATATTTCTCTCCTTCCTTTTCTCTGTCTCCCAAGAAAGTTTCTCAGATACTGTTTTGCCAATTATTAGGCCTAGCATAAAGGACACAGCCAGCATAAAGATGAACCAATAACCAAATTGTATTTGGTACAAAAGGGTCAGTACATGGGTGAACACTGGGGCTACAAACAAATCAGATTATACATAATTGACATCAATCCCACTGACCCCAACACCACCACACAACCAACAATGGGTGGAATAAATGCTGAAATGCAGTCTCCCATAGAAGGGACTGGAGGCAACCAAGTCAACACACCAAATACATAAGACCAAGGAAGCCACATACCACATCTCTACACAGCCTGCATTTACAAAAGCCAGACCTGACTGGAGCCCAGTTCCAGGGAGGCAGGAGGTCCTTCCCCAACAGGGAACTCTGCACAGGGCACCCACCTCACAGACAGACACTGCCCCTGCCTGCAAGTGGCCCCAGCTTTTATCCCTCAGTGGGACACCTGACCTTTGTTACTTAATGTGGGACACCTGGGGCTCATTTACCCAATGGCTCTGTCTGCAAGGCTGGCCCACCCTGGAGGGAAGCCTAAAGGCAAACTCACCCCCCCTTTGTGAAGGGCTGTGGGAATCACCCATGTGTCAACCTTAATTTGGGGCTTGGGGTTGAAACCCCAGCATTTCAGATTCTGACTCTCTTTGGGGTATTGTTGCATTTGGACTGTCTACAACAAGAGGAGATTCACCCAAGGATTCCTCACTCTGCTCCCAAGACAAAAGCAGGAACCCAAGCACTTAACTTCGCTAGGCTCCTTAACATACCAAATGAATAGCACAAAAACTTCTGATCAAGGCTTTATGCATCAAATTAACTTATTAGGATTTGTATTTTTCCTCTCTGATGTTACCAGTCTGAGTGCAAATCCTGTTCTCAAAGAGATCTGAGAGGACTGTCTTTCACCTCCCCACACTTCAGTGTTATGGTCATGCTTTCTCCACTAGATAAGACAGAGTTTCATCTCAGACTACACCATGAGAGATAATGACACAGCTCTTCCAGGACCATAGGTATATATACCAAGAGGCAGCTGCACTTTCCAAAAGGATGTCAATCATTTTGAATGCTGAAAGCAACTGACCATTGAAAGGAGTGATTTTTGCCCATCCCTTCAGAGCACTTAATGTTCCAAATTAGCCTGTTGCTGGGCAGTTTGGTGCAGCTAATATTATCTAGACATTACATTTGTTTGGGATTTGCTCCTTCTGCTATAATTTGTTTAAATTAACAGAAAAAACATAGCCAGGTGCAAGTATATTTATGGTGTGACTGAGGATTATAAAGCAGTCTAAAGCACTTAGATACCCAAGACCCACTAAAAGAAAGTGAGAAATGGTTTTCTAACTCCTCCAGGCTGCTTTAAAATCCAAGCCTATTCAACTTTGAGTGTACTGGCAATGAAAAGTCATTTCTCCCACTTTGCACCACATAAAGCTACCTCGGAAGCCTGCCACATATGCCATGTGTGCCAATGTTGGCCTTAAGTAGACTTTCTGTCTTTATTTTGTTATTGCAACAAGTGTAGCCATAGAAAAACTCTTTCTGGTACTACACAGATAAACACTTAAGTGCCCTGTATGTCAATTACACAATTAACACACCATCTAATCATAGGAATATTAATTAATCTGCAATTCTGTCTCTCTCTTAGTGACTATGCAGACTATATATACTGACTATAACAGAGAGAAACCGTAATTGGATACAGATATTTATAGGAAGTGATAGAATAAAACAAGAAACGCAAATTTGAATCCTATCACATTGTGTTGCTATGGATGAGGAGATAAAAGGACAGAGATTAGATTTGAACAGCTCTGTTTTGACTCCCCACCTTTTGGTTTTATCTCCAGGCAGATCCAGACAGAAGACAGTGATTTCCTATGGATATTCTGAACAGCATGTGTAAGAAATTATCACTGCAGTAAAATCCGGGGAACATCAGGTGATAAGATTTCTTACACATATTATGTGGTTTGCTGTCCAGAACAAATGCTAAGTTTCTGCTTCCTCAAGGAGAACATCCTCCAAAGACAGACATGCAGGGCAGATATCATGTCAGCAAGATGCAAGAACAGCCAAGAATCATTGAATCAAACACAAAACAGGACAATGAAACATGGCAGAGCAGACTTGAATGGAGAACAGGTGTTATGGAAAGAAATTACACCAAAGTTCCAGCATTTCTGTGAATACAGTGAATAGTATGAGCATATGGGAAGGAGCATCTGATTCTCAGCTCTATCCTTTTATACAATACTGATGTATAAAAGAGACTCTGGGGTAAACAGAAATCACTATGTGAGTGCATCTTTCCAGGACATGTAAAACTCCTGTGAACTTCTCTATCTGTGATGATGTAACAGCTCCAAAATGGAAGTATTTTGGGGTGCATTTGTGTGCAGATAATGAATTACCACTAATTTATGCTTTTCAAGGCCAGAAGTGAGTGAAGAAGCTTTCTTGCAGATAGTACTGTTGATCCAAGTAATGTAATGTGAATTGAAGCCCCAGTAAGACATGCCTAACATTCAGAGATACTCCACAGAAATGCAGTTTAAGAACATTAAAGACATCCATGGTTATACTTAAGTACATAGAATAAGTTGAAAATTGATTTTTACCCTAGCAATGACCCAGACAGGCTTAAGTACAAGAACATGCACAACTCAAAATTAGCACATAGACAATGTAAATCATGGTGAGATTCCCAGGTTCTGCTATAGTCTCTGAACATCTGGATTTCTCTGCTGGAATAAGCAACCATGGCATCAAAATACTGAACTCACTGTCATTATATATCAGTTAGTATTCCTCTGAAACACTCAAGTTCATATTTTTCACAGTTTTCAGGACACAGATTTACATTAGTTCACCATCAGTGTTTTCTCCATCTAAAATTACTAGACGGTTGGTTTGATTTTTTGTTTGGTTGCTTGGTTTGTTATGGAAGAGTATAATTGGTCACACATGTGGTATATTTTTATCTCTGAATCCAATAGTTTTTCATTCCTTGACCAAATTTGAGAGAGAGAATATTATGTTCTCCCATATTTCAGAAAAACTGGTAGCAGGGTAAGTAAGAAATAAACAGCATCAAGGCCTCCACTGAGGAAGACAGAAGTGTGAATTCATCCCTTACTGGACATAAAAGTACCTAGACACATAAAAGAGAAATCCTTCTCTGTGCTTAGTCATTGGAAAATCTTCAGTAAAAGCCTAAATCTCCTAAAATACCTAAGTCGGTCAATCTGAAGATAAACTTCCAAGGCAAGTCAGGCCTTCGTAACTCTCATCCTTTACGAAGTATTTAAAGGCTGATTAACTTCCTCACAATGTGTCAGCATCGCTAGATCAGAAGTAAATGAAGCACAACTCCACGACTGCCTACAACTGACCGTTTTGTTAACATTGCTGGAGAAGGCTTCTGTTCAACTTTCTTTACTATATATCATAGAAAGTAACAAGTCTGTTTGACAAGCTAAGTTTTAAAAAACTCCAACAAATTAACATAAAACCCCCAAGAGCTATATTCTTCCATTCCCTAAAATTCTAAATATATCTGGGTTTTGGGTTAAGAAGGAAAAATCTGGCCAAAACAGAAGTAAATAACTAATTCATAAAACAGGCAGAAGCAGCTGATAAAGAATTAATTGGTCCAGATTAACAGAACTCCTTTAGAATTATGTTATATGCCAACTGCCCCTATAGTCAAATTTTACAAGTGTCCAGATTTATTTTATGTTTGATCTACTGTATGTAACTCACTAGAAGGTAAAGACAGAAAACCATCTCACATATATTACATATAGGTTGATGTTTCTGAAGCAACAGGAAAATAACTGTAGTTTCAAAGCTACAGTGCATCACCATTGATGATGATCGCATCATCATAATGCTACATGATATTAATATAGTTCCTTCATCCCAAAGGATCAATAAATCCTTCCAGAAGATAAATAAACTAAATTAAATTTTGACATTGAGCCTTATTTATGAGATTTACAAAATATCTGAATTGATTCTGGAGAAGAATCAAGAGAAAAAAGATTATATCTTAATGACTAGTTACCTCCAGTGTGGAAACAAAGTTCCATGTTTAGATTGAATGAATTAGGGAGATACAATCAAAAAAAATATTTCAAACATTTTTAAAAAATCAAATCATGCCAGTTACATAGATTATTAATTAAGAATGTGCATACTAATTGTGGAAACCCCTTAATCACTGTCAGTATGCAGAATGCTGCAGAAACAAATATGTTGTGGATTACAGTGGGAGTAAGAAGTAATATTATGTGTTGCTGCTTCCTTTTTTACAAGGTTGTTTATGCATTTATTTTTCAGATAGGGTAAAATTCATTCTGCATGGCTGAGGTATTAAATCAGTTGCTTCCTATTAGAGATTGGAATGAGACTTTCAGTAGAGACAAATTATGCCACATCTGTGTATTGTTGGACTTCTGCCACCTTTCCCTGGAGCACCTGGGGACAAACAGTAACAAAATCAGGAGGCTGCCCTGGTTTCTGCTGACTGCTCTTAGGAAAACTCAGGAAGTCACTGGACTTTCATTATGGTAGAACTAAGGGCCAAAAAAACATTCTTAAAAATATTAGGTTTTCTGTCCAGTTTGTTTGGGGTTCAGTTTAAGTGTGGATGGACAACTGAAAACATCTATTTACTGCCCGGTGAGAACTTTTCAGCTCTTGGTTGAGATAAAGTAACTATGTCCTAGAGGTTACTGTAATTAGTAAGTACGATCAGCTTGGAAGTCACTGCTGGAGATCAACTGGTCCATCCTGTTCCTCAACGCGCAGCTACATTCAGATAAGGTACATTTTCCCTTCACCAAAAGCAATGGGACCTTTTCTGCACAGCTGTTACCCATCCACTCAGTCCCCAGCTTGTACCGATGCATGATGATACCCTGCCCCAGGTACAGGGCTTCACATTGGTTCTGCTGACAAGGGTTCCTTGTTGTTCTGTTGAGGTGTCTTGGTTTTGTCCAGGATAGAGTTAAATTTCCTTGGGCTGAGAGGGAGCACAGGTAGAGGCCAGGCCCAGATCGATCACTGGAGTATTCCATATCATGTGACATCATGGACACGTGCTCTCTCATTTTCATTTTCGTTCCCTGGCAGGCGGGATTTCTAGTGTGGTTGGGCAGTGTACCAGTCACCAGTCGGTGAGTCACTGCTGGATTTCACCTGTTTGGACTTACTATTGTTTCTGTTGTTTTGTTACTACTACTGCTTTTTTTTATTCAAACTACGACTTTCTTATTTTTTTTTTTGTCCCTCACCTATTTCACCGGGGAGGTGTGTGTGGGGGGAAGTAAACCACTGGCCACGTGGTGACTGGCTACCAGCCACAACATGAGATCCTTAACTACCATGGATTTCCATAATGTAATTCATGGATTATGTCACTTTAAAACCACCATGAAGTTTGTCGAGGTAACCCGTTTGTTTTGCTGAGGCAGAAAAGCAAGCTTATAGGCAGATACTATTTTTCAGATATGAGATGGCGAGCAGTTGACAGATATAACACATCTGCTAGATGACATGCTAAATAATTTTTACTCCTTTAAAAAGACACAACCAAAAATTTGCAGAAGTCTATCCAGTCATTAAATTCTCTCAGTTTTCTACCTCGAAACAGTACATTGGCTGGATTTCTCTGTTTCCAAGGCCTTTAGCAGCCCAACCCTACTGCTGCCAGGCCTGGCCTTCAGCAGAACATGTTCTTAGGATCATCTCAGCATTTGAGAAGCAAGTGATTAGCAGCATGTTTCATACCAGAAAACAGAAACCTTACCCTGTCACAGTCTTAAGCCTCCCTTCTCTGAGTTCTTCAGTGAACTTTCCTCTGGCTGAGTATATCAGAGATCATTTTAGGTATAAATCAACAGCTATGTGGGAGGGACTCCTGGCCATTGATGCAGCTGGATCTATCTATTAATAGATTCGTTCCTTACATTCACAGCCCAGTAATTACTGCACACATACACTACAAAAAGCTCAAATAAATACCCCAAAATCTTCTTAAATCAAAGGGTGTGGATACATGGGTAAACTTCATTAAAATGAATTGACAGATTGAGGTTTGCTATAGGATTTCATCTAAGTAAGATAAATCATTTTAAGGAAAGAATCAGTAGTTACCTGCCTGGCTCTGAATAAGAAGCAGGTTACAACCCCCTCCATCACTGAGCAGATTACTCAGAAAGACAGTGTTTGAATACAAAAAGGGAGAAGCCCCTCTGTATCCCTGATTATTTTATCAGATACAAGGTGGTCCCAATCTAGATTTCATTTGCAAGGGAGATAAGGAAACAAACTATATGCAAACAGAGTTTTTTTCTTTTTTCCCCTTCGCAAGATCACCTTCAGTTAAAATAACTGTATTTGCTTTGACGGTGTTCATATTTCTCTCACACATGCACTCTATGGTCAAATAAGGGTTCTGGCAGACACGCTTGAAGGAACAGACTTTAAGACCATACTGTCATCAGGCTTTGCCCCAGAAACTTATATGATGAATTTGTGCCTTTTACATTACACCTAAAAAGATAGATCACATTTCCTACAGCAAATTACACAGCCAGTGCTGCACAAGAAGAAATACTATGAATTCTTTGGCAATAAATATGTTTCAAGCAATCTTAGACCCTAAAAATACCATCTAGTATAGTATGGTTAAACTATGGTTAGTGCTTTGAGTGTGAAGGCAGTAGTTTGGGTTTACTTTATGTTGCCTATGCAGGAGTGGAAGAAGAGAAAGCAGAATTAGGTCACCACATGCAAGCTCATGCTGAAACAATAGCATTACCACGGTATAGACATAGAAATATTGTACATATCTACAGAAACCCTTACATGGTCCCTACCTACAAATAATTGGCTGTTGAGCTGCAAGCGGAAGTGCCCCTCAGCAGGTGCCTCCAGGACCTTCTTGGGGAGGCTGTCCACCTGGAGAGAGGTTTGCTTGAGGTTCCTCTCCGCTCGGACATAGTGCCACTGGTTGTCATTCAGGGGTGTGGGAGACTGCACAGTGGCTTCTGTGGGGCCATTCCCGACATCAATTGAGAAGGTGATCTCTTTGGGGGCTGGAATAGATAAACAGATGTGAAGAAGAAGTGAAGGTCTGAATTAAATCCTGGTTTTGACATCAAGAAATCTTACATAAATATAGGGTCCATTACCTTTTATGTCAGCAAATAGTACAGCAGCATTTACTACCCATCTCCTACACAGCAGCTTATACATAAATCTAAGCCTGCAGCCTCACTGTTTGATCTCTGCTGTGATTATGCTTGGCTGTAGGTACCCATCTTTTTTGGCTATAACAATTACAGTGCTCTAGAAATAGTTCTCTTTTTGAAGTACAGGTGCCAAATGCTGTACATAAGTGACACAATGGTAGCAAATGATTTTGGACAAATAATGCTAAGGTGAGGGAAGGAATGAAGGAGCTCTTTCAGACTAAATCTTTTAAAATACATGTACTTAACAATTACAGAACTTGGTTGTATATTGTAGGAGAGAATCCTATAAGCATCTGTTTGCCTTAATAAGTCTAATCCAAGAAGCAAGGAAAAACAGATAAGCAAAATTAGTTTATTGCTGATCCTAAACTGAAGAGGAATATGTAACACATGTCCAGAGATAGTAAGGCTCCTAGAAACAGGGTGATAATTGAAAAACAACAGCCATGCATAGGAATCCATCTTGCTCTGTTGCATCTGGCCTGAAAGGGACCAGAACTTTTTAACACTCTTGCTACTATTTTTACTGTTCCTAAAATGCTAAATACCCCAGAATGACCAAGAACTAGGTCCACAGACCACACAAACACAAGGTTGTGGATTGAAAATTCATAAAAACCTGTTATTTCAAGCCCAGTAAATTGGATGTCTGGTTTTGGAAGCTGATTCTTAGATAGTTTGGATAGGAAACACTCCATGGGGATAGACAAAGATCTATTCTGAGCCCCTGCATCTGCTAAAAGGCCGTTTCCCTTCAAAGCAGCTGGTCTGTGAAGCTTCCTCGATACAAGGCCTCTAGGCTGCAAATTCCATCTGGCAGCAAGAAACACTACACCAAACTACTAATGAGAAGCCTAAGTTTAAAAGACAAGACTTTCCCCAAACTTTTAAATAACTCATTTCTCTAGGAGTACAGATTTAACACACGTACAAAAGCCTTCACTATACAATCCTCTTAGCAGTTCACAGTATTTTTGACATCAAAATGCCATTTTTACTTCTATATCCCTGAGAATGAAAGGCAGTACACTAAAGTACAACCAAATTGGACTTTGATGTGCAATTAACAGTAAATCATACCTCATTACCTTGTGATAATGCACCATGACATTTACCATTGGTTTAATGAATCGAAGGGCCTTGGGGCCCTGTTTTATTAAATTTTATGTTGGTGTTATAAATTATAAGCATATTATAAAACGTGTAGTACTCAGGTTGTTTTTCCTCAGCTTGACAGAATTTGGAATACACAAGTTGCATTTCATGTCCAATCCACAGTACTCTTTTGTCACTAGTAAATATTGGAGGTCATCAGGAGTGAAGCAAAACCTCACTAATTAAGTTCCCTGCTACTCTCCTTTATATACTGAGTAGCAGTTATACTGCAGCTACTTACTAGATTTTGAAGTATTCAAGGCCCATTACAACTGCGACTGATGTATCATGCATTAGCATCTTGTCCTTCAAAGACTCTCACCTCGTAGTTGTACCATACACACTAAGTTCCTCTGAAACACTAGGGCTGCATCATACTGGGTATGTTGCTGATACAGAAATAAAAGTATCATCATAAATAAATAAAACCATCAGCGTGGTTGTGTTAAATTTTCCACCTCTCAACTAAAATTACAGTCTACAGGTATATTTAATGAGTAGCTTTTTCTCTAAAGAGCAAAAAAATACTTAACAGCAGTGTTGAAAAAGTAAATTCATTCACCTCTTTAAGAAAGATAAATCTAACCATAACAAGATTAAGTGTAATGACCAAGGCTATACAGGGGAACTCTGACAGGAGAGGTAGGTAAGTCTAGATTAATGAGTCTTTGTGTCTCCATTTTATCCTTTTCAGGCACCTCCAGCCATCTCAAGACATAAGAAAATATGTCCTTCCTACTTCCCTGAACCTGTCAAATTTGGCAAATACACCAAGAATTCTCGATGGTGAAACTTACAGTTTATTTCGACTCGTATGAAGTCTTTAATCCCAAGGTTTTCTAAGAATACTCCAGAGACAGCTGTAGTTTTGAAGAAGAAGGAGATGTCCGCGCTGACCTCGGCGTGGAATGTGGGGAAGTGCAGGTAGGAGGCCTCCGTGTTGAAAGAAGCAGCGTTCCAGAACTGCCCTGAAAACACAACCCCCTTGTCTATAGTTATTTGGCACAGGACAGCAGCTGCAAGCTGCATGTGGAAAGCCACCTTTCATCAGATAAATACATTTTAAAAATACAAAAAAAAAAAACCAACAAAGAGGGAACATTTTGTACCTATCAAAATTGAGAAGAGCTAGTACTCACTGTCTCCATAGCAACGCAAAGGGCCGATTTTCCAAGCAGCCTCAGAATTTGATCTGTTTGTGTCAGTGATCACTATCTGAGTTACAGGCAAATGGTCTTTGAAAGCAAGGAGGCCGGTATCATTTGTCCTGGATTATAATAAACAAACAGAAAGAGATGGATTAGCCACAGAGAAAATCCCCAACATTCCTTATACAAGGCAGTATTTGAAAGATGCTTACTTAAAGATGAAAGGTCTTTAGCGGAATTACTTAGAAGAATTGTGACTGGTGCACACTGCTTAAGATACATACATGCACATGTACGATCTATACTCATACATAATACTGATAACTGAAGACACTGTGTTTGGATGCACGATACTGTCTGGTATGGAGTGTAACTGTTTCAGCTGTGCAGAATGACGGTGAAGCCGAGTGCTGCCATTCTGCCTGATGGACATCAATGTAAAATGGGCTCTACTGGGTTACCTTGGCAGGATGAATTTGATGTGGAACAGGTTTAAACCCAAGTTTGCATTTCTGCTAAGTTAGTTGGAGAGAGATAATGGCATTTATGCTGGCTTTATGCTTTATCCATGCAGGAAGAGAACACGTGATACCTGATCCAGCGTGCTGTTGGCACGGGGCAGCCAGACTACCCAATCCAACTTTGAGATGGCTGGTACGCAACTGACTTAGCACAAAGATGTTTGAATTGGCAGAGTGAGTTTGGACTGAATCAGTCCTTTGCATTATATCCCTGTGGAAATTTCAGTTCAGCGACTGAAATACTGAAGGCTGATTTACTGCACTGTCGACCTACAGCCTTTTGTTTGTATCAGCTGGGCTTATTCTTCAGCTGTGACTAACTTATACACAGCTGCTAGAGAGCAAGAGAAAAGAAAGATTCCTAAAGGATCATTTCTTTGGTTTTACTCTGAGTGTGCTGGGCAAATTGTTGTCCTCAAAATGCAGCACAGCGTTTCATGGCAGCCCTCTAGTCCCTAAGCCGATTAGTGGCTTTGACTCTGGCAGGGTATACAGTTGTGCATTCATCCCACTGTACTTCATGAACTGAACTGAGTCTCACAGGCATCCAACCCTGACCTTAACAGAGCCAAACTACCCTCTCGAGGTATTCCTCTATCAATTGATTATAGAGAGGTGAGTGCTAACATATCTTATCTCCACAGTGGTGAGTTTTCTTCTCCAAGCTCTTTTTCTCATGGTTGAGGTCTTGTGTACATCTGGGTACACAGGACTGGCAGAGCATCCTTAATGGAGATGAATCTCAACAGTTTTGGAAAAGAGGATCCCTACCACTGTGTGGCTCAGCTATCTGCATGCAGGGTTGGGACTCAACTCACCTGTCTACTCAGAGGTGAAAGACTACATGCTGCACATGAGGATGGCAACAATGACCAGATCCAAAATGCAATAATCCAAATTTAACACCCACTTCTCTTTCAGGCAGGTATGACATAAGCCTTAGGAAACAGGTATCACTTTTTGAGTGATACCAGTGCCAAAAGAGTCTAACATCCCAGCAGGAGCCCAGACTACCTATATGCTGCTCATAATGCCACCTTCCACAAATGTACCTCTCATTATAGTTCCAGCTGTGGGAAGGGACCCAGGACTTCAGCAAAAAATAATAATCAGGATGAACACTGCAGCTGTGCTCTGATACACAACCTCAGATGTTTGCTTGGCTAAGTGCTCTACTCTGATTGATGTTAGAAAAAAAAGAGAAGAGGTATTTTGATATTTTTGAAAAAGGCTGCATACATTTTACTTATTTTTCATTGTTTCTAATTGCATGCAGCACACTTAATTGTCTCATAATTCCAAGGGGAAAAGGAGAGGTACCCTCTCCAACCCTAAATTTTTTTATTGCTTCAGTGGGTGTCTGACATGCAGATAATTACAAAGTACAGCAAGATGAAATTCCCAGGCATGAGGCAGAGTGATGCTTTCAATACAGACTCAGTAGGAAAAATACCATGTATGAATCAAAAGTACATGGTCTCCAAATCTCTTCATGCATGTCTCTCAACAGCATACTCATATAGCTTATTGTATCAGTCTTCGAAAGTTAGTGTAAACATTCTCAACAGATTATGAGACAGTTGTAACAAAAGCCGAACTATTTGAGTATTTCTCAATAATTAAGTTGTTTCAGTGGGTGGGAGGAAGAAAAGTAGGCAGAATGAATGAAAGGCAAGCAGAAAGATGCATAGAAAGAAGACATAAAATATGCAATATACACATGAATAAGTAAGCTGGCATTCACTTCTTTCAAAATAAAGTAAAAAAACAATCACAAAACATTTAGGGAGGTTTCCTGCAAATTTATTTTCATTCAAAAAATAGTGCAGTCTTTTGACTAGATATGATCAGTATTCAAATAAAAATCAGTATCTTCCTACAGCTACTACTGAAGATATCTAAAAAAAAAGAAATGGTGACATTTTAAAGATATCTATTCCACATCTCTGAAAACTGCATTGCTTATTAGATATTCTGTTATATTGCATGAAGTTCTTTTATATCAAATTTTATGACTGAGTTTTTACTAGTTATATGCCAGTGTCAGAGAGAACTTTAGTAGCATAGCTCAACTGTGAGAAAGAAAAATATTCTAGAACTAATAAAAATCTTCACTTTTATGTTAATGCCTTGAAAACTCAATCAAGTTTCTCTTGAAGCTCAAACAGCACATTTTATGTATTTTAGTCTCTCACACATGGAAAAAAATACTTGTGCAAGGATATGTATTCTCATACAAGAAGACACTGAAATAAAACCCATTAGAAAAACATTCTGCCCCTCCCAAGAATGTGTTAATGACGTGAACAACATAACTATTGTTGCAGTTTGTTATTATTATTTCATGGAGGGAAATCAAGTTTTTGGTGAAAAGTCAACACCTGTTTCAGCTAAGAAAAGCAGAATAGAGATTTGAAGGTGCTATGCGGGAGATAAAGTTTGAGTGTCTTAAATTTTTGGTATTCTTTAAGAGGAACTTAGTTCAGACTCCATTTCTTACGAAACACCATGATTCCTCTTTATGTGGTACACCATGGCAGCCTCAAATATAGTGTATTATGCCTCAGAGAGGAGCAAGAGAGCTTCATGCACCTGTACAGTAATTTCCTGGAGGCACTGCTGTGGCACTACAAAATACAAATAATTCAGGGTTTGGACAAAACATTTGGAATTTTGCCTGAAGGGAGCTTGGGGATCACTTTTAATGTACTACAGCTTTCAAAAAAAAAAGTGCTATTTTCTGATAGAAAGCATCTGCAGCATGATGTGCATATACATGATTTTGTCTTTTAAACATAAATAAACCCCTGTTAGAGTCATTGTTGCTGTGTTTGTTCCCAGAGCTAGTTTTCAGTTATACGTATTTTAATTTAGCAGTTCACATACACTTAAAACCAGATTCTGTTTGGTTTTCCACATTAGCTTCTCAGGTTAGCCAAAACCAATACTTTATTTCTTTTAACAAGTTACACAGCACTCTTTGACCACTTCCACCAAGCATGCCTTTTGTACCATGCTATGTCCTGCTCCTCAGTACTGAGAACAATGGGTGGGTCCTGCCTGCAGGAGGGTCCTGGGGAGGGGATGCTCCTTGGTCAGGAATGTAAGTTAAGTCCTGATTTCACAAAAAATAAAGCAGGTTTTATCCCTTTCTTGAAAGGAATCTTGTACATGCAGAAAATGATGCAAATAAAATAACGAACTTGGGAAGTAGACCTTCTGTTTACCTGACTTGGCAGTCAGTTCAGCACAAATTCAGATGAGAATCTGAATGCTTTTTGAGGGTGGAAATCACCCTCCATGAACAGATGTTTCTGAGCTCTTTGCATAAAGGGTAGCATTAATTTGTACTTCCCATAAGCAAAACCACAACAAAACAAATCCAATAATGCCCTTTAAATTAAATCACTGAAATATTTTTAGTTATGGGTATTAAATACAGTTGGAAGTTATCTATTCATCTGTTTCTGAAGATTAATGTCTGTATCTACCCAAAGGACTTTCTCAATAAGCTATGAAGCATGTTACACATCAAACAAATACTTTATGCATGGGGGAGTAGGGCAAACAGAAAAAAACCCCAACTTTGCTGCAAGTGCAGCAGTGCCAAAGGTAACAGTGCAGCTACTGGATACTTTAAGATGTAGCACAGGTAGTCTTACCTGTAAATGACAAATAACTATTTTGATGGTAAAATTATGAGACTATTTTTCTTCTTCCTGGCTACTAATAAAAGCAATCTCAAAAAATCTCACTCTATGGTATCCTAACAGTGTAAACCATCATAAATTGGTAATCTCTAGGTAGCTGTTTCCATATTTTTTCTAACAGATGGTAGAACAGTGGTGCCACTAAATATAATTTCTTCTCATATGATCCCCTATTGGTACATTTTCTTGTTGTACATTAATGAAAACTCTGGTAGGGTCTGAGCCTCAGTAGCTCAGATATTCAGTACAGACATTCATGAATTTGGGGAAAAGAATACTATCATCATCAGATGTCAATAAACTGCATGAGGAATGGGCAAGTGAGACAGGCTTCCATTAGAAAAAGTTTTGAGCCCTGTGCAGGACAGATCATTAATAATCCAAAGGAGTACATTTCAAATGCTATCTTACCCAGCATCTGCATCCAAAAATTCTTAACTGGGTAAAATAATGTAGAGTCACAATAAAGAAAAAAACAGCATCAGAAAGGGACATACCTAATAGTTAAAGGCAAGATACAATGGCTATATTTTGCTGAATTAGAGAAGAGGTACAGAGAAAAAGTTTGGTAATGATAGTAACAAACTGATTCCTGACACCTCAGGGGCCTGCTACAGTCAGGTCTCTGCAGGCAGCTTTTCTAGTTTGTTGACAAATGCAGTCATGAAGGCAGATATCCAAGACAGCTCTATACAGGCCAGGTCACCTCCGGCAGGGTTTTTTTATGAGCTCACAGGCTCTGTGGAGTTGCCTGCACTGCTTCTGGGGGAACGGGTTCAGTGCGGGATAGAGGCTAAGCAAACAAAACCTGTCAAATCTGGGCTTGTCAGCAGCTGAGTTTCTCTGCCTTGCTCTCCTCAGCTCTTCCAGTTTTAGCATCCTGACTCTGGCACAGCTTTGCACAAATATAGCTCATCCAAAGAAGGCTTAATTTGCTTCCACGTGGCTTTGCTCCCCCTTGAACAAGGCTGGATATACTCAATATATCTCTGGGAGCCAAAGTGGGTCTGACAGTAATATCCCCCCTCTGCCTTCTTTTCATGTCCTGTGGCTTCCTTGTTGCTTGCAGTACCCCAAAGGCATGGTAAAGAGGTGAATGAATGTTAATTTGGAAATGGGAAGACCTAAAGGCTTAGTTCCCCAGTGAAGAAGGCTGTTCTGGAAAATAAAAGAGGATACTCCCATCAATCTGAATAGTGATTCTATGAGAATAGAAATAAAAGATGGACAACCAGCTACTGGTTGGAATCAACACTATCCACCACACTGCTGAAATGCCTGAGCTCCCTGTACATAATAACTTCCAGAGATAGCACTCTTTCTGTACAAAATAAAAAACTGTAAAGTTCTCCAAATTCACAAGGTTTCCAGCTGAATGCAGTCCGTAAGAAAGAGGTTTGGTTTGATGACTGGCTTCAATCAAGTGTTTGCATTTGAAGTGGAAAACAGATTCCAGACAGAGAGACCAAAGTAGCAAATGGACTTCAGGGTAGTCATGTGCCACCATGGCATGAAAGAGGTTCTTCCTGTTTAAATGAAAGGTTTGGTAAGCAGCAAGACTTTCATTGCCAAGGCAAGAAGATTTTGCTTGAGAAGAAAGACAACCTGTAAGAGGTATTTAAGGATCCAAAACATCTCTAGAATGGACTTGAGACAACACAACCCTGTCTGCATTTCAGAAATGCTTTATTCTTTACATCAGTTCAACACCTTTCCCCAATAATGCCTGCATCAAGAATGCGCCTCCTGTTTGAAACGGGGCATATCTTCTGAAAGACAATCGCAAATCCATCTCATCTATACATAGCTTGTCCCAACAGTGAGCTATTCTCAATGTTGGGGAAGGGAGAGAAAGACAATATTGTCTGAACTAGATTTAGCTTCAGCTTGCAGCCACTGGATTTCTATGAATGTTTCCACCCACTAGCAAAAGCTTATCCTATGCTTGGGTCAGGGTGACAGTTTATGCCTCTGCTCCCTCAGCAGAGTTCTTCTGCTGTTCTCCATCAAATACCATGAAGATGCTCCACTGTTCTGCAGTGACAGAATCAGCTGTCATCATGCTGCAGTTTGGAAGCATGGTGAGGAGCTGGATGGAAAAAGATACTTTTCACTAGAATGCTTTAATAAAAAGAACGGTGAAAAATACAAAAGCCTTCTCCATATAGCATTCAACCAATTATATTCCTGTTCATCTGGCCAACATAACTCAAGGGGGACTAACTTGGTGTCAAGTAAGAGCCCAGAGATAGCAGCTGGCTCAGGTGTTTGCTTAGATACAATTTAGAAGTCAGTGTGCATAGAAGTGCATATTGTGTGCTACCAAACACCTGGCTCGAGACATTTTTCAGGTCTGTTTTCTCTTGTTTTCTGTTTCTTTTGCTGCTCTGAGAAATTACTAGCTTCTTCTGCACCCAAGATTTAGTCTACGGAAACCAAATCAAAGCAAAATCCTAAGCCTGTCTCCTCTTCAGAAGGACACTCCAGCTATTCTGGTGAGTTCCTACCTCGGAGCTGCAGTGAACAGCCTGATTTATCTAAAAGGAGCAAAAATGATTTTCTGGTTTTCCACTCTGCAGCACCCATTTTATTTCATGCTAAGGCAAATAAATGCATCTACTGCTGTCTTGCTTATTCCACTATAATGTATAGCAGGTTAAAGTCACAGTTCAGATCTCAGCAGGTTTCAGATTCAAATGCTCATTATATATCAGGGGGTTAGTGTTCTAGCAGAGAAACACAAAAGAAATCTTCAAGAGGCATAAAATTTCTTATGTTTAGAAACTCTTTGTAAAGGTCAGGGTTTTGTTAGCTTTTAAAAAGGCAGCCTGCAATTTAGAATACTACCAAAGTCCAAATTTCAAATGGATTAAAAACCAAAACAAACCACCTGAACCCCCAAACCAACAAACAGTAGGCAGTTTAGCTGAGGAAATTTCTATGCATATCCTGTTATCATAATGAAATTAGGAGAAACAAGTAGCTCTGTAAGCTGCAAAACTAATGAAGCATGATTTTCAACATCTTTCTCCCATGAGGGGTTCCCAAAATCTAATAAAAGTGTATGCTTCCTTAACTTCCTTCTTGTGGGTTTTAATTGGCTTTTTCCCCTCAGCCTGGCATAAATTTTCATTGAATGTGTAATTTCTAATACTTTTGAGATTTCTCTTTCTCTGTTAAAGATGTTTGAAATGTGTCTGCTTGTTCAAAATCATTGGGTGTGGGGGGAAAATGGAGATAAACACCCACAGCATAACTCACTTAGGTCTCATTTCCTTAGGAGATTTAGCTGAAACATTATAAAACGGCATTTAGCTTTCACCTTGCATTGGTTTGTACAGTCTAGTAGTATACTCTCTTGCAATCTCAGACTACAGCCCCAATGGTCTTGAGCAGAGTAAAACACCCTGCTCTGCTTGACTAGCAGCTCACTCGAAAGTGAAATGTGGATTATGAAAAGAGCCAAGCACCAGTGAAAGCAGATGCTTTTGATGCTCATGTGCAAACCTCACCAAAGTGCATCTGATAACCAAACACAAAAGATAAACATTCACAGTAAGGCCCTTCTATACAAATCAGATTCATAAAGCAACATTTATATAAAGATCTTCCTGAAGAAATCCTCCTACAGCAATGATTTTTGAAAGTGAATAGTGACCCCAGGGATATAAAGGGTCCAAGTGAATAATCACACTGTCCGGAAATTGAGCAACCAAAAAAAGCCCAACACTTACAGTGACAAGTAATTTCTGATTTCTTTTTTTGTTTGTTTCAAGACCCCTTATAGTTGCTTTCTACTCATTCTAAGTGAAGGTTTCACAGGGATAATTCAGAAACTATTTCAAATACAGAAGCCTATTACAACAAGACATTTCTTGTCTGTTTCCATGATTCATAATTTCTGAACTACTTGAGGTTAAAATATCTTTTCTTTTTAAAGAAAGGGCAGCAGCTTCCATCAGTGAGTGGTCCAGAAGGGAGAAAGGATGAAGCAGAGTTTCCACATGTATTTTCACAGTGTTTCAAATGGTACTTTCAACAACACTCATCTAGCATTCTTGTACGCTCCAACACAGGTACGGCATTAATTGAAACTAGCTCTCAACTGCTGGAGAGTCTCTCAAGGTGCAGAGAATGGGAGAAGCCTGTGAGGTGGCCTTCACAAAACCATGCAGCACTGGGGTACAACAAAGGTCTGAACTCGAAGAAGGCTTTGAATGTTCGTACTGTAAATCTAAAACTTCCCATGGAGACTAAACCAAAGCATACAGAAGCCAAGGGAAGTCTTTCCATTGATGTTAAAAAGCTTGGGACCCAATGTAAAAGAAAGTTGAGGCACATACAGTTATACTGTTTCATAAGAAAAATACAAGTATTTTTGATAGTACAGATTTCTTGTTCTTTAGCTGGATGTACCTGAATTTGGCTCTATTCCAAATAATCTATGCCTGAATTTTCTGCTCTGATGTATACCCATGCCACCAACCTCCTAGAGCCTTTATTCATGCAACGTTCTAACTGAATCAATGGAAATTTTTAAACAAATAAAACAACTGGATTTGGTATTCAACAAGAAAGATTTTTTGAAGACAACCCATCTCAGCAATCTGCTTCAGACAGATATCATCTTTGGTTCAAATAAGAAATTTAAGATGAAATCAGAAGTCCAAATTCTAGTTTGACTTTCATTCTCATTTGACCATACTGATGCCATTCAAGTTTCCTGAGTTGTGAATCAGGAATAGATTTAAGCCTTCTTGCCCTACTTGCTATCCCCAGCTCTCACACAGACACTACTATACACATGTTAAAAATATTACCATTCTTCTCTATCTGCGTCACAGTTGCAAAAATATCTCATATCCAGACAACTTTCTTCCAGTCCACATGCACACTGTTGAATGCCCGGAAGAGATCCTCCCCAGTAAAGATGCTTTTCATTGGCACGGCCAACCCACCAAGCAAATGGCATTCCATCTGGATGAAAGGGAAAAAGAGGGGGGAAAAAAGAGAAAAGAGAAAAAGAGAGAGAAAGAGAACTTGATAAGCAAATTGGATTATCCTGGGAATGAAAAAGAGAATGGAGATGGACATGTTAATACTGAAAGAAAAGATGTGAACTACAGATGAAGTAACAAACCATAAACTTTGCCCAAGTTCCATTTTATGGAAATCATGTTGAGAAAGCAACAGCTCTATGGTAATCCCATTCAGTCTGGGGAGCAGATGTTTTCCCCATAGGGCTCATGTGTCAATCACCCATGAGAACCTTGGCACATTTCAGTTGCAAAGACTTTTGACGTGCAAACCCAACACCACTGTCTGCACCACCAGTGTCCAGTGTTTCTGGATGCTAGAGGGGAGATCTGATCACTGAAGGAGTTTGAAAACAACTCTCCTGCACAATTCACATTGCACAGATGTCTTGAACCACTCAGTATTGGCCAAGGACCTCTTGCAGAGTCTACCTTTTGTGAAGAAGACTCTGGCTCGTAGGTCAGGATTTTTTACCTTAAGACTCATATATAAAGAGCAAAAATCTTCAGAAATAACACACAAACTGACCTATTACTATACACTTAATACAGTTCCTCTCAAAACAAACACCAAAATTTGGATTGGTTTCTAAAGGGAGCAGGACTAGGGATTTTAATGTGCTCTTCAAGGGTGGAATTTACAAATGCAAAGCTCCATAAAATATTAAAATATCCTAGATTAAGGATTCAGGTAGGACATAAGTGGGGAAAAAGATATCCCTACTTGGGAATTAATTTGTCTCTGTGAAGTTATTTTCTATCTACAGGAGCTCTAAGATCTATGTATTTATATAAACCAAGATAGCTTTTGTTTAAATTTCATAATCCGTTATACACTAAGCATTAAATATTAATAGATACAGTTAGCAGATTCAGACATAATGATATCCACGGATTAACATTTTGCTAAGATTGACTTTGTCTTCCAGCTCAGATAACTTTTTCATTGACTTCTTAATCCTTAAATCAAGAAATGTAATCAGTTACACATATAGGTAGAAGGCAAAATTTAGCAAAATTGACATATCAAGACTTTCTGATCAAAGGAGCTTGCAAAAATAAACTGCACCGTTAATGTAGAAAAATGTATCAATTTATTCTTCTGCTTTACTAGCATTATTAGTATGGAATATTCCTCATTATATAAAGCAAGAAAGTCTAAAATATGAAACGCAATCAAGGTTAACTGTAGAATGTAAGGGACTAATTAAAATGAGTTTTAGAATCACTTGGCAAAATTAATTCATATTTGTTTTCCTTCTAAGCTTAGACTGATGAACTGTAAATTCATGAAAAAAGGAAAATAAATATAGGAAGAGTAACTCCATTCTCATGATACCAACAATTAAGACATGACGAGTTTGACCAATACCCAGTGGTACTCATTAGAAAAACACAATTCAAGAACATCTAAGGATTCATCTTACAAAAATGTGCACATTCATTTTAGATCTCATATTACTGTCAACACATTTATATTTCTCTCTTTTCAGTTGATTTTCTTGCAGAAGTTGATTGTTGCAGCCAGTGAAAAAGGTCTATACTATAGTATTGGGAAATTACTTGGTAAAGCTTGGAATTGTAATGTTAATTGAATAAAAGTGTGATTTGTCTAGGATTTGAAATAGATATTATGCAGAAGTGCTTAATCTAATTATAAAAGTACCCATTCTGGAAAAATTATTTAGATAAAGAGAAATCCTTCAGGCCATCAGCAAATAATGGTATCCATTAATCAAATTCAACCTGTGTCATTCTTCTGGCAGAAATAATGATATACTTAAATATAACAGTAAAATAAGCAACCATTCACAGGAATTAAGAATGAGTAGTTTTCTGATGTCTTTTTCAGATCTGTTGTTATTTGTTTTATTGAGCAATACCAAGGAAACACATACACATTCTGATTTATGATACAGACTGTGGAAGTGGTAGAAGCACCACAATTCGAGTCACAACTAAATTAAACACAATGCTAAAAAATAAAGCATTCAACTTTATAAGGAACAATCTCAGATTGTCAAGGGAACAGACTACAAAAAAAGTGTCTTTTCAAAAATTCTATTTATAAGGCAAAGTTCTGCCACCCTTTACTCAAGACGAGTAAATTTTTCTTCCTAACTAGTCCCTTAGAAATCAATTGTAGTATTAAGGAAAATTATGCCCTGATTCTTCAAAACTCTTTTCTACATGCTTAATTTTTAACACATGAGAAATCACAGAGCTATTCAGCAAAGCTCTTAAATCTAAGATACTTCAGCAACATTGGAAGTGTTTAGGAATTAATGAAACATATATTGTATGTCATATACCTGTAATGCTGAAGTAATGCAATATTTCACTAGCAATGCCAATTAATATATCCCTGAGTTCTTTCCAGAAAGTTTACACTGCTATACCCTGGCAGAGCTGGAGAATGCTTTGCACTGAGATTGAGTTTGGCCAACAGGTGCCGGTTAAGATTCTTTCTTCTAAATCTGTAGATTTGTTGCAGTATCTTCACTTCTGTAATTATGGTATTACCATTTTTTCAGACCATTATCAATTCTCCACCACCTCAAAATTAATTAACTAGCTTTCTGTGCTGAAGCCACAAAGTCTGTGATGTTAATCAAGGAGTTAACATGGCCCCATAAACTAATAGTTACATAGGTCAGTGGAATTCCACTTTCCAATTTTTAAGCTAAAAAGTCCATTACATAACAAATGCTACTAGTTCTTCATTCTGGGCTTACACTGTACCTAGTCATACATTATTTAGTCAAAAAAAGGTAGTCAAAAGCCTACTGCACAAATATAAGTATTATTTTCCATGCATTTTTATTTATGAAAAAAAAAATCAGCAATAATAAAGTTATTGAGGTTCTCCTTGAATTCCATGCTATGGTTCTGAGGGAGAATATTTGTGAAAAAAATCCTGAACCAAGAAAAGCAAACAAGCTCCCAGTGACTAAATCCACCTGTAAAAGAACAGAGACTAGTTTCTAGGTTCTTTCAAGTGACTTCCTCCGGTACTGCTCAAGCTGCCTTTGGAAGGTTTTAATTTTAAGAACATCCTCAAAAAAAGTAAAAAAAAAAAATTATTTCCTGCAGAGGATAATAACTCTTTCTGTGATGATGCTGTCTGGAAGCCTCTACAGACAGCTGCGATATTTACATCAGTGCTTTTACCATAATTTAATATGATATTGAATAAAAGAACTGAGCAGGCAGACAGCATTTTGTATCAAACCCAAGTACTGCTACTTGCTCACACTGCCAGGCACAGGCGGCACAAAGTAAGGGTGGCATAGGCCTTCTGAATCCTCAGTTGATCATCTTGATGTTTCCCTCTACCTGTCTTCGTAGCCAGGTCCTTTGTGGTCTGTTGGTCTATTCAATAGCTACTGAATAGCCAGGTGAGACTTTGGAAACTCTGGCATATACAACACTGAAACACAGGGACAAGAACTCATTTTCTCTCCATCCAGCAAGGCACAGAGAGTAAGCTCCTTCCAGATGTCACTTCTTCAGCAGATCTCCAGTACCTGCTCTATCAATGAGCTTAAATAAACTGTTCATTCTTAGTTCCCTGTATGAAATCTGCTTCAGCAGAAGCAAGGCCGGCACAAACTGTACAGCTCACAAGCACAGAGGCTGAGGATTATGAAGAGAATAGCAGATACATGGAGGTTGTTCCCAGTGATCCTTAGAAGGAGATGCAGATTGAGATCAAATTCACCCACAATGTGTATCTGGCTCTTCCAGTGACAAGAATGGCTGAACACATACTCGGTGTCCCTCTACCAGCTTACAGGAAAATGTCTGTCCTTTTAGATCTCACTTATACTGACAGTTATCTCATTTTCTATATTAGAAGGCATTGACATTGCTAGCAATACAAGATATTTTTAAAGGTTTTAGTCTTTCTCATGTTTTAAATAGCAGAGAATTTTGTAAAAAATTATTTGTATAGGCACTCAGGAGCTGGAGGAGGGGGGAGAAGCAGCACATTCCAACGGCATCCAGGACTAAATTACTCTGTATATAAATTCCAAGCAATTTCTGTGCACTCAGTTTACCTTTATATAGGCAGAAAGACTTAGCATTGGCTTTTATGTTTATACACCATGAGTTAAAACAAAGCCAGGCATTTTTAACATTATGTTTTAAATACTCGTCAAGATTTGTCTGCATCTTTTGCCAGGTGGTTCTTTTTACCGCAGCAAACAAAAATCTAATGATGGAAATATAACAAGATAAAATGGATCTCTTGTTAAACTCCAGTGCTATATAAAGTAATTGCATATCCCTAACACAGGTAAAGGCTTTTGGGGTACCCAAGTTACTAAAACACGTAATTTGTAGGTTTTTTCCAACACCGCAGCAAGTCAATTTATTTGTTTCTGTCTGTTGAAACACTGAAACTATATAGTATTGAAACAACATTCTCTTGGCAGTCTTCATCTCCAGTTTTTTCTCCAAAATCAAACTGATTTAAGCAGAATTGAATTTGTTAAATCTTACATCTATACATCTTACTGATGAAAACAGATTAATTTACATTTATGCTGTTTTCTCTTAAAAGGAAAGATTCGCATACCAAGAGATAGTGAAAACTAGGAAAATATTAATTGTAGAATTGCATAAAGCAATCAAAGCCAATTCTTTGCTACCACACTCAGAAATCTAAAATGTCTGTTTGCACTAACCACTTCAACGATATCAAATCCTGCAAATGGCTCACCTGATACATTGAACATTATGTGAAACAAGCAGTTAGCATATTTTTTTAATACATCTCTCTCTCTATATATATACACACACACATTTGTATATGAGGCAATTTTAACTTGAATAACTGAATCCAGAGGCCAATCCAGAGTACAAATTACGATGTCAGCTAATCTATTTTCAAAAGGCTCTTGAAAAATGGAGAAAGGGGTAGGAGAGTGAGAACAAGGGAAAACTGTGACTCAATACTTTTTGTAAGAGTTTACCAAAGTCTTGTTTTCCCATGCTTGATTTTTTTCCATTGCAACATTTTAATCGCCTTTTTTATCAGAATATTAAACATTAAATTGAAGTAAAACCAAAAATCTTCCCTTTGACCTTTTCAACATTAAAAAAAAAAGCTTTTGTTAAATCAAAGAAAAAGTGTTTATAACAATTCTGGACAAAATTATGGACAAATTGGAGAAATATTTTGTGTTTAGTGGATAACACAAAATTAAAATATTCTTAGAGGCTGTTTGTTCAGTGAAGTGGTCTATGGTGTTAATGACTCAGAATCTGTATTGGTTTAAATGTCAACTCACACCTCTGGGAGAATACACTAATAACACAAAGCAGGGTGAACTCAGGCTGTGCTGCATTAACCAGTATGTGCTACCCACTCTCTAAAGGGGATGCTGAGATTTAACAGTGAAAAACATTGCTCTTTGGTTTACAGCCCCCAGTGAGGGTTTCACAGCTCTTCCCCAAGCCGAAAGGAAGCAACGCCCACCCTCTGAGGTGGCAGACTCTCTGCACTTCACAAACAAACCCCTTTTTTAAGCAGTAGATCAGATTATCTTGGAAAATATTACTATATGTAACATGGACCAGGGAAAAAATGAGAATCCCCAATGACATGGTTTCTTTGAACTTTATTCATTGAGTGA
Organism: Athene cunicularia; assembly: GCF_003259725.1. Taxonomy (NCBI): domain Eukaryota; kingdom Metazoa; phylum Chordata; class Aves; order Strigiformes; family Strigidae; genus Athene; species Athene cunicularia. The sequence continues at coordinate 23,139,247 of NW_020799107.1, forward strand.
GCCGCCGAGTCATCCAGTTGGTTTTGTACCATACTACTATGCTTCCATGTGGGCACACACCTGTTTTATGCATGGGTCTTCTCTTTTCAGTACAGCCCTAATGACCATCTAGCAATTCCTCCCTTTTACTCAAAACATTCCATACGGCAATTGTGCAATTCAGTTTTATTGTCCTTTTTCTTTCTTAAAACTGTAACCTGCATATCATTGCCCTAATTTTCAGGGATGAAAAACACAACTGCATTGGAACTCACATCTGGTCAAACACTGCAGCAAGACAGACACCATTCTGTAGTGAGCAGCAATGGTGCCTGCCAGTGTTATTAAGATTTGCATTGAATTTTACTTCAGCTTCTGGTCAGATGCTGTAACCCTCATTCAGAGCAGCTATCCAAAAGTGAAGTACCCCTGTTAATGCCAGTTGACCTACTCCCTGGGCAAATGTTACTTAGACACAAAGTCTATCCCTCATTAGGTGTGGTTCAGAGAAGGGGAAAGAATGGCAGTACTTTGCTAACATATTTTTTCTTGTTATTCAACTTTGCTGCCAAGGTGTGCTGCTTTCATACAAAGTCCCAGGCTGAAATTATTGCTTAAAAAAAAAAACAAAACCAAAAACATGCAGCAGCATTTGTCTGCATCTCTTTCTCTTAAGCAGAGAAACTGCATCTCCCTCTGGAGCAGCTGTTATGGTATGCTCTGTTCTTCCTGGCGTTGTTAAGATATTGTCACAGATGAGAATGGGCAGAAAGAAGGTAAATAAACATGGCCCTTTGCTTCTACATTTAACAGGAGGCTAATGAGCAGAACTGCTGAACTGCAAGGACATAGTTCTGCCATTGCACACAAAAAGCACTTCAGTAAAAGAAAAATCATCATCAACCCTTTTGAAAGACAAGATTTGAGGATGGGCATAAGGATTTCAGACCCAAATACTTTTATATGCTGAGGAAGATTGACTCTGCATTCAAAGTAAAATTTTATGCCTTGTTAATGTCTCTGCTGAAGGCCAGTACTTGCATTCTCCTCTGACACCTCAGGCTGGGTTGTTTTCTCAATAAATTTCTGGCCAAGCAACAAGTTTCCTGAAAGATGCAAGTGGGAATCCAGCCAGCAACAGAAACTATGGGAACAGCTGAGAGCATGAAGGTTAGGAAGAAAAAGCAACAACAGCAAACCAACCCAAAACCAAAAATGCAGAGAAAATTACAGCTTTTAGGAACAAATGATAAACCAGAAAATACTAGCATTGAATCCTCAGGAGTTCTGCTGAAGATGGACCAGACATCCTATCCTGTTGAAACAAAAACTTAATCTTATTTCCTTTATCTCCTGCATTCCAGCTCAGCTTCACTTCAAACTTGTTCCTCTTGCTTTCAGCTCCTTTTCCTTTTCCTTTCCAATTTTCTCTGTTTAGCTTAATTCATCCAGGTAAGTTCAGATACATGTCCTGTATAACCTTAACAGATAGGCCGATGACATTGATGCATGTCCTGCCCATCCTCTGTGCTAGGACCAGAAAACCATCAATGACCTGGATTCAATTGCAAGTGAACAATGACAACGGATAAGCCAGGGTGGGCTCAAGCTTGACCCTGCCTGGGCCAGAAGAGCAGGTCCTGATCAGCAGATGTCTGGATATTTTTTTCTATGCCACAGGTATAACCAGTAAGAATAATGACAATAAGATGATGCCAACATTTGTTGTCTTCACACTGCTCATTCAGCTCCTATGTATTCATTCTCATCCTCTTTCACCAGTACTATCTCACCCCTTTCCACTGGAAGAACACCTCCTGCAGAGACTCAGTACAGTGCCCAGGACAATGGTCTTTAGTTCTTAATCACTTCTTTTGCATAAGTATAAAAATAATTAGTGAGAGTAAATAGTAGTAAGTGCTGGATTAATAAACAGAAGATAAACCAGATCATGTCATTCCAGTTCTTGTGAAAATGCCATGGGGTACGGGATGGCTGTGTCTGATTACAGCTTGGGGTTCTCTGCACCTGCAGCAGACCAGTGCTCCTCAGCGGCTCTCTAGGGCCTGAGGAAGACAACAGCAATGACACTCACAGAGCCACCCTGTATGCAGCAAGTAACACAGGCCAGCCTGTCAACGTCCTACTGAAGTCTCACCCATGTTATCTTACGAGCTCACCGGTTAAGATGGCCTGCTTTTATATCACCATGTACCACACGGACTGAAGGAGAGCATGGAAGAGATGAGTGAGTTTGTAAGTTTAGGTAGATCATACGGTCTTTTTCAGAGCTTTCTTTTGAAAGTGTTTTATAATGGATGTGAAAGGGCTATAGGGTGAGGAGAGACTACTGAACTAATCTACCTTATAAAATACTGTAATGTGAGAGAAGTAGTTTATTACAGCAGTTTTTGTTCTTACATGCTATTTAAGTTTTCATAGAGGAAAGCAATTTTAGAGCCTAGAAATAACATCACAGAGGACAGAGGGAAATTACTGAAGCATCAGACTATGAATGGTGCATCAAACTGTAAACCAATCATTTCACGTCAAGAAAACTTAGTATTCAACTAATAAAACTTAGTATTCAATTTTTCATGGAAATGTTGAAGTGAGACAACAACTTTTACAGGACTGTAAAAACTACATTATGAGCAACTGTCCCTGGAAAGACTGCCAGGAAGAAACACTTTGCAGATCATTCATTCATTTCCAGGGATAAAAAAAGGCCAGAGTCAACAACTGGCATAAATGCATCTGGCTCCAGCAAAATCAAGGTAGTCGTGATGATTTACACTCAGTGAGCATCAGGCTGTTCACAGGACAGAACATCTGAGGCTGGAGGGGACCTCTGGAGACTGTCTAGTCCAGTCCCTGGCTTCAAGCTGTTCTGAAACAGATTCAAGTTGTAAGAATTCCTTAGACAAACTCTGTGGCCATCACTGGGACAGGTAAAAGCGTCACCTGCAGGTATGCAGCGACTGAAATAAAGGCCCCAAGGATCTTTTTTAAAGGGGGGAAAAAAGGAAAATTAATTATATGTTTGATCCATTTATTCCTGAAAGATCCAGCATGACATCTCAAGCTCTTGGGATAGGGCAGGGATGAAGAGTAACAGAGGGACCCTACTTGCAGCACTTTGGATCTCATGCCCTCAACATAGTGCAATGGTGGAGCTGTACCGCAAAGCCCCCAGCTCTGCATGGCTCCCAGGCTCATATACTCTTACCTGCCTACCAGCCTGAGCGCCTCATCAAGAAAGTCCACAAAACCCCAGGTCTACAGCCTGGCCTAATAGTAGTCTGGAAGCCAGGGCATAACTCAGAGCAGGTTGCTCAAGGTTATGGACACAAGTCAATTGGAGTAAAGTCGAGGGGAAGTAATACAAGGTTTAAACCAATTCTTGCAGGAACTTGTGGAAGGTTTGCTGGATCATGCTCACAACAAAATGCAATTTGATAGACTAGAAGAATAAAATAGATAAAATGGGGACATTTGGGACATTTAATAAGAGACTGGATAAGTTACAGAAAACCATGCTGTGGAAAGCAATCTTTGCTTGGTCCTTTGGGAGAAACTACATACACTAATAACAGTCCTTCTCCCCCCACTTTATTTTGAAAAGTGTCTGAGTAAAAATAGAATTACCTTACTCAACAAAACTGTTTCCTGTATATGCAGTTTTAACTACCAGCATTAATAATGAGAAAAGTATACTTATTATTACTTTTTTTCCCTTCTGCTCACACTGTGACTGAAACGGACTGTCTTCTGATTTGACAGCCCTCCACAAAAGACAGATTAATCTTGTTCCCTTTGTACTTGCAATAGCAGCTTCTAGGAATAATAAAAACTAGATTTGGGTATAGAGATCTTTATTAGCCATATTGATTCATGAAGCAATGAGAACACACCTTGTCTTTCAGCTCCCAGGTTAATACAGCATGGCTGTTTAGAAGTTTCTCGCTGTTAGAGAATAACATCTATTTACACAGAGTGAATCTGATCAGAAAGTCATTGGGACAATGTCATTTCCACAGAGTGCCCTTTTGAAGTGTAACCAATAACGTTCCTGTAAGTGGTTGATAATAACTATGGAATTTCATGGCTTAGATTGATCTTAAAAGAAATCAGAAAATATAATCTGTAAATAGGCTGAATTTCTGAACTAACAGAAAAACAGTCTTAATAGAACAAAAAATAGAAGAGGTAATAACTTTGAAGCTAAAATCCCTAATTAAATAAATGAGGGGATTTCCTTAAAACTGATCATAGCACTCACAGATATTATTGGGATTTTGCTTCTGTTTTGGAAAGAATCCTTCAGAAAATGAGATATGAACATCTCAAATTCCCTGTAAAATTAATAGGGCAAATGAACATCTTTGGTAAGAGGGAAACCCAGTATCATTCACCATGCAGCCTTGTATAAAAAGCCAGGGTTGTTTTTTATTGTTTGTTTTTAAATTAAAAAAAAGGCAAAAAAAGCAGTATATTTAAATTTATGCTAAACAGCTGAAAGTCCCTGTGCAGAGCATGCAATATATTTCCTGTACTCTAAAAGAAAAGCATTGTAAACAACAAAAAAATTGAAAACAATACCCAGAAAAGAGTTTAGAGAATAATCCAGGCACATTTCTGAGTCTTATGCTAATTATGAGCCAGTAAGGCATCTTGGACAAACAGAGTAAAAATGATGCTCTTAGCTTCTCCTCCTACTCTTCTGTCACTTGCCTACTGAATTGAAATATCACAGGGACAGTTGAACTAGATTATTTACTTTTTGCTCCCAAAAAGCGTTAGCTGGCAAAAGACAACACTCAGTTGTACTTACTATGATCAAAACAGCACCCATCTGGACATCCAGCACAGCAGTGGAGAAAGTCCAGTTTTAAGTACTTTATCAAAAATATCCCCCAGCTCATCGAACTGCATCCCAGTATTCCCAAGAGGCTACAAGCATTATTGCAACTCATTAAACTTCTTGATAGTCTGATGTGTTACAACACATTACAGAGCAATGGTAAATAAATAACTGCTGATTTGCCACTGCTTTCAACTGCTGAGCAATTCTGCTTTCCTCAATGTTACAATTAATGTCAGCAGTTAATGCCTTAAGTGGTAGAATTGGAAACTTGACTACAGTAAACAAATGCAATCAAGTTTCAACTTAAGGATATACCCAAACTGCAGCGTGGCGTTGGTTCAGCTGTCCCCATCTTGGGCTGCAATTACAGTTCTGTTGGTCAGAGCAGCAGGGGCATCATTTGTCATCCTATGGAAGACTGGAGTGCTGTGAAATTGGGCACTTTGGAAAAATGCAGCTGTAGCAAAACATATGTATAGGCAAGACCATGAAATGAACTGGCTCCAAGCCAGCATGTAAGAAGAAAAACAAGAGAATATAAATGAAGAAATTCATAGAATAGTGTACTCAGAAGATGCTCCTATTGATATATCCCAACCAGCTTCAAAGGTCAGGATGACAACAATCTCTCTTCTCTGTGGAACAGCTTAATCAATTTGCAGCTCTTTTTTCTTCACCCTGTTTGCAATGAGTTTACATCTTTCAAATAGATCTTCTATTTAGTTTTTGCTATTTAATTGGTCTCAGGTTCCTGTATATCTCTCTATACAACTGTAGCAAACAGAAGGATATAGACACGGTTGTGTATATATTCATGCACAAACTGTACTGGATAGAATACAAAGTGCTCAGCTATGCTCTGTAGCTCTACTGTCACTAACAGAGATTATTATTCAGCTCAAGAGACGTCAGTTTTTCTGCTCCTGGAGCAGAAGGAAGAACTCAGCTGTAGCTTTACCACTGCAGTGAATACTGGAGCGGGCAGAGGCTGCAGAAGAATGACAACCATGCAGCCACAAGAAGCCACCAGTCCTTCCTCTTTTTCCAAATGCTGAACAGAAGCATGTAGAGATATAGACTCCTTCCCCCACCACACATACACACTGCAGAGCGGGGCTGGGCACTTCAGCAGCTCTACGAAATGTATCAGCATATGCCAGTATCAGAGTTAGCCACAAAGCTCAACAGTTTTCAGAGAGAGCATCTTCTGCCCTCTGGGCAAGATCAGGGCCTCTTATCCCAAACCAGCAGAAGATGACCTGGCCTCATTCACTGATTTCTTGGCAGCACTGGAGCACAGCTCTTGATTCTTGAGAGAACTCCAGCTGCCACATCACTTGTGAGGAATCACATAGGTTGCAATGAGCATATCAAATACTTTTTTTCATTTTCTTTCTTCCCATAGAATACACAGTCAACAAGGTTACAGTTCTTATTTTCAGAGTAATTAATCTTGTGTTCATTTAATCTAATTTTCAGCATTTAATTGAGATGGCTACATCTCAGTTAATGGTGAGAGAAAGAACCAACATTGGAGCCATTTGGTCAACCTACAACCTTCATGAAGTAAGAATCAAGATATTTACACACGATGTAACTTTCTACCATATGACATCACAGCTGAATAATGACAAACCTTTCTTGTGGGCTCCATCAAGGCTGAGAATGAAAATCCTACAAGATGATCACATACATCATCTTTCTTTCCAACAGTAAGACTCCTTAATTGAACGTACCTTCCTCAGGACAAGTATAGCTTACTACAAATCCTGTCTACCACTGGTCTGGAGAGATGTAGGCATCTCCCTCATGTAGTGATGATTGGTGGAAACAATACAACTGAAGCAGGTAAATCTCTCTAAGACTGGTGAGGGATTTTGGCAAGGTATAGATTAATGTATGTCATTAGAGTTCTCCAACAGCTATGCAAAAAGTAACTGGGCTCAATCACTTCCATTCAACTGTCTACATCATTTGCCTGTTTTCTTTCAAGACACAGAGCCTGAGGGGGCCAACAGTCAGAGGAAATGAAGTCATGGACAAGATTAGAGCCAAGACTTGTATTTTAGAGACAGTCCTACATCAGACAAAATGGGAATGCCTGAGGGGCAAACTACTTTCAAAAAATACGAGAGCCCCTCCCTCCAACCTTTTCTCTCTATACATATGCCTGCTTGCATATGTACGCCTCCATAATAGAAGCTTTTCCACTCAGATTTATGTTAAGGAATTAATAAATATAAGTTACATATTTATGGCTGTAATACACTCCTAAGGATTATGGTTTTTCTCCCATCTGAAGAGCAGAACAAATGCAATGACAAACATTACCCTGATGTATGCTTCATTACAGAACAGACTGCAGAAACAATCAGCAATATGCAACCTCTTGTAAAGAAAAGTGACAACTTTCCGCCCTCCCCCCATCTCAGTATTGCTTTTTTGTCCCTTCACTCTCAGACAAATGACATTTGGCAATGTGGACACCATGCTGTGTATTTTTTTCCACTCACATGCAATTCATCAAGATAAGGTACAGATGCCCAGAGATTCATGTAAAATGCAGCTGTATTATGCTATAAATTCAGAGATACAGAAAACTGATGTGCATAATGGAAGCAACCCCCTAATACAGGAAGAAATATATTTGTCTGAATTTGGGTTTCTTTTCTCTTCCACGTTGTGAGTAAAGGCTCTAACTCTACAGCTTTACTTTTAAATAAAATACATAAATGACTCCCAAACAGCTGGCCTACTTAACACTACTATGTAAACATCTGTTCACATTCATGCATGTAAATAAGAACATCAGCTAGCAAGTCTCTTAGGCTCAGATTAGTCTTTATCAAGTCCTTCCAGAAACCACTGGGGTCGAGGCCAATGACTGTGTGAAGGGGAGGAAAGGGAATTCTTAAGGTTTTTTGGGATAATTGATCCTTGGAGAAAAGATGGATGATGGAGAATACCAAAAACCACAAGTCCCATGCTTTCTATTTTTCAGTATATTTGCTTTATTGGAAGTTTTCTTTCTTGTCTCTTTGTGGCAGTTTCCTGTTTCATCCCATATTTTAGCAACTTGTTATATAACTGGACATTGTGTCAAATTTTTATTCCCCTTTATTCAAACTATCTTTTGAAAGTGTCACAGATCCCAGGCCTGCTCCTGCTGAACTAAATGGGATTCTTGACATTGACATGAATGGAAACAGGACTAGGCCGGCTGTATGCCTCATTAGATACACAATTCTATAGCACCCTCTAAAATTCTGCTGAACTTTCCCTTTCAAGCAAATAAAGCAGGTAAACTCAAAGGCCATGAAATGTCACTATTACATTTCGACACTTAACTGAGGTACCTGATGAATTAGCCATCTTCTTGCCAGGCATCTTAGAAAACTGCAGCCCCCGAGGGATTTCCCCTGGCCATTACCACTTATTGCAAAGTCAAAGAGAGAAAGCTAAGGTTATTGTTTTGCCTGTGGAATCAAAATATGCTGAGAGAGCATGTTATTCCCCAGACTTACAGGTTTATTGCATTTCTAATTCACACCTAAGGTCACCATATGTCAAGTGAGTATGCATTCTGCTACCATGGCTACTGCCATTATTTTAACTCTAATGCTAAACAGTCCTAGACTGGAACAATACTGTCTTAGAAACAATGCATTTTAGTGCTTATAGCAGAAGACTGGTCTTCTGATTAAAGATGGAAAATTGAATGTTCTGGTTCCACTTTTGGGTTTGTCAGACTCTCCAAAACCTTTCAAGTCAGTCAATCACTCTGGATATTCGTTTTCACACCAGAAAGTCAAAGAACTAAAAGCCCTGAATAAACAAAAACAAAATAAACAAAGCTACTAAAGCAACAATTATGTCTGGTCTGTTGAGAAATATTAATAAATGAATTAATCTTTGATCAAATTCCATTCAGCATTTAAAACTACAAGATGAGGTTTGAAATCAGTTTCTTGTGGCTTGATACAATTATGCCATGATGACGATGCTTCCCTCTGCATAATGCATTAATGTGAATTTGACCACACAATTGTCATTTCTTGTCATTTAAGTAGTCTTACAGTTAAGCAGCCACAATTGTCCTTTGGGTGTTATCTTAAATACATTAAAAAAGAAATTGAATGCTTTCACCACATTATAGCTGGGACACTTTTTCAAAGCTACTTTCTATGTCTGTGAATTATTCATAATACACTTCAAACAGGCTCTTCTGGATAAGGTAATTGACCTTGTCTGCATGAAGCACCTACTACCTTGCCTTGGGATAATTAAATCTACGATGTGGTCCATTATTTAAAGGTAATGTCTTTTCATTAGGTTAGGCAATATATTATCACTCAACTAGTCACCTGTTTCTGCAATAAGCACATTCAAGTTTTCCCTGTTTTGTCATGGGTTACACTCATCATAGCAATACCTCACATTAAGTAGCATTGTATAACAGTAAGACAGTATTCTCTTGATAAATGGAAGCAGGACTTTGAGGACTAAAATGTCAAGATTTACCTCTGTATTTGCAGCCTCAGTTGGCTGTGCTTGTTTTTTCTGTGGGTGAAAGCCATGAAGTATGTCTATTCAGTAAAAACTGGTGTAGCTATACAAATTCACATACTGTTCAGCGGAAACACTTATGTGTGGCTGAAAGGTATGCTAAAACACATGTGTAGAGTTCCGTGATGTAAACTAGCTCAGGTATTTTGGTGTGTAGAGAAACCCTTGGTTGGCTTGCCATCCAAGGCTGCAATTAGCAATGCCGGCTGCTGTTGCCCAGGCTAACTCTGGAGCATTTCAACTTCCCTGTAACAGATTACTAGCACTCAATTCCCCACTACATATTCCCTCGAAAGATGTTGCTCAGTGAAGTCCAAAGTAACTGATTTTTTTTTTTTGCATATGCATGGAGTGAAAACTTCTGTGAGAAAGCTAAACAGTTGAGTACCCAACTCTCTCCTGTACTCCAACTACTTTGAACCACTTTAGCAGAATAAAGCAGCCCTATTTTAGTCAGTGACTGACAAAGTCCTCCTGCATGGGTAAATTCTTGAGTGGCACAGTGATCTGAAGGAGCTCCTGCATCAGTCCCTTTCCTGGCTCTGAAAAATGGCCAGAGATGGTATTCTAATTTATATTGCACCACTCCAGTAACCAGTCTTAAAGATACTTCTCCACTCCCCCACCCCCACCCCTCTACATCAGTTGTGCAGGATATAGCTGCCTTTTCTATTACAGGAACACAGTATTGACTTTTTCAATCTATCAGTGCTGAAGTGATTAGACTGATCGCAAATACTGCATGAACAAGTTATGGATAAACTTGTTAGCTCCTCTACATATCTGAATTTTTACAGTGTTTCTGTGTTGTGCAGTTTGTTTTATACTAAAGTGAAATTTAATGAAAGATGCAATAACTAAGGTGTTAATCCACCATCTTACTTACCTAAATTGGTATAAATATACTGAATCCAATGGAAATGATCCTGCATATCTTTGAGCTTTTTATTTTTCCAGTTGAATCATTTGATATTGTAGCTTCTCTCAAGCTGCCCATTAATAAAATGTTATTATGTTAGCTATTCAAAGCTTTTTAATCATGTTATACAAACACAGTTCAGCCTATGAATTGTTTATCTTGATTAGATATTGTTTGAGTGTTCACTTAAAATTATGAAGCACTGTTTTACATCAGAAATAAGGACAAGAGCATCACAAATACTTCAAGGTGTTAAGAGTGAACATTTACTCTGAAGACCTTTGGCTGAATTCCTATTGGCATGAATATTCATGAGCAATCTGTTCATGCCTCAGGAACAGTTCTGCAAACACAAAAATCTCAGTATCATGGTCCAGAATTATATATATATATATATATATATAAATAAATAAAATTATAAAAGTGAAATTGAAATTAAATTTCAGTAGGATAGGAATAGCTGCTATTTATCATTTTCAATCAGGTAAAACAAAGTAGCCAAGGAAAGCATTGTTCTAAGCAAGATTACCTGTAACTGGCCTGTCTGCTAAATCATATTTCATAACGGTCGACTGCCTTCCATTGTGTAACCACAGTTGTGTACTATACATTGATAGCTCCTGTCACTATAATACGATTATGTTTACCCATTAGTTTCTGCTTTTGTGCCACAACCCAGCAACTACAATATTACAATGGTTCTAATGGTCTGTTTCACTTTGTTCATTTACCTATTAATTTTGGCAATGGCATATTTCATGGAACATAAATTTCATCCTCTGAAAACATGACAACCTGTACTACAATATGGTCAGACAGATTCTGGAGCTTTGTACGGAAGTAAAATGAATTGTCCAGGGTGGCATTTTGGAAAGAACATACCTCCCTCTGGAGGCATCGGTTGTATCTAAGGTGATTACTTCAGCAGTAATAGGATGTAATTATTCACTCAATAAAATTCTGCTGCTATTAAGTAGGTACTTCTAATGTTCTGCAGATTGACTGGTGGCCCTAGCATGTCTCACAGAGGCAGTAAACAAAATGCAACACAATCTCCTTGTCTGAATCCAGAACTTAAATGTGCACTGGGAAGCAAGTGACCTAGAAATCTGACACTGCTTTGAACCTGGAGGCTCTGGGAAACAGGACCCCAAAACAGAACCTGAAAAATGCTCATTGCCAGGACAACCTTCCCCAGATCAACGATAGATGTTAAAACGGCAAAATAAATGGACAAAACTGACTTTTCATAGTCAGAGAAAAAGCCAAATGGAGATGAAACAGAGCCTACTTCAGGAGAAGACAACTTGTCCTAGAATCCCACTCTCTGCTGTTATGTTAGCATTCAGTCATGAAGATCTCTCTCTGAGTAACAGCCCCTAAACTTCTGCCACACACCAAAATAGTTTCATCTGGGAGGTTGAAATCACAGTGACAACGGGAAGTAAACAAATGCTAATGTACAGAAAGCCTTTAGCTCAATGGGGAAAAGAGTAACCAATACTAACTTGTCTTGCAGCAGGACTGGCAATGATCCATCTATCCCAGTAAGTTAATTAGTCAGCTTTCACTCTCCTTTTACCTCCTAACATATCTGCACATATCTATATCAATATGCAAACACATACTTTCCCAAAAAGAGAGTACTCTGTCTATATCAACAGATGATTTTATGGACTGTACTGACCATTTGAATCAGCAGCTAAAAGAAAAGTTAGTATTTCAAATAAACATATCATGTAATTGGCATTACTTTTTCTTCAGAACCACTTTTCAGATCTCTGCTCATTTTTTAAAACATCCCATCATAGTCTCGGACTCATCAGTAAAACAAACCTGTCAGACCTGAATTAGTTTCAGTAATGCAAAATTGACAATAAGAACAGCCAGGAATCATTATCATCTTTTCTTTCCTGCCAACAAGTGCCACTACCAACATTTTGATCACACTGAATGAGACAGCCTGAACAAAAAGAAGAATCGAAAATGGCTACTGATTGCAGACTAAGCTACTGGGAGCACTTTTCATGCGCTATTAATGTTAATATATTGGAATCACTACATGTTGTAAATTAGACATGTTATTTTAAAATTTTTTTTTGTCAAACCAAAGATACAGGGAAAGGGGGGACATGGACCTAAGCATCATGGATAAAGAAACAGGCAGCAGATGATGCAGACAGACACTGAATCTAGCACAGCAGCATGTGTCCAAAGATCTGCAAAAACCTGATGAAGTTCAGTTGAGATGTACATTTGGTTTAAGCTTTTGTTCTTGTGCTGGAGAGACAGACAGACATTTGTGTATCTGGCACGGTGAGAAAATACATGCATCTGCATCTCATTTTAGCCCAAATTAAGGTTTCCTCCTAGCACTAGGAAACTCTCTAATCCCTGCTGGTTCTAGCAGGATTTAGATACTAATCTTAACGTGGTTTTCTAGAGAAATTAGAAATATTGGAACATGCCAAGTAAATGTTTTGCATGTGTCTATTGTTCAAGTAACTCATGAACCCACTGGCCAACTTCAAGTACATTTGACTGAGAAATATGTTCCTATAGGTTTCACGTACTAAGTAGAAAACAGAGAGATCCTCCCAGTATCCAGCCTAAGAAAAGGATGCAATGCATTTTCAATCCCCAGTAGATATCAGACAATCCATACAGAAGCTCAACACTAAAACACAAAAGCATACGGAAAAAAGAGTATCATTTATTACTCCATCATTCACTGAACTATTTTTTTTTTTTTTTAGCAAAATAAACAAAGAAGCAATGTTCTCAACTACCAAAAAATCAGCAGCACAGAAAAAATAACCCAAACTGTATAGTTGGGAGAGATGCTGTTCACTAAGCAGAAGTATGAGAACATAACTTTAATCAGTTTGATCAGTTCCTGCTTAGAAAGGTATCTAAAGTAAGCTGGAAGTTTCACTTTCAGTTGCACGTATCTCTGCCTGGAAGAACTTGGGCATCAACCTTGGGCCGAATACATAACCTTATGACAGCTACAGTAAGACTACATGGATTCCATCCTAGAAATGCAGGCCTTCTTCCTATATCTCTAATAGGTGTCGTTTCTGAAAACAAGGGCACTGTTTCTTAATTACATGGAATCCCTTCTTGCCCTTTACAAAGGAAGACAACATCCTTATTGTACAACTATACCATATACTACAATAACAGGTACAACCAGGCAACAGGTAGAATAGTTGTAATGCTCTCTGTCTAATTAGTGCAGGTAAGAACAGCTGCCTACTGACAGTAGGATGAATTCTTATATTGAATCAGCATTATCGGAGACAGACTCCGAAGACCAAATTATGAATCCCTGCCTCCTGCATCTGGCTGTGTTCAGATCCATACCTAGATTCAACCCATCATGTCTAAGCTAACACTTTCTGAATACACTGCACTCATTCTCAGGTGAGTTTTTCCCCTTTCAAAACATCTACGAACAAAAAAGACAGGGCTGTCTATATGGCACCCAAGTGTCTAATAAGGAGAGGACGCTTAGTGTTCTCACATATCTCCCTTTGCAATCAACCATTGCAGCAAAGCAAAATCCAAACATTGCCTAGGAGATGAAGAGGAAGAAATTTGGTGCTTGATTGATGCTTGAGACCAGTGATACTATTCTTGGGCTACAGTGCAGAATCACAACTTTCTCTCCTGGCTGAATATACCAAACATCTCATTACACCCCACCTGAATATACCATTACCTCCCTTGTGATTTGGTAGGTCCAAAAAAATTCACAGAATCATGCCTTCCTTGATAAAGAACCATAACTTTCTTAATCAGTTCACTAGAAAAAAACATGTGTACCTCTAAGGGATGACACGTTCATTTTTCCACCAGCAGCAGAGGGCAAGTCACAAGAGGCACCTATGTAAATCTCACAGTTGGAGTGTAAGACTTTAGAGGTGTTTATCTGGGGGGAAACACTCTTCTTATGGTTCTTTTTTGTGGCTGCACAAACCTGTTCATTGGTTTTGGGGTGGTACTTTCCAATAAATCTCATGGCCCATATGAGTTTCAAGTGAAATTGTCATCAATAGCAACCTGATGAATCAATTTTCTTCTCTTCTAAACAAGGTAAGAAACCTACCTTTAAAGGAGGACTGCACAGATTAATTGGTTAACCTTTCTAAATGCTAATGTTTAAAAAAAAAAAAAAAAAGTTCTTCTGGGACTTTTGAATTCTGCTTTTGAGAGCAAAGGAAGAAGGCTCTTGATGTTGCTTTGAGTCCTGGACAGCTCAGGCAGGGACACACCCCTTGGCTAAACCAGTCCCCATTAAAGTCTGATCCTTCCTCCTATCAAAAGGGCTTGGAACAAATTCAGACTCAAAAGCTTTTTCATTTTTGTTCTCAATCTTTCTGCCCCAGAAGATATGAAAAAGCTTCTCTGAACAAAGTTTTAAAAGAGATGCTTTCTTATAGGTCACCACATCTTTCTAGCTACTTGTCAAGTGTCAGTCAGATCTGATCCTCCCCCAATCAGTCTGGGTTGGGGGGGAGGGAAATAATTCTCAATTGCTTTAAGATGCTTCTTGGGAGGGGAAGAAGTACACAACTTTTTCCCCAAAGGTCTGGAGATATTTTCCCCAAGCATGCTTACTTACCCTCTGTATTTTGGTTTTTTACAAAAGAGAGAAACAGACACTTAGAAGAGTTACTTTTATGCTTCTCTTAACATCAGGTGGTTCACATAAGCAAAATATTGTACTAAATTCTTTTAGGGAAGGCTCTTGTTGCTGTTTGAACACCAAGCACAAAGTAATCTGAAAATACAGACTTCAGCTGATCTCCATTGTTTCTTTTCTCCTGTCTCTGCCTTCACACCTTCAACAAAATACATTTCCTATTGGCTATCTTCAAATAGTAATGGGGGTAAAATTCCTGGACTTAAGATTTACAAGCAGTGAATCTGAGTCTAACCCAATCTATACAGAGTAAAACTTGACTCCTTTTTCCATAGTCTTACATTTTCTTTTCTCCTAATTACACTAAACAATTAAATTATGCCACTGATAATCTCATGTATAGCCTCTGTCTTCCTGGACAGGTCATACCAGTTAAAACAATGGTCTCTGTCCCATTCACTTGCTCCAACCCATCTGGTTTTCAGCAAGTGCCTTGCTTTGCATGTACTTTTTTCCCCAGATCTAAACCAGGAGTCAAATGAACCCAAAACACACATAAAACTGAGACTTTACAGCTCCAAATGCTTTGCTATCCTCAAAGATAATGTGAATAGAAATGCAAATTACTATTGCTTCACTCATGTGGCATCTTGGTAGAAGAGGTCAGCTGAAAACTCTTCCACCACTATGATTTACATCTTCTATTCTCCAAAATCAGAGAACATCACTCTCTGCACTGGCTCAAATTTGACAGAGAAATTAGTTTAATGTCAGTAAGACAGTTTGAGTCTAATGGAGCCCAAGATGCTCAAAGTAGGACAGCCAAATGAAGCAGACAAATGGAAGTGTGATGAGAACACACTCCCTGCTGTGGCTCTAATGAGGGAGAAGGCACACTTCTGCACAGGCAGCAGTTCTGCTTTCTTTCTTGAATGGTGGACAGGTTGCTGTCATAGCTAATGACCCATTATATAGCAAGCCATGGATTAGCTGTTTGTTTCTAATTGCCATTATTTATTTATTGTTAACAATATGCCGAGTCCTGCAAATTAAAAATACTATCACTATTCATGATTAAGGGAATGCTGGCTGAGATAGCCTGAAAAAAATTGTCTAATTCTTTCCTTCTTTGAATTGTGTGTATAAATAGCTTATACGACTGGGTCTTTCGAGTCAGAGGTATCATTAAGACATGTTGGTTCTAGCACACGTCTCATAAAAGTATCTACTTCCAAACTCTTATTTGGACTGCAGAACTCCCTGAATTCAAAATTTCTTCATTACTGAGGTATAAGTTTTCACAGGTTGAGCAAAAGATGTCATCAACTTTACTTCAAACCAGAGATTCTTTGGGAACAAAAGTCCCAGTCTAATGGATTACAGAAGTTAAGCAAACATCTTGCTGCATCTGTTCACAGCAGTGACTTCCTACAGCACCACCAATAACAGTTCACACAATGACCTTCAGATTCCAGGCTCAAAATCTGTTGTCTAGGTTTACATTTCATTTACCTGTCCTATCTGTCTTCATTAATACCCCTGGTACAAGCTTCCTGTATATTGGAAGAAGTACTTTCCACGTCAGTAAAATACAGTAAATCTATTCAGTTTGGAAGACAGATTTGTTTTCTAGGTAAACTGTAAAAGGTCTCTTAGAAAATAAATATTAGAAGTGTAATTGCAGAATTGCTCCTTACACTTCAAAAAACCTCCCCAAAACCAAACAGAAAAAATCATTCAAGGGAGGAAAAAACCCCCACAACAAAAAACCAAAAGAAATATCCAGTGACAGCAGAAGTATGGACATATTCCACAGAAGCAAAAAGGAGTTACCCTTAGAAGCTCCTTTCTCATTACTGTCAGTCCACACTTCAAGAAATGTTTTTTAATTCACCTGACATATTGCGTCTAAAGCAAACACAGCTAATGGTGCTCCAGTGTTCACTGGACTAGTACCAGGAGACTTGTGCCCTTCTGCTGTCACACCAGATGTATGCCAGGTAGTATTAAGCCTATCCTCTCCTGCAGTGGGGTTCAAGAAAAGAGCATTCTTTCCTCCCACTGGGTTAGAAAACACCCAGTATATGACTGAGCAAGGATTTCTTCCCACGTCTTTCCAATCTCTTGGCCTCTTGGCTGCATTGCGAGCTTGAAGAAGCACAACGGCACTAGAGGAGAAGTAATGCAAGCAGCTGCCATTCTTTCCTTGGCAGGTATAGCAAACTTTACCTCACTGCCAGTCAGAAGGGATCCTATATGGCGAGGGAAGTAAAGAGTCAGAAACTGGGATAATGACATGTCTGTTACTCACAGGTGTATGCATGCTAAATGCCAAGTTACCTCCTCCACACAGCAGGTTTTTTATTCTGCTTAGACCACCTGCATTTTAATCAGTTGCACACTACTAACAAGATAGCATCTTTAAAAATGGCCTCTAAATCTCTTCCTACAAATAAGGGGGCATGTTGCATTACTATGGCAAACTCTGTTCAAAAGTCTCGAAATATAGCACAACTTATCTAAAATTGTGCTTGTGAGAAGCTGTGAGCACTGCCACTTTGGAGGGGAGAGACAAGGTATGGTGGTGGAAACACAGATGGCAAGTCAATCATTCTCAAGAAAGATATCTGAATTACCCAAGAATAATTACAATGCGAGATCTACACCTGCCAACTATCCCCCGCTCTCTTCAATATGAACCACTTTTTGAGGGCGGACTGCCCTGTTCTATGTTATTTTGTGCAATGACAAATAGTCTCTTGGTAATGCAATAACAATTTAAAGTTATTTTGTGCAATGACAAATAGTCTCTTGGTAATGCAATAACAATTTAAAGTACCTGGAATGATAAAATGGAAATTATATTTGAAAGACATAAAATAATAGTGAGCAAAACCCCAATTCTAAATGACTTGCTTGTTATGGGTCATTTTATATCACCTTATGGTACATCTATGTAAAAAACTTCAGCAGAACCCAGGTTTCACACTGCTTTCCTCATAAAGATTTATACTGCTCTAAAAAGCGGTGTCCCCATTATATGAAAACTTGGTGCAAAACCATGCTTCAAACACTGTGGGTCACTTCTGGGGAAAAAAATACTAGAGCTAGTAAAGGTCCAAGAAGGGCAACTTAAAAGGACTATAAAAGCACTGGGTGAGTGCAGAACTGTGATTCACCATATCCCGAAACAGCAGAACTCGGTGCACTGAGTAAAACATTAGTGTAAAACACATTAAAAAAAAAAAAAAAAAAAAAAAAAGTAGTTCATGCACAGCAAGTAGGGAACTCCTGGGACTTGCTTTCCAAGGAGGCTGCAGAAGCAGACAATGTAATAAAGTTCAAAAAGTGATTAGACAAATTACGAACACCAGATCCACAGTGGATACTAAAAGGTATTGGCAGTGGCATAAACTCTAATGCCCTTAACAGAGCAACTGTGGGTGATGGGAACATATTGAGGGATGTGATGAAGACATCCAGACTCATCCTAAACTGCATCTCTCCAGCAGCCACTATTGGAGGCAGGACCTTGCAGGACATTTCTTAGCATCTTATTCTCTGACATCACTGGAGGTCTTATCTGGAACTAAAGAGGGAGCTTGCACAGACAAAGACCTCTAGCAACATACAGAGTGCAGATAAAACACCACTGAACTGTCTCAGCAGCGGAATTAAGTCTAAAGTCTAAACTCAGAAATTAGGACATGCTCCCTACTGTGAGCTAGCACTTCATCTTTCCCTCTAATAATAGACGCACAACAACATGCAAATGCGGTGGTTCACAGGTGAGGGCAAAAAAATGTCTAGCATAAGGAGTCACAGACAGCACATGGTGCAGCTTGGCACTGAGATACGGGTCTAGCTGGGAGGCAGAGGGGAGAAGAGGAGGTAGAAAACTGGGTGCAAGTCATATAATACTGAGACTTGACAGATTTTAAGAGGGACAGGAAGAAAGTTCAGAGATAAAGTGCATTGTTTAGGATGGATGTTTGAAATCAAAGCTTGAGGTGACATGCTGTGGGAATTCTACTGGAAAGAGAAAAATAAGGAAGGCAGGAAAAAAAAACCCACCACCTAAAGACATTCCTGTTTCTTTGATTTTGCTCTAGGACTGATCTTTTCTCAGTCCCTGCCTACACAAATGTGCTATGAACTTGACAGACTGTCAGCCAAGTATTGTAAAGCAAGCTATCCTGCCACTGCTACAGCCATCATGGTGTTAAGTCCTTGATATGGCGGATGTGAGGCAGCTTCCCAAATGTTAAGTCTTTGAGTACACCCACTGCTTCTAGAAAACTGATCAAGTTCAGTCAGAGCTGAGGGTTTCTTCAGTTAATAGGGTTTTCATACCTTCAAACATCTTGTATGTTAACAGTTCAATTAAACATGCATGTGCACACACCCACCTATCCTTGTACACATACCTTTTTTTCCGAGGTATTCCTTGAGATGCTCCACAAAGAAAGGAAATCAGAGCCCCAGGGCCCAAAATTCCTTTTCAGGTTCCCAGAATACAGACAGCACATTTAGAGGTGGCCAAGGCTTCCTGCCCACTTACTCACCTCCTCTCCTGCTAGCTTGTCTTGGTCTGTGTTTCTAAGGATGGGGCCGTGGTAAAGTCTGCAATCTCTTGCTAAGAGTGTGGATGACTTTCCTAATTAATGCCAACTGTCAGATTTGCTCTGGTTATGTGAGTGTCTCTCCAACAGGCATGAAGAAGTCACAAGAGACTTGAAATTACTGGACATAAATTTTAAGTTTCATTTGCCAGCATCATGAGAAAGCCAGATACTCCTTTGATGAACAGACATCTATTCTGATGTTCACAAACCTCCTGAAAATCTATCTGATGGCAGAGATATACAAAAATGCAGTTCAGGGTAATTTAATTTTAGTTTTCAAAGACATGCTTGCAGCTAAGCTGTAATATGACAACGAGAACTGATAAGGCTGATCCAGACAGTAAGACAAGGAGATGAGTAAACTCCTTTACCAACTGCCAGATTGCATGTCTGACACATTTCAGATGTAAAATCAAGTAACTCAATGGGGAAACTACGGTGAATCACACCCACTGGAAATGTGCCTATGTCTTCAGGACAAGAGGTAGTAGGAAGAGAGGAAAGGCAAATTCCTTCTTACAAACGGGAACAATTTTATGCAAACCAGGAGCTTCTCTTGGTTTTGCTCTGAGGCAGCCCAGAGTGCCATGCTTGCTCCTTTGCCCAGGCACATGATTTTTCTCTTCCCCATGTCAAAGATGCAAAAGCCAAAATTGCTATATAACAACATGCATTTTTGCTGGAGAGTAACTTCATGAATAAAAGAGAGATCTTTTTATTGCTTCTCTGTGAAACATGATAGTGTTTAGATCCTGAAGAGAAGGATTTGGGGTTTTGGTGCTACCAGCTGAGATACCCTAATCATGCATTCCATCTCCTTGGAAAAAAAAGAACAAAGCCCAAAATAAGAGGAAGCTCAGAAACAGATTAGATTCCTTGCAGGAAGGGGAATTTTTATAGCTCTGTCAAGATCAGATACACTCTGGAAGATGCCCTTGCAACAAGCACTCACTGCTGGGCTTAGTCCAGAGATATTAATGAGTGGTAATATTCAGCAGGCTGGATTAGGTCATGTAATGTTTCCTGCTGGCCTACAAATGCAGCATTGTCATCAATACATGTGCATTGTATACTGACTTCTGAAGGAAGATGTTAAGTGTGGTTCATTAACTGTAATTACACATTATGATACCCTGGGAACACAGAGAGAACACAGCACTTCAGGCTTCCAAAAGCCTAGACTAAATCAAGAAAGAAAACTCAAGAGTTTTGATTTTTTATTTTTTTGTTGCTCTGGCCCCAAATCAGACTCACTCCAGCCACTTCTGGGCATAAACAACACAGGTGAGAAGCTTTTGCAGTGAGTCCAGTAAAACACATTTGTAGCTCGTCTTCAAGTTTAGGAATGGAAATTCTTAAAGCTTAGAACTCTTCAAGATACTTATAGTGTTCAGCACCATTGGGTCTCTAGGCTCTTCTATAATATAGCAACAGTTCAGCTCAAAATGAATGTCAATTAATAGAGCTATTTAAGGCTTGGGG
>NW_020799107.1:23160382-23169255 GCF_003259725.1 Athene cunicularia
GGGGGGGGGGGGGGGGAAGCCTCGTCATTTCAAGAATTCAAACAATTTGTTTTTGAGCGTATTCCACATCTTGCCAAACTTACAGCCTTAGGCTATTGAGAAAGTTCAGGATGAAAAACTGAAAGTGTAATTAAAGAGCATACAACAGGAAGAAAAAAGAGAAAAAAATGATAGCCTGCCACATGCACAGCACTGGATTGTAATTTTTTTTTCTGATTTATCAGCTGGAGCTATACTAAAGAGTTATGAGTTGTACAATTTTTGTGTGGTGAACTGTCAGGATCAGAGTAGCACTGCAGCAGCTCCAAGAGTGCAAGCCAGGCTGCTGGACACTTTCCCCACGTACTCTCCCTTGAGGAGTGAGGTACAACTTTAGTCCGGGAGAAGTGTCGAAGGAGCTGCCTGTCACGAATTGTCTTAGCTGGTCTAACTGTTGGTAGATGGCTTTAGCCCTGAAGCTGGATAGTTTATATACTGTCAATTTACACAAGATTATCTACTAGTTTTTTTTCTTTTTTATAAGAAGAAATGGATTTGGATCCTTATAAGTGTCCCTAGCTTTACAGAGGCACCACATACAATTATCTCAAAATGCACTCAATAATGTATCTTTCCCCTCATATACATGGCCAAGTAACTCACAGAAATGTGTAAAAGCAAGCACAGGCAGACCTGCTTTAATACTGTGGCCTTCATCCTTAAAAAAATATTTTGGAAATAATCTCAAGTGTGGTGTGTGATACACAAGTCAGCAACACTGAATGTATTTGTAAGATATTAGTCCCCCCTATTTATGAGCAGTTATGCATGCATTTTGTTTTCCTTTTGTGTTCTGTTGCTGATATTAACATTTCATTCTTCAAAAAATGATTAGCAATACAATAGGTTCTTGGCTGGTAAATTCTGATCATAACAAAAGACATAATTCATAGGTTTTAAAAATAAACTGACTGTAAGGCATCTGATTACTGGATCCATAAACATTCAGTGTTATAGTAACTTTGCTAGAGCCGGGCATGCTTTTGATACATCTCATTAGGCAATGTATTTTTAACACAATAGGAAGTCCCATTGCTAGCTCCCCTTAAGGCTTCCTGTGGGATTTCTTCTAACCTACTAACAAATTTAAGAGTTGCTAACAATCAAAGAATCACCAGGTCACCAGGACCATACAGACAAGTAACCAGAAGAGACTTTGAAGACGTTCAGAAGCCTGCCCTTAATGTCATTCATCTCTCTGGATGAGTAAACATAAAATCCCGACCCCAAGAGACAGTCGAGTGGAAGGGAGCCATCCTGAGTAGCCACTGGAAATATGATACTGCAGTGACATAGACTGAACAGATCCTCTGCTTTCTTGTTGCTGCTACACTGTCAGGGCAAAACCCCTTAATCCTTCTATCATGAGAGGAAAAATAGTTTTTCCCCAGAAACTGTTCTACCAAGCACCTTAAACATAATTTCCAGGGCTGTGGGACTCAGAAGAGGGTATACCCCTCCTCTCCAGAAACATCATATGAGTCTGGAGCAATGTGGATGCTTTCTATCTTTAATATACAGTCTAAAAATGTAAATGAATAAACAAATCAATCTTACCATCAGCTAAATACAGCTTCTTTGGTTTCTAAGGAGTATTTTCCATTGTAGAAGCTTTCAGAGCCTTTGCACACACAAATTTACGGAGTACAAACTCCCCTGCAGAGCTCTGACCCTCTTGCATCAGAGGACAAGCACTGCACAGTGCTATCCAAGAAGGCTGTAGTGGGTTAACCCTGGCTGGATGTCAGGTGTTCACCAAAGCCGCTCTATCACTGCCCCTCCTCAACTGGACAGGGGAGATATATATAACAAAAGGCTCGAAGGGTTGAGATAAGGTCAGGGAGAGATCTCTCAGCAATTACCATCAGGGCAAACCAGACTCAACTTGGGGATATATTAATTTATTATCAATCAAATCAGATTAAGATGATGAGAAATAAAAACTAAATCTAGAATATTTTCCCACCACCCCTCTCTTCCTCCCGGGCACAACTTCCTATTTTCTCTACCTCCTCCCCGTAAGTGCTGCAGGGGGACAAGGAATGGAGTTTGTGGTCAATTCATCATATGTTGTCTCTGTTGCTCCTTCCTCCTCAGAGGGAGGACTCCTCATACTCTTCCCCTGCTCCAGTGTGGTGTCCCTCCCAGGGGAGACAGTCCTCCACAAACTTCTCCAACATGGGTCCTTCCCATGGGCTACAGTGCTTCACAATCTGCTCCAGCGTGGGTCCCTCCCACAGAGTGAAGTCCCTCAGGAACGGGGTTGCTCCAGCGTGGGTCCCCTATGGGGTCACAAGCGCTGCCAGCAAACCTGCTCCAGCGTGGGCTCCTCTCTCCACGGGGCCAGAGGTCCTGCCAGGAGCTTGCTCCAGCGTGGGCTTCTCACAGGGTCACAGCCCCTTCGGGCATCACCTGCTCTGGTGTGGGGTCCTCCCCCGGCTGCAGGTGGAGATCTGCTCTGCCATGGACCTCCATGGTGCAGGGCACAGCCTGGCTCACCATGGGCTGCAGGGGAATCCCTGCTCCAGCACCTGAAGCACCTCTTCCCTCTCCTTCTTCCCTCCCCTTGGTGTCTGCAGAGTCGCTTCCCTCACACCTTCTCACTGCTCTCTTTGGCTGCAGTTTCTGAGGTTCCCCCCCTTTCTTAAACATGTTATCACAGAGGTTCTGTCATCATCGCTGATGGGCTTGGCCTTGGCCAGCAGTGGATCCACCCTGAGCCAGCTGACGTTGGCTGCGCTGGACATAGGGGAAGCTTCTAGCAGCTTCTCACAAAATCCCCCCTTAGAGTCCCTGTGCTACCAAAACCTTGCCATGCAAACCCGATACAAAGGTAAAAGCTTTTTCCCACTATTCTGTATTGCTACTATTCATTTTGGTTTTTTTTTTTTCTTCTCAGTTGCAGTGTAGCCTGCAGCTGCCGCATAATCAATAAGAGTTAACAAGGAAAGATTTGAGATCATGGCACTTACTTGGGGTATTCAGGAGACGTGACTTTCTACAGTGGTAGGCTGCCTCCTGTTCGCAATATTCTGCACTGTTTATTATGGCTTCAAGCTGCTCAGCACTGCTGTTGTAGTTAAAGGACATGGTGTATGGCTTCTCTGGATCAGCTCCTTGGACTCTGGTTAGCCCTGTGTTGTTGTGCTGCACTGCAGTCCAGATCTTATCTTCTGTTAAACGAAAAAGGATTGAACAGGAAGTTAACAGCAAAAAACCTGCAACAAGCAGGGAACAAAAAAATAATTGAAATATAATTCTTTAGTGCGTTGGAGAGAGCATCAGCAGGACCCCTGGCTCCTAGAGGGTCACTCTGTGATGAAAACCTTACAGGTCATTGTAGCCTACAGAGATGTTTCTCCCTGAACCAGCTCAAGCAAACACTACAGAACCTGCTGAGCAAGAGAGAAACTACAAGCTTCCCAGGAACCATGGGCGACCTTCAGCATCTTCTATTGCCAGGTTATCTAAAGAAAATTAGATACCTTTCAGCTCGCTTTGGACCTGAGAGAAAAGACATAGTAATATGGCTCATGGGGGTAACACTCATATTTTGCTGTACCTGAGAGCACAGCCTATGCTGTTATGACAACAAATGGTAGCAGGAACTGTGGCTGATGAGCTTCTACAAACTCTTGCCAAAAAAACTAAAACTGAGAGTATGTTCCTACTTCCCAGTTGGAAGTCAGATCACTCATTTTACTCAGTTCTCAGATTTTTCTACATATAAATTGAGTGATGCCTTGCTTGGATGATGGTGCAGATCAACATATGACTCAGCATCTGTAGTTAACTGTAAATGTTGATACTTTTCCATGCTTGGGAGTCATTCTCATATTCATCGCATTTATTGTCAGAGCAAGGGATTTTGTGGGTGACAGAAGGCTGAATCTAGGCTTAAGCACAACTTGCACAGTAATAACTCAGCTCATGACCAGCACTGGGGTTGGCATGATAAGGAGGACATTGCAATTAGAAGCAATTAGCTTAGCAGGGAGGCTGTTTCCTGGATGTTTCTGGTGACATAGCAACAGGCAAAATAACAAGGGCTGCCTGAACAGCCGGTCTGCTGAGCTGACCCAAAGTAAAAAGCAAACTCTTTAATGAGGATTCACAGGACTGAGCCCTGCACGTGCTTCACAATATTATTAAGAGTCACATCCGGTAAATTCCCTTTTAATTGAAGACCCTGCTTGCCTAGGAAGTATACAAGATACTGACAAGGCAAAAATTTAAGGAAGTAAATTTCAATCATTTGATGAGAGAAAGACTCAGTCTCACTTGCAGAAACCTGACAGGCAAGGTCTAGACAAGTGATTTCTATTTTGTTATTCATGCTTCAACAGAGAAACCGTGGATAATGCTGAACCAGATCTTTTCTAAACCAATCTTAAAAACTGCATTTAAGTATTCAGATGGTTTCATCAGATTACATGGTCTGAGCTCTTTCAGGGCATGAGCATTCCAGTTACTCCTCAATGCACTGGCATGATGTGCCCATTGGCTTTGTGGCCACTGCAATGCACTGCAGTTGAAGTATTTTTCGGTGAGCTACAAATATCCCACAGATCTCTTCAACGGAACTCTAATAGGTGTATAAAAATCCTAAATGGACTATCTATGCAAAGACACTCAGATGATTTAATGGATTGTCACTATGGAGGCATGCAGATGACAGGCAAGTAACAACCACCATCTGGAGACTATGTAAAGAGGTCTGCTCCGAGACCTGGCTGCAAGTTATGGAGTAACTACTCCCCCAGTAACATATAGCATGTAACATATAGCATATAACTCTAAGGGCAGTTTACACTCAGCAAACCATACATTCACTCACAATGCTCTCATAATTTCTGTGATAGTAGACAGAAAGAGTTTGCTCACAGATCTGTAATTCTGTGGTTCTTATAGAGTTCAAGATGCTGCTTGCGGATCCTTTGAGTTGGAGCTCAAAGAAACATTGCTGCAATGTGTGATACACAAAAGTCAGATTAAAATCACCAGGAATATTACAAATTTATGGCTTGTAAAACTTGCTCCACTGGTTGTAATCACAGCCAACACTATAGCACAATACCCTGCACGTATATTGCTTCCAACACAATATAATTCAATGACTTCATAACACACATCTCGTACATCTGAAAGTAGTGATTCTTATCAGCCAGAGTCTGTTTTTCCTTTTGTTCTCTCAAAGATTGACAAGAACAGAGTGGATTTTTCAGAAGCAGTTGAGGGTGAGCTAACTTTCTTCTCACTGAAGTTGGTAGAGGTTTAACCCCTGCCTTCACTGAAAAACCTACTGAAAAGTTCCTAATGCGGCGAGATATAACACCAAGAGATGCTGGAATGAACTGGTTGTTGAAATTCCAGTCATAAGTTCCTCCCTACTGAGAGTTATTAACATAATTTTGGGAAATTGCAATAAGATTAATGCTTACAATAGCAGCTACAGTGCTGCTCAGGAAGTACAACAGCTTAACGCTAGAGTTTCAGAGTGGTTAATAATACTGTGCTTTCTAGGATGTACACCAGGAAGGGGGCTGTGGGGGCACCTGAAAAGCCAAGAGCATCAAGTTCCAGTAATTTAGAAGCAATGAAGGATTACCAGAAAAAAACTTATTAAACGTAACATAGCATAAAACAGTCTTGTCAAGAAGTGTTGAAAATGTAATTAACTGACATGTTTGAAATGAGGGTGGACAAGACATCAGCAAACATACTTTTAGCAACAAGCACTCATTAACAAGTGTGTTGGACAGACAATGTGACAGGTCTTTCTCTTATTCTCTCTGTGATTGTTCATTAATTTTCAGTGGTATTGTTATCATTGCAGCTGCACTCAGCTGCCCCTCTGAGATGTGAACTTTAACATTCAAGAACTGCTTTTCTCCACAGGATGTTTTAGAAATAAGAAGCTAACTGCAGATTTTCCATCCTCTAGTTTGTGAAGGGAAAGGAAAAACAAATCAAGTTTCTTTCTGTACTCAAAGATATTGTGATCCAGCAAGTACATCAGAACAGAGAGTTCAAAAAAAGTAATAAAAAAAGAATTCCGGAGTTACATTTCAGTCGTTTCCTAATCTACACATGCCTGATCTGTTACGTTTTCCACTTTTACAGATCAGATCTGTGCTTTGCTGGTCACTTCAAAGATTCCCTCTGTGCTCCATCTTTGAAGTACAGATTCTTAAAAAAGGTATGTTTGACTATATGATCCAGTGAAAGCAAAGTCACAGCCACCAGCAAGCATACCTCTAGGTTGTCAAAAACTACCACCATTCCAGTTTCTTTTCCTGGTCCACAGTTGGTGTAGAAAGAGCACAAAAACACATTCTCTGCTACCTTTTTTATTTTTAACAACAAAAAAAAATAAGGCAATGAAAGAGCCTTTAAAAAATTGGAGTCTGAAAATAAGTCTTTAGATTAGAAGGGCAGCCCAATGAACCACAGATGCAAGACAAAAGAGCTGGTGACAACAATGTTAGATGAGGGAAAGGAAGAGAGATGTGTTCAACCGTCTCAGCCATGCTTCTTCCTGCTTCCCAGGGAAGGGATAAATACTTCCATTTTAGAAAGAGGGAAGTGAGGTGTAGAGGGGCTAGGTTACATACACAAAGTCACACACAATCTGCTAGAAGAATGAGGGATTACATTCACATCACAGTAAAAAAAAACAAAGTTCCTTCTTTTAAAAGGACACCCCTTTGTTTACATGAATCAAATGAGCCTGGAAGTGATTTAAACTTTAGTTTGCTTTGGACAGAGTGGGAGAGCTGACACTGCTCCCTCTGGAGTCTCAGCTGACTGGGGGAGAAGAGCTGGAGGGCAGTAAATTCTTAAACCATTCCAAGACAATAGCAAAACCATGCGCACCTGCTTTCGTAGAACAGGAAACCACACAAAAATAATGAAGACCCTCACCGTTCAGGTTAACTCTTGGGCTTTATTCAAGCACCATTTTATCTACCTCAAGCCCAGCAGCATTTAGAAAAAAAAAAGATCATGCTATTTTCTCAAATTCACATGCACAAGTAGAGGTAGGGCTGCTCCCAGAATACAGCTGCCAGTCTTGGAAAGAGGTTAAGGATTTTTACCCTTACAGCTCGATCAGTGTGTACTCTGAAGCCTACTGCCAGCAATCTGGGAGCCTGCATTCCAGGAGTGCTTCAGGACCTGTGTAAGAAATATAGCTGCAATCTGGACACGTACACAGATCACTACAGCTAAAAGCAGTGCAACAGCTGTCTGCAACCTTAGCTCCATGACTTGCAAACCTCTGCATACCTCTGCACAGATTATGCCTATGGCTTTTGAAAACAGGGCTTCAAATCGTATTCATTTCACGATACAAGGACTGATTTTTTGGAAAAAAAAAAAAAAATCTTTGTTTTTTTCCTGTTTGTTTTTATTATATTTTTAGGCATGGACACTGTAATCATAGATACAAACCAAGTTTAGTGCCACTGGCTCCTTATAGCCACTTCCATATCTGGAAACTCTTAAACTAGGCGGATAAGGCTCTCTTTTCCTTTATTTCAAGAAATAAGTTATCATTATCTTTTTATGTTTGTCCATACTATATGGTTTTTTTCTGCTTACTCAATTTAATGAGCTCTCCTGTACTTGCAAATTTGCAATGAGAATGAAAAAGCAGTTCTCCAGGCAAAGGTCACTGTTTATTTTTACCTTCTATTATTCCACTTTATTATTTTATTACTTTCTCAGCTTGGTAAAATTTCAAACCGCACACAAGTTGAAAGTCATTCAAAACCCAGTAGGAGAGTGCAGCCACATCTTCTACTGTATAACCTGGAATAGTTAAATGCGGCCTTGAAAAGCAGATTTCCTAAATGCTTGTTAAATTGTTCCATAATTCAAAGGTGACAATGCTTTAATTTCAGGGTAATGCTACAGCTTTATGACTTCGCAGTTTTATTTAATGGTCCAATTTACTAGGATATTATGCTGCCTGTATTTGGTCCTAGGAGATGTTTTTACAGCATGGGACTGCAATGCATTTAGCACATTTTAGACCCTCTGTTTAGCCTCACCCATAGTTCTATCATCTTGCTGGAAGCCTCCAAGTTGCTTTTGACGGCACACAAATTAAATTGTGGGAAATTAGAGCAGCTGGGAAACTGGCTTTCAATGAGTTCTGTATTGTCTAATTCTCATTTTTATTCTTCAACTTGAAATATCTCTGTGGAGCACATTTCACCCATACAAACTGCATCACTCCTTTGTGATTTAGGAGGTTTGTCACAAAACAAGATTATTCAGACTGATTAAATTGCCAACAAGGCAAACATACGGTAAATGCTACATGAGAGAGAGAAAAATTGCTCTGAGAGCTCATATGATGCATTTGTTTCATGGTGCTCTACACTGAATGCCAAATTATGTCCTGAAAGCTGTACCTATAACTACAGGAGTAACCACAGGAAGGATCAACTCTCCTCCTTGAACATTGTACTGTTTTAAGCTGTTTTAAGTGACAGTTTAACTCAGCCACTCTAACATACACCCCTTGAAGAATATGAAGATAATTTCTTATTGCAACACCTTTAATTCACTGACTGCAAGGAGATGTTTTCTGAGTCTCCTATGAAACCTACTTCTGAGTCTCCTATGAAACCTACTCCTCCCCCCCCCTCCCCTTTTTTTTTTTTATAGCTTGGTTTTTTTTTTTCCTCTCGGCTGACCAAGCAATATGTGCTTTTGCAGCTTGTTTCGTGCTCATCAGCCTCCTCCTACTTTCTGATTCAGCCACTTCCAGACAGTGCAGAAGCACCGCAATGCATTTCCATGGGAGAATTCTCGGGGGGGGGGGG
>NW_020799107.1:23169305-23231522 GCF_003259725.1 Athene cunicularia
AGGGGGTGGGGTGTGTCCTGTCCCCACAGTGGGCATGCAGCCCACTCTTCGATGGTACTGGCACACTGCACCTGCTAACGTGCATTCCTCAGGGATGCCCATGCCTGGAACCATTCCCCATCTGTGAAGGCTTTCTGGCAGTCAGTAGTTGGCACCAGGAAAACACCACACCACCCCTGGCTCCACAGACAGGCTGCCCCAGCCCTGGCAGAGAGGGGAGAGCTGGATTCCCATTTCTCTTGCACCCCAAGCATGAAGTTTGCTCACTCTGAGCCCACGGTTCGAGGCACCTCTGTCAGTAGAATGACCATACCAGGCAGCTCTGATGGATGAGAACAAGACACCTCTTCTGCAACCCCTTGCACCTTCATCCCCATGTTGAGCTGAAGCCCAAAGATGACAAACCATTATTCCTGCCAGCCTACTTCTTGATGATCCTCCCTTTCCATATTTCCTCTAAATACAGGGCATCTATGACAAGCAGTGAGAAATATTCCTCTCCAAAAACTGAAGAGGAAGTCACTGTACTACTTCCTCGTGCAAAATGGACACTTCTCCACTGAGCTCACACTTGCTGCACTTGTGACAACAGTGCAATCCTCTCTGATTCAGTCTCTTTCATCTAAGGTGAGTTTTGAGAGACTCAACACAATCACTTTACTGCTGGTTCTTACGCTTTGTGATAGCTCAGACATTTGCATGAGCCTGGCAGACAAGAAGTGGAGCTCACAGGAGACCTGCTGTTCTGGTGCCGAACCAGGAGGCTGGGCAGGACATCTGCAGGTTTCCAACATGGCACTAGACACCTGTGTCTGGGGCAAATGAATCCACCCCTTGTACCTGAGACAACTGAAGTGACTTTTAGAGAGCCAGAGCTTACCTACTTTATCTACTGTTATGGTCTTCTATACTAACAGTTCCTTGGAAGCCTCCTGCAAGTGTGACAGTGAAGAAGTCCTGAAGGACTTCTGCTGTGATGCTTATCAAAACCACAACAATTTCACTGAAAACAGCAAGACAGATGTTGACAGCACAACGCCCCTGACATAAGCATTAAAGAGTTTTCATATTATAAGGTTCTGGAATAGTTACTGAAAATTCAAAACAGAAATGTATAAATTGTCAGAATTACAGTGTGCTGAAACACCTGTAGTGTTTGAGGGTATAAAGCGTAAATCTGTAAGGGCTGTCTTTAAATAGTAGTAAATAATTTTTAAAGGATTCCCATTCATTATTTTCTCCAGTGATAAAGTCAATCACAATTACAGACACTAAGCTACAAGGTACACTCATTAAAAAATCCAAAAACAAAAACAACCACCAAAAAAAACCCAAAACCGGCACTCCAAGAACCTCCTTAAGAAGTTCAAATCTGTAAAGTCTTATCTAGCTCATTTTGAGAATCTCAGGGAGTTTTACCATTTAAGTTCTTGTCCCACAATTACAGAGTTGCAGGTAATAAAACCTCCTCCTCCTTTCTCCTCCTCCTCCTTTCTTATTGCCTCAGTCTAACTGGTGGCAGTCCTCCTTTCCACATGAGAGTCTGCAAAGTCCAAAGGAAACGTAACAAGGGTTAACTCACATGGTGACTTCTCTGTCATTGTAATTGCGAATACGAAGTAAAAGGAGGTGATTTCTTATGGAAAATGGACTAAAAAATTATATAAGCAGATGAACTGAGATTCTTGTGTGGAAACAAAGGGAAGGTAGATGCTCTGCAGAGTAATACCACCAGTTCCATGATTATTTTAACATCAGTGGGGATCCCTACTGCAGTGATTGAGGTTCAGCCAGCTCTGCTTCATAGTAGACCATCTCTTTGTTACTCCAGTCTGCTCCTTGTTCAGAGCAAAGTGTGTGAAGCTGAACTGCTACAGTATTTTCCTCAAATAGCTGATCAAATATCATACTGTAAATGGGATTATTCAGACACCTAGAGTATTTAGACACTTCAGCTGCAAACACAACTTGTATTCTCCTGAATTCAACCTCCTTTACATGCCATGATATACGCACTATCTGGAAAAATAAAATCTTTATCACTGTTAGCTGAATGAAAAATTTAAAAATTGCAAGTATAACTTTGGCAATCTCCTTCACTTCTTAGAATCCCTTACGTTGTCCAAAGTTTAAACACAGTCTCGACACAGAGATAGAGAAAAGCAAGCTTTACTTTTCTTGCATCAGAAAAACAGGCAGTATTTGCATTTTGAGAGGAGACTGCAAAGCTGAGATGATCCACAACAAGGAGATATATATTTTTTTCTTAATTACTCTTTCATCATGGCAGTTTCAATAATAGATCTTAGACTAGCATCAAGACCTGGGATAAGGACTAATTTTCCCCCAGTCTGCACCCCTGGAGGAAAAGAGGTGAGGAAGGAAAAAAAAGCCCAACAAAGGAGACAAACTATTTGAGGACTGAACAAATATCTAGCTAAGATAAAATTAAGCATTGATTTAGTCATGGCAATTTCTAAGCATTATTGATTTGATAGCCCAGGATCTGCACACAGTAAAACAGCATCAGTGAAGAAGCACTGTGGCGGAATTACTGAAGTGTATTGTAAGCAAATCTTTCAGATATCAGGGGTAAAATTTACTCCAGAGGAGATGAAAAAAGGTCATTACACTTTCCATACAGGACTGCAAAACAAGTACATGGATGTAGATTGCATGTCTATATAGACTTTGCACTGGAGAAAGTCAGTATTAGCATTTAAGTAGTACTCCAGCCAGATCAATAGATTTCTAAGCAACAAGAGAAAAAAGAATAAACATCACAATGATAGAAAGACTGCCAGACCAGAAGTTCAGAGGGTCCAGTAGCTGTTTTTTTTATTGACTGTTATCAGTCACTTCAGTGGGAAGTGAAGATTAATTCAACTGGTCTAATTATCAAACAATCTGCCTACAGGGAAAATTTGTTTCCCCCGTGCTGGTGGTTATTTATTACCTCAAAGCATGACAAGATACATTCTCTTTGTACTTTATGCAAAAAAGTGTGGGCATAGAGCACCATGTATGATGGGAGAACCATCCAGGCAGCCCTGGAAACAGGCTAGCGATGTTCCCACGGTGCTGAACACAAGCATCTCAAATTAATAAACGCTGCATGGACCCTCATGGTGTCTCATAGCATCCAACTACATCTGAACATGGTATGGGGACATAGCCTGGTTCACTTCCCTCATGCACATGCATATTTGGTGTGGATTCCTCGTTGTTTCTTACAACTGATGAATTTCCCTGTGAAAGTGACTTTGCTTTGTGTATAATGGGCATATAAGGTGAAGAAAACATTATGTTAATAAGGTGCTGTCTTTCTTTAAAAAAATCTAGTTTTGAGTTTGTTGTCTTTCACTGTCATTGAACTGTGTCTTTATTCCTATTGTAAGAAAATGCAAATGAACATCAACATCACTTCTGTCAATGAGTCCTATTCACTTTGGATCTTC
The DNA here is from genome assembly GCF_003259725.1 of Athene cunicularia. NCBI lineage: Eukaryota > Metazoa > Chordata > Aves > Strigiformes > Strigidae > Athene > Athene cunicularia. Next base: position 23,172,764 of record NW_020799107.1, read on the forward strand.
CCAAACTAAATATTCTTGGTTTATTTACTTTTAACCTCTCTTTATACAGATATCTGTCTATGCCTTTAATTAGGTACATTACTGTCCCTGACAACCTCCTATTTCAACAACATATTTTACTTTTAGAAGAAATAAACAACCTTCAAGATAAGATCCTTCTAAAGTGCTTCACACACTCTTCCATCTTCTTAACCAATTTAAATAATAGCATGCCATCTACAATTTTTGTCAACTTGCTTTTTCAGCCACTTCTCCAGGCAATTAATACTTTTACCCACTTTGTTATCAGCAGATATCCTGTGATACACTCTTGTTAAATTTCTTTCCATGCCGAAAATTTGCTTCATATTTTAAAATATTTTTTTCTCATTTTGTCTTCCTGCAAAATTTCCCTTCCCTTACTTCTCCCTCTTTGTCTTTGTAAGATTGTCCAATTCCCTCTCAACACACAAAATTGCAATTTTCTGGTTTCTTCAGAATTTTTATTCAGCTTTGGACTGTTAAGTTGACAGGCTTCAGAAAAATCACTGGGACCATAGACACAATAAACTAACTTGTAATGTCGATATTTCCCATATCCACATCACATATTGGATGAATATGACCAGACACCAATATGTGAGAAAGCTGGCGTTAGTCTGCCCGGATTAATAACCGGATACAAACAAGGTCCCTATCTGTTCAATTAAACAGGTAAAAAATAGAAATAATTTTAAACAAATGTAAATGAACATTAAGGAAAAACACTGTTCTCTACATGCAATGATGCTGCTCCTTACTGATGATCTGATTCCTTCTTTGAATTCATTCTTCACAGATTCAAGGCAGTATGATTCCCAGAGGTCATTAGTTCACTGCACCTCTACTTTTAAAAGCACTACATGAATCATTTCCCTGGATTTTCCATTCCACCTCTAAATTCTTCAGTCTGAACATGTTTTGGACGTAAAGAGGTTACTGCTTCTTGAACTGTATACAAAAAGAACAGCCAGAGTAAAAGCAAAGCTTCATTTAGCCCAGGAGCCCACCTCTGCCTTCAAGGGCGAACAGATACCCAGGCAAGCGAGGGAAGGCAAAAGACTTTCCTGAAACTCATTCCCATTTCCCAGCAGTCTTTGTCTCACAGCTGCCTGAGCAGGGAGCTGCAACTAAACCTCTACATTTAATTGCACCTTCTGAATCTATCAGACAAGACTGGGGCTTTTTCCAGCCTGTTTTTTTCCCCTCTGTTGATACATTGACTTCCTTCATGTCCTGTGGTAGTAAGTTTCAAGTTGAATTATTCACTTCATCAGGAAAAAGAAAACAAACAAAACCCCTCCAAATACTGCTATCTAATAATTTAACTATTCCCTAGTTCCTACATGATGAAAAAAAATCAATCCCTATTTGCTTTCTCTATGCCACAGATGATCTCCATGCTTTTCTGTGACAGTTCCCTCCACCACCTTTTTAATTTGTTTAGTCTCACTGTACGTGGAAGCCATCCACGTTTCTGACCATCTAGATTTTTCTGTTCACAGGAGGTGTGGTATGGATCTATGTCACTGAACAATAATGTTGACTTTTTGCCTCTGTTCTTTGTATGTTCCTAATATAACAACATAGACTTTCCCTGAATATTGGTACTTTCAGAAAGCTATGCAGAAGCATCACCTGAGAAGAGTAACAAACCCAGAATCCATACCTGTGCACATACAGTTAGTTTTTCCATACTTTGCACTTAATCTATTACTGTAAACAATTTATATCAGCATAACAATAACATATGTTCCCAGAGAGAAAAGAAGTTCTTGTGATTAAGGCACCCAAACCATATTTAGACGATACAGGAGCATAACCCAACTGTACCTCAAACTCTCTGGACAACTGTAAAATAGTAATTTCTTTCTGTGCCTCAGTCCTTTTTTATGCAATAGGAATGATAGAGATGCCCGTGACAAATGACCTTCCCCTGCCTTAAATGAGATATCTAGGGGAAAATAAGAAATACGAAAAAGTTTTCCAGGCTAGAAGGTTCTGCCAGTTTTCCCCACCTCCACGTTTCTCGCAACCAAAATAAAGTAAAAATGTCAGCAAGTTCATTACAGATAGAAAGAAAATCAAGTATATGGCTCCTGGATTTCCGCCAAATAAAATTTATTTGAGAAAAAGCAGATGCTTTCTGCACCGAGTTTGTCAAAAATCCTCCTTCTTCAGAAGAGATAAAAAGCACTGACAATGTTTTGATCACACACATTTATATGATAAATAATAAAAATGTGCACATTTCCCATACTGGAGATCAAGGAAGGATATTCAGACAGAAAGGTGAAACTGTGTTTCAATTCTTACGAGATTCAACAACAGTGAAGGAGACACATCTTATTAAATATTTGTTACACTTGGATAAAAAACATACTTAATAATTAACTGGTGTTCATTTAATTAACATAATGATTGCCCAATTAAATCAAAATGAAAATTTAATTTGAGACACTTTAAATACAAGGAGATTAAGGATAAAACATGAATATCCTGCGTCCTTAGTTTTCAGGACTGAGTGTGGAGGTGATATGTGGCAAAGTAGCTCAACCAGAATTAGTGATTTAGAACAGGTAATAAAACATTCTTTCATCCGCACCTGGCCACAGGAAGTAAAAAATGCTGAACAGGAGACAGTCTAGGAAATTTCCTCTCCATTTCAAAAATAAAAAGTAGAAAGAAGGCTCTATGATATGAGCTATGTAATATTCTCTCATACTCCTGCATGGCAGTCCTATATACAAAATAGGACCCACCTAAGGGGAGAATGTCAGACAGGTACATTCATTTGAAACACTTTTTATTTTAAAACTATGAAACTGTAAGGTTGAAAAGTCTCAACCAACAGGTCACCTTGCCAGGCTCTTGTTCTGCTACCTATCTCTTTGGTGCCTCTGCTCCTAAGAAGGTCATGCCTTCTCCACACAGATACCCAGGAATATCAAGGTTTCTAATCTCTGGGACATCAAAGGCAGCACACTCATATGAGAGGAGGTATACCTACTGAAGTCAGACTGGAAGGGTTTACAGCTAGCTCAGTGAAAGGAGTTTAATAAGTATTCCCAAAAGTAGTGTTCTAGTAAAGCAGAGAAACCATTCAGTTTCAGAAGAAGGTTTCAATTCTAAGTTTCTACATATTTAGTAAAACACACAAACATCTCATCATTAAAAGTTATGATATTATGAAAAATATATCAGCAGTGCACCTTATAAGGTGCAAATACCATTGTAAATACCACTGAGCAACAGTACAGGTAAGTTTTTCAAACTTAGGTTAAAAATCACTTTTACATGAATCCTCTTCAAAGAAACATCTCAGAATTGAGCCTCAGTTACTAGCAGTTTTCTGCTTTTTCCCCACTGCTGAAAGACCTGTGATTGCACAGTCTTCTTAGTAGTACAATGATAGACACGTCAATAATATTAGAGCCAACATAAAGTACTGAACACAAGGTTAGGTCATTACCTGTTATATTGCAAAAAACACGGAGTGGTCCAAGTGGTCCACTTCCATCAGAATCGATGTAGAAGAAACCTGACGTCTTCCCTTGGTGTCTGTAACCCTCACAAGATTGTTCATAGATAGCTTTAAAAGAGAGAGAATGATTGCATCACAAACAAGGAGAAAACTTGACAGACACATTTTATACATGAGTACTGCTTTAATCATAAACTGTTATAAACTGTTGGTTCACTGCTGATTAGCATGTGAAGGAGTTTACTGCATTTGGACTTGAGTCCATGCTCAAAATTAGGTATGTATTTAACTACTTCCTCAAATAATATTAATATATTCTGTCTTTAAAGATATGGCCAATGGCCTTATTTTGGATTGAAGTATATTAAATACTTAAGGAAATTGATATGAACTTTTAGATGTGCCACCATCTAGTTTGGGAGTGATACATATATGTGTTCAATTAATATTTCAAAGAGATACGTACATACACACGTGTACACATGATTTACTACCTAGGCATGTGCTCAAGTCTTGTCAACACAGATGACATATTTTTGCCAGTCCTCAGATTCCTGTCAGGATACTGTTAACATGTAGCTATAAGCCACCGTCTATTACCCAAATGAAAACAAGTCACTGTCGCCTAGCAGAAAAGCTCAAACTCAGGTATGGTCTCCATCCTAGGTGACATATTTATGCTTCAGACCTATTTTTATACAACCAATTCTTTCACTCTGTTTATCAATATTCTTCTTTTGGAGGGCTAGTGCCCATGAAAATACAAGTGGTTAATAAAACAAGCACAGCAGGTCACCAAGAGCAAGAACAGGAGGAAAAACTCCCACAGGCCAGTACATTTCCTTGTATTTGAGGCATGTTTTCAGGCAAGATATCATAACTGTCACTTCACATGGGGCAAAGAGAAAACTCCTCCAGAGAGGTATTTAAGAGGTATCAGAAACCCATATGCATGATCCTGGATCTTGAGCAACAGTAACTTTAAATCCCATTGCAGGAGGATTGATATTTTTTTTCCACTCTATTAAATATGTACCTGATGATACCGACAAGGTTATTCACCGTAACAGCATATGGTTGTTCAACTAATTGTCAGCAAATAGAATAAAAAACACAGATTGACTTAGCAGATAGATCAAGACTTTCCTTTTTTCTTCCTGTGAGATGAATTATTTGGAAGACACAGTAATGTAAATGCAAGCAAACGGCATTACCCCTAATCATTAAGTACTTTTCAGTTCTACCAGCAGCAGAACACACAGAAATTTATTTGGACATCATTTCCGGCTTCTGCAAAGTCAAATCTATCTTCTTGCCCCTTAATTTTAAGAGCACATTTAGCGACTATTTGCATATTCATACATCATTATACAGCAAACACAGGACAACATATTGGGAGATACTCAGGGAAACTTATGAAGAACCCATTTGTTAGTCACTGCAAATCTTTTTTTCCAGGCCTCCTCAACTCTTCAGGCAGCAGAGCAGAACAGTTAAACTTGATATAACATCTGCTGTATTGAGGTTGTAAATGCAACTGCAAAGTTCCCAGTGTCTTTCATCTGGAAGGAATTCAAGATTTGCAGACCGAGTGCAGGGAGAGCACTTGCTCGCCACTTCTGAAGTGGAATTCCAGCCTGTCCTGCAGAAGGCAGCAATTCTCTGCACCAGCACCTCATTCCCACTCCTGTGCAAGCATAGACTCACATCCCTCCTTTCCCCTCATCCCCTAAAAGCAGTTTCTGTAATGAAACAAATTTCAGAAAGGCTTAAATGTCAGTCTGAAGTAGTCTTGTCTGACTATTATTCTGGAGAATGCTGTAAGATAGTTAATCACTCACATTTTAATGAGATTTGGACATTTCTTCACTTCTGCTGACAAAACAGAAGAATCACAGTTCTGGGGGCTCTGATCCTAAACTGCGTATGAATTAAGAGTCTCATCAGTCAATCATTTGTACCTCTCACTGAAATATGCTTTTCCCTTGCACATGTCTCTCCCAACCAGACACCTTTAGCAGGCAGAACATCAGTAAGTGCTAAATATGCACAGCATTACCTTTCCCAGAGTTAAGAAGCTGCTTAAGGTACTCAGCACCTGGTGAGACAGTGCTTTAATTAGTATCCATCCTATAATAAATAGAATTAAGAAAGCTTCTCCTGACAGCCATTAGCCTGGTGTAGAAAGCACTGCAGGAGTCCAGAAGATCTCTAAATTACCCCTCTGATAGCTGGCCAAGTGTACATATTAAATGCAAATAAAATAAAATCCCCAAACCAGAACCTATTGTTCCACTATTCACAACCTGAGGGGCTAACAGAGAGTCCCTCAGTTGCCGAAGTGCTGACAAAAGCAACTGGGATATGGAGGGTCAGGAAAGAGACCGTAACAGGCGATTAAGTAAGCAATCAAGGAATCATGGTTTGATCAATTTGCAAAGTTCTCAAACTGCAGTTCACTTAGTGAATTTGCTGTCATCATCATTACAGGACACTTTATCTTGTCTCATTAGGGAATATGCCAATTGCTTCCCCTGAATTGTTTGCTGAGTATTTTTGAAGACAAAGGGTAGTTCAAGGGGTAGAGACATAAAACTAATATGTTGTCAGTGAACTGGCACAGCTAGAAAACCCATTCTTCATCACAAACTTTTTCTTACTAAGTGTTTTGCTGCTTCTTGACTGCCATTTTGGCTGAAGGCCAGATATACTCTTTTCAAATTAATAAGGAAAGATGTGAAGATTCAGCCATTAATAATGTGGGCAGATGCAAGCAGAGATGATCTACTCACCTTTAGATGGCCCCTTTGTCACTGCAACTTTGGAAAAAAATAGGCTGTACAGAGCTAGAAATCAGTCTAGGGGTGCTCAACTGGTATAAATCTGAAAGGTGCACAAGCTTCAGTGAAACTACAGTTATGTCTGCCAGAAGAAAATCCATCCTGGTATGTTTTCCTTTTGGTTATATGAGAATTCCAGCATTAAATACTAGGAAGGAGCACAAGAAGTGGGAAAAGGCTGTAAACCTCTAGCTGTAGCACATAAAACATATTCTATCTATCATGACAAGACAAAATCTGGTTTGGTGGACAGTTTATTTTGTAGCTGCATGCTGAGTATTTCACATGCTTACATCTTAAGCATTTGGTACTGCATACTTCTAGACTGGATGGGCCATTGCTTTTAGTTCTCTTTTTTGCTATTTTATCCTGTATAATACATCAAGGAGAAAACTACATTTGTTTTCCAGTCACTGGCAGATGCCCCCACAGACATTTCAAGTGCACCATCCATTCCAAGCTCTGCTCAATGTCTTTGCAGGCTGAGCTGATTGCTTGTTGCAGAATAAAGTTATGCAATTCCATTTGCTGAAAAAGGCTCCATTACTCCAGTGACAACAACCTTAAGCTGTCTTTACGGTTTAATGAAAGACAAGGTCTCTTTGCAGTCATTCTTCTCTTTATGCAATCAGAAATAACATACAAAATAAAAAACAGGCGAACAGTCGGCTGTGACTGTTAAGACCCCAGAGCCTTAACTCTGAAAACTGCCTTCATAGTTATGTTCCATTTTGTGCCAGGCATCTCTGATGTAGATGGAAATGTGGTTGTTTTGGGAACAGTAGGAAACCATTATTGTAGTTGTCATTAAAGAGTCACCAACCATTTATGCATGTAATAGGGCCTTACTTTCAAAAAGCAAGCACCAAGTGTAATTATGGAACTGTTGACAAATGCATACATTTTAATGTCAAACAACGGTTGCAGTAATTACACCTTTTTAATAAAGGAGAGGTATTCATCAGTTCAGAGTAGAACCCATCAACAATTTTCAAGCATTATTTTTAAATTTAAAAAAACCTAACAAAACACAAACAAAAAATAGTGATTTTATTCCTTTCTGTGAAGCATTTTAATAGTGTTTCTTCTTTCCCTCCTTCAAATTTATTTTCAAATTTTAAAATGTTCACCAAAATAACAAAAATAATGTTCTTTACAGGCTGCTCATGCAAAGCTTGTTTTCTCATTAAAATGCTTAATCAAGCACTTTTTGAAAAACACAATTTTAAAAATGAAACCTCTAAGTTGTCTTTTGTCTCAAAGAAGCAAGATAAGTTTCCCTTCTCTAACCCTCCCACACTTTTTTTTGGACTAATTTTGACTTATACCAGCCATTGAAGATAAAATGATAGTTTCCATCAACATTTGCTTCACTGAGCCAGAACCACTGAAAATCACAGTTTATGACTTCCAGCCCCTGCTGCTTTTCCTCAGGCCCTTTTGGGAATGAGCTGCACTGCCATGCAGCAATAGCACTGCAGTTGCTGCCCCCAGGTTCCCGCAGGCGGTCAGGAGAAGCTGTTTGCTTCGGGGAGTTGCACTATGCTAGTGCTTGACAGAAAGAAATGTCAGCAGTGCACATGAACCCAGGCTACCCCCCTGCTAGTATGACTTGGACTTCACAGTCAGGTATGGCAGGTAAAAGCATTAGGGTAAACTACAGCACAAGGCAAAAACCAAAGTGTAAAGTGTAAAAAGTGTCAGTGTTGGCTGATGGGCTATTGCTGGTAACAGTGGGCATTCCCGGGAGACAGAACAAGAAACAGCTTGACTCCAAGGTCCCAGATTTAGTAGGGGAAACTGGACATCAGAAATATCTGTTTTACTTGGTCACAAAGAGATTGGATGTCTTTTATTGACTTTTTTTTTTCCCTTTTTTTTTTTTTTTCTTCCCCCCAGAATCACTTATAAGCTGTAACGTTGGACTCTGTGCTGACGTTTTTGCAGTGCCCTTCAAGGAATTTTTTTAAAGGCTACTGCTCTGCTTCACAGAGAAATTTAAAATCATGCCAGAGCTAGCTACTGAAACTGATGCCGCCTGAGAGCCCCATTCTTCATACCAAGAACTGTTTCACTAAGTACTGTATGTGTCTTGCCTACCCGCTAGGATGAGCTGTGCTGATGGTGCTCAGGCATGCGCACAGTACTGGCAGAATTCAAGATATCTATCTCCCAAGTCCATATAATCCTCTGTGAAATAAAAATACCCAGTTTCTCCCTTAGGTATCTCTTTCAGCCTTAAATATCTCAAATTAAACTAGCTTTTCAGATCAACAACTCATCATATCAGAGCATTCATTCTGAACACCGCTTTACTGTCTGATCATAACGGGCATCTTTTCCTTTAGTTCTCAACTTCTCACCTTCCCTGGTGATTAAGAAATGGTTTGTCAAACTTTGATCAGCATTTACAAAATAAACACTTTATCACCAGTCAGATCAACATCACCCAATTCTACATGTTCTCTTATATCTCCTGGGAGATAGATTCGTAAGTTCAAAAATCAAAATTATGGATCTGAAACATACACATTCCATATTTTTTCAAGCCACATGTACTACAACCCTACAAAACCATCCTAGCAAAAATATAAATAAGCACTTTGATTGATCAAGGTTCGAGCTGTAGATCCATGATTCAGACTTCAATGCCACGAAGGCATTAAGAATTTTAATGTCATTATATTTTGACCTTTAGTGTAAAATCAAGTACAGAATTTAATTTTCTAATTCCTTCATCAAGACCCTTACGGCTGGTCAGCCAGAGCACATGCAGTAGCTCTCTGCACCCTGCAGTCTGGTCTGACAGGGCTGGGGTCCCTCTTAGCTTATCTCTGCAGTTGAAACCTCAGCCTTGATTCGGTATACTGCAAGAGCCTGACAAGTTTTAAATATGAGCAATTTCATCACTGTTCAGCTCTCTGAAGTATCTTGAACCTGTTAATCCAACTGTTTTAATTACAATTCTTAAACTAGAAGAGATTGTGTCCCTGCTGTAGCTGAAATCTAACAGCACATGGCTGAGCACAAACATTTGCAAGGTCAAACTTCCATCATTTCCAATAAAATATTTTTTAATTCAGTTTTTCACTGACTACCTGTTATTATATTGACATTTGGCTTCCAATCTTACTTTTGCCCTAACCAGTTCACCTGCAGTCTCCATGACAGCCCTCGCTAAGCACATGCTTACTGTTCCACTGTGGAACTCCCAGGCAGATAAGCCTTCAGCTGGCCTCAGCTTTCCCGAGTACTTAACAGCTGTTTCCTTTGACTCCATATTGCTAACTTATAAAACCTCTCCTCTCTAATTTCATTTTTAACCTCCAGTTCTAAAAAAAGAATCCCAAAAACTAGACTGTTCTTTGTTCATATACTTAAAACTCTGCAAATAATCCCCAGGGAACAATATATTTAAATGGATGAATGGATGAATGAACTTGTTTATTCATCCAGTAAAATGGACCCCTTACCTACACTTAAAATAGTGCTGGCTGTTGGACTGAATGAAAACATTAGAGTGATACCCAGACTTCAGTTTTACTACTGGGAAACCAGGCAAGGTAAACCTCTCTGCCCTCCACCCAGCAGTATATTACAGTTGTAGATACAATCAACAGAGTAAATTCCAAATCAAAGGTAATTTGATTGTTTGGGGTTTTTTTTAATCAGAGGATTAAATATCTTTTTTAAATTTAGTGGACATCAAGATAACTGTCAAAAAAAAAATTAAAAGCAAACCTTAACATTCCTAATATTTCTTTCCTACTGTACTTCCAATTATTTTAGAAATTGATCACACATTTAATTGCAAATGCTCTGAGCTGGAGATTCAGAATTTGAGCTGTACTAGTTATAATTATCAAAATGAATCCTGCAGTATCGCTGTTTCTAGATTGGATTCTCATAATCTAATAAAAGTAACTGATAATTTTCAGTTTCTCAGACGGATGTAAGATTTTATGGTGCTATAATAAATAAAATGAATTAAAAAGAACTAAAGAATTTTAATTTCTAATTTCATTGGGAAGTGCTGACACTGTCCACTACCCAGCTAAAGCATAGCAGTGAGATAGATGCATGTTGCTTTTACTACCTCTAACAATTGCACAGTCATGAAACATAGTAGGAGGAATACTTATTGCCAGATCATTTGGGACTCATTTCATCGCTTTGTAATTCTTTGCACCTTAGATGTAAGGAGTATTAATAACCCCTATAAAAATTATTATTCTTGCATTCTGATGTGAAAACTTATGTACTGGTTAGACTGGAAAGGCCAGTAAGAGCTAGGGATTCCGTCAGGATCTGCAACCATCCCTGGACTGACCTTGGACAAACTGATAGCACAAATGCCAACACAGGCTGAATTAAGCATTCTCACCAAAACGCGCAGGGCTCCTGGAGACAGATTGGATATGACTGATTCACCCTCTGTTTCTAAACCTCAGGCCTAACAGATTTCTTCTTACAGACTCAGCATAGTGAGTGTTCAATCAAGGATTTTTCTAAGTAACAACTAAAGCAATATGCAACATGAAGTTTCTTCTTCTCATTCCAACAGCAGAGGGATTAGTACAGGCAATGAACTCTGGGAATGATTGTCATTCGCCCTCTTATAATACAATTGTCTTGTTAAATGCCAGAAAATGAAATCTGTACTCTTAAAAACTGGATTTTGACAATTCTGCTGTTGACAGGCTAATGCAGTCTCTGCTGTGATGTGCCTAGATGACAGATGGCTTATTTTTCCTTTTTAAAATATGTATTTACTCATCTGATAAAGAATGAGCTATTTCCATAGATAGCTTTAAAATGACTTTTACCACAATGTCATGCAAATGGATGTTTGGGAGGCATCCTTCCATTACACTTGGGGATTAGACAATTTCCTACCATCCAAGCTAAGGCTCCCCCTGGCCGAGGTACGAAAGGTCATGTCAGCCCGTCCTCCCCTGTCGCTTCCCCGCTGAGGTTTGAAGGCGGCTGTGTCAGTCACACACCCCAGTGGCCCCCGCCCAGAGCTGGAGCAGAGTGACCTGCAAGTCCTGCTGCTGCAGGAAAGCACTCAGGAAGACCTGCAACATTTTAAGAGTGGTGTTGGAGGGAAAGGAGAAATCAAAGACTTGACGACACTGTGCAAAGCGTGGTATTTCAGCCTTGCTCTTGAAAGTACCGGCATCCCTGTGGTGATGGTCACACCTGACACAGGCAGGCTTCAGAGCGGATTGAGTTAGTCCCCCATATACTCTGTTCTGCAGGTAAATTCCAAAGTGGAATATTCTCTGCGTTATTTATAAGGAAATGTCAGGCAAAGAGAAGAAACTTTTTTCAAAACGAACATCACTGCGAAATGCAGATACACAATTTACAGATACACAAACTGAAGAGAAAGCATTAATAAGACAGTAACTTACTACAAAATAAACAATGAAAATTCATATGTCAGAAGCATGGTATGAACAAAAATATGCAGGGACACCAAGTACAGTACTGAAGGCTTGATATGAATATTAAACATGTTTTGTTTAGTCAAAGAACACCAATGTGTTTAAATACACATGGAAGAAATCTATTCCAAGAACCTCAGACAAGAAAATTGGCTACTCAGGACATGCAAATTACATGCTCAGACTCACTCTTAGACATCTGGCAGACTGAAACTCTCTGAACCTCATTTGCCCAGCCACCAAACTGTGTACATATCCCTCTACCTTGTAACACAGGAGAATTGCCAAACCCATGGCTGACACTTTAAGATGCACCTCCAGTACTGCTAACAATTTGGCTGAAGCTATATTAAGGTTTTCAGATCAAAAATAATATATGCAGTAAGCATATTTATATTAAAAATACTTTTTAAAAGCCTGAATTTAAGTTTATGTCATATAAACAACTACATGATATTTCCATTATTGGATGGATCTTTCCTCCAGCAATTACCTTGGCCAATAAGGCACATGCCTGTATGTGCAAGATAGATCACACACCAAAGCAAATATTCAGAATTAAATTACATTCTGTTAATTATCACCTTGCAAAGCTTTGGGACATGTTGATATCCCAGAACATGAAGAATGAAACCATTATTTTATATTTCTCATCATCCTTTAGATCAATGTTCAGTACTCTTCAGAATAAAAAAATACACGCAAGACTAAAGGCTGTCTGAAAACTACCATATATAAAAATAAAAGAAATACAGAAGGGGAAGATGAGGCTTTCTAAGGGACTAACATAACTCATATAAGAGGAGATTACTAATAATTACCTTGCAATAAAGTTAAAACATTCTGTATCTCAGGGCCATTTTACACTCATCTACTGCTTTCACTATCACATCATAATTACAAGGAGAATTAATAGTATGAGATGACCATGCAGGTTTTAAACTATGACCTTTCAATTAAAAATATTTTGTATATATACATCTGTAAATCATCTCCCTCTGTTTCTCTCTATATATACACCTATAATTCTGATCTAGCTTCAGTTCCCTACTGTATGTTTAAGATAAAACAGCCTCCCTCTAGAGATGACATAACACTGGCGTGTTTCAGAGGTGGTCCATGAACTTACCATGAACACCCTATCTCACAGCGAGACTAGTCAACTTCTGAAAATAGCTCATACTCTGTTAAATATAGAAAGAGACCAGACCACTATCTTACATTGGATATCACAATATCAGACAGGAAAAAATAGATGAGCTGAATCCCACCCAGGCCTTTTTCCCCAGCTGTCTACTAATATCAGTATTTCTATCTAAAAGAGAAAAACAAAACAAACATTACAGTATTATCTATTTTCCTATGGTTCACACATGTAATTACATAAAGGATCCTCTCCTATCTATCTAGATTATATCAGACTACACCAATACCTGATGGATCAGTAGGCTACCCACCACACTGCAGAAATGGGGAAAGTGTCTATCTTTAAAAAGGCTTCAGCTGAGCTAATCTTCCAAGCTATTTAAATGCAAGCTGTGTGAAGCACATTTAAAAGATAAACCAAAAAGCAAAACCATGCATTTTCAAGACTCAAAATAAGATTGTATCCTCAAAGCACTGTCTTAGCTACAGATAAGCTCAAGTATCAGTAAGCAAAGTAGTTTCAAAGGAAAGAATCCATACCATTTCAGTAGACGATATAGATCACACACCTTCTAATATACCTGCAAATTGGATCTTATTCCCCATGGAGGTGGAGAAACTAAGGCACAACAAAACTCATACACAACCAAATGTAACTCACCTACCACTGGCTTAATATCCTATAGGGCTATTCCATAATTCCTAGTTTCCCCAAACTGCAGGCAGTGAAATGGGTACCCGGGGACTACCATCACAAGTTCTACATTTCCCATCAAACTGCAAGTCTGTCCACATGCATTTGTGACAGCAAGGCACTAGCACATGCCTTGGAGTTCCACAGCTACAGACAGTAAAGAGATAAAAAAACAATTTCTAATCAGTGCTGTGACCAGTCAGCAAGAAGATGTGAATTGCACTGGAAGCTGGAATTATGACAGTTAAATACAAATCCTCTTTCCTCATTGGAGTAAAAAACCAAAAACCACACACACCCCACCACCCTCCCCCCCCCCCAAAAAAAAAAAAAAAAAAGCACAAAAGAGAATTGGAAGGTATTGATCATATTCCATACGTGGCAGCTTGTGAAGGAGGATTAACTGTTACTAAACAGAGAAATGGACTTATGCATGAGGCAATAAGCTATGCAGAAAAGAAACAAGCTGTTTAGAAAACATTGAGACTCTTTCCATAAGTTACTGAAACCCATAAAACACCAATGGGTTTTAGCACCATTTTACTCGTATTTACAGCTCAGCTCTGAGAAGAGGAGAACAGAAGCAGGACCATATGAGACTTCAGGGTGAAAATTCTCTGCCACAGAATAGCTATGTAACAGGACACGACACTACACCCTTCAGTGGTGGACCCTCAACTGGATCTGGTGGATTGCCACCCCTCCTGTGACAGTTTAGGAGCATTTGGGATCAGAAAGGATTTTGAGTGAGCAGGAAGATACCTGAGGTCTGCAGAAAATTGACTGCCTCTAGGAAGATTATATTAAAGCCATTTCTAGACCCAGCTACTTCTTGATATGTATCTTGAGATGTGTACTTTTGCTTCATTCACACATCTTGAAAGTCAGCTATACCCATTTTCAGTCATGACAGACAAAATTGTGTCCCACATATCTGATGTGGTCATGCAAACATTGTCCCATCTGTGTCTTGTATCGAATTCCTGTTCTGCTCTGCCACTGTCTACTTCCTTTCTGTTGCATCAAATGCAAACTATTTATCTTTGCTTTTCATGGCATGTTTCCAACCTATCTACCTGTCATGACTCTAGCATTTGACCTGTCAAAAATGCCAAACTCCTCTGACCATAGCCTTATATTTTTCAAACGAGCACATTACTGCTTTCTCCCATGTCACTCCATGCCAGCAAGCATTCGATTTCTTCCTCTTTTTAATCTCTACCTTATAACTTTTTGCCTACAAAAAAGCCTAGCAATAATTATGTACCTGGTAGACTGAAACTGCCACCTACAATGCTGATGAAGACTTTCTAGCACTCCATCACCTGTGCCAGAATAGTTTGTGCCCTCAGAAACTTAACTGCAAACTCTTTGGAGCAGGGATAGTCTGTATAGTTAGGTGTTCCTCACAGCAGGATCCAGTATGGTCCAAGAATACTTGGAAGAAACCAGTAAGATTGCTTATGTATCAACCACAAAATGTATTTCAACATTTTACAGATGATGACAGTAAGTTAGGGACAATGTATCTTCAGATCTCAGTTCTTAAAATTGTAAGGTCTCCCATTCTGAGCTGGTAAAACATAAATCAATTAAATCAGGTTTGCAGATGCATGTCATGCAGTTCTTCCAAAAGCATGGCAAGGAATGGGTCTTTTACATTGTTTAACCAGTGGCCCCTGACTCTTACAAACATCACACCAAAAAGAAGTAAAAACACACTAATAAAACTCAGACAGAAAAGAAATCCCATTGACAATTAAACTGTTCACACTATGTTTGACTTGCAGCAGATTGCTGGTTAAATCTTTCCACTGTTGCTGCATGGACTTGGGTCTGAAGGGAAAGTTAATAAAAGAAATAGCCTCTCCAAAGTGGTGCAAGGTCAATTTCAGGCCTGTCAGCCTCAGTGTTCTAGTAAAAATCAAAATCTGTTGAGATAATGTTTCAAACCTTAAGAAATTAGATGGTTTACTTTGATAGAACTACACTGAATTACACGATTGGAAGACTTGTCTGTACATTGAGGATATTCTGGAGTTCTGCTGTGATCAGATCTGTGGCTTTCATTCACCTTCTACAAGGTACTCCTGTATGTCAACCACTATCAGCTGAAAGCGATAACGTCTCTTGTTCTGCAGGTTTCTTATCAATAGTCTGCATTTACCCACTGGCTTTGAAATGGTTTCATTGCACATTTCAAGCACATTAATGCATTTTTCCAGACTAATGTTGCTTTTATCAGTGTTGCTTGGCTTACGGGGCAGCTGGCTCTACAATCTTGCTGGAATCAAATTAGCTGTTGATAATATGGTTGTAAATAAGCTGAGCGGCTGAATAGCTGTACATCACATGTGTGCACAGCTTGATGTGCTGGAAAGTCTTAACACAAGATCTTCCTGAGAAATTTTCCAGAGTAGTTTTTACATCAGTGAACCTTAAATAACTGCAGCTATGTATGTGCCTTTGATAGCACAGACACAAGTTCACAGAAGCGTGAGGCTTCGCTTAGCCCCATGTCCATGGGGAACACTAGTCATGAACCAGTCCTCTCCATTAATGACATGGTCTCTTTTGGACACAAGCCACACTGAGCTGGCACAGAAATAGCGAACTTCAGGCCCCAAGCTAATATGACAGTGGAGATGTATTCTAGAGGTCAGCGTTCCTAATTGCCTTTGACAGTCAATAGCAACAGACCTCTTCTTTCCCCAGGGAGCCTCTCCCTTCTTAATAACAGATTTGGCCACCTAGTTTTGTACCAACCATCAGCTGGTGTACATACTCTGCTATGGCCTCAATCACTGCATGCACTGAGTTGGGTTTGAAGGTTTTGAAGAGGGGTGACGCCTTTTGGAATGACAAAAACATTCGTCAAAAAGTAAACCCTCTTCAAAACTATAAGCTGAGCATTTTTTTATCCCATCCTTCATCTGTCTTGGCATGATTTCTGCATCAAACCCTTAGCTTCCTTTGTGCTTACAATGTAGAGCTCAGGTGACCCATCTATGAATAGACCTCTCAACAACCTCTCCCGTCAGCTGCAGACCCCACACCACAAATGATTTCATCATTAATTAGCAAACCATTAAAGTCTGCAGAATTACAGTACAATTGACAATATTCTCAGCTTCAAACCACTAAGTACCTTTTCTCCTCTTCTGTTTTTTAGCTTAACAGGGAAAAAAATGCATCTCTCACCAATCTCATTCTATCTGTGGTCCAAGTGCTCATCAAACAGCTGGAGTGGTTATAGCTGTATTCCTGGAATTGTTATTCTTACTCACTCTTTTTTTCTCTTTATTTCCTGTGATAGAACAGGAAGTTTACCTTCATTTTCTAACTGCTTTTCCATTTAGTCAGCTGTATGAACAGGCTTTATTTTTGGCTTCCCCTTTCTCTCCGTTTTTTTAAAATTAGAATTCCCAGCATTCTGTGCCTCTGCTGTTTGAAACTTTTTAAAAAAAATCCAAACAACCTTTAAAGCACCTTTAATATTTCTTTTGCTGTGAATTTCAGCAGAAAAATACTTCACATACTTCCACTGTTTCAGATACTGTATCCTTGCTAATAGTTCAGCAAAATTCCAAAATTATAAATTGTTGAAAACTGGATTCTTGCAACATGAATTTATGGATAATCTAAAACCTATGAAGCCCATGGTGCCAAAATTGATGTACAGCCCAAACACAGATTAAAACCATCCAGCTCAGCCCAGCTAAAATCAACTAAATGTCTAATGACCAATGTGTCTACAATGTGTACATAACAGAAATGAATTTAAGATTCTGCAAATCAATGTATAATATGAGAAAAAAGTTGTGGAAAATTAGTTAAAATAATCTGGGTTTGTTTTCTCCAGAATATTTGTCAGGAAACATGCATATATGCAAATGCATTCCTCTGCATTTCCAGCCTAACTCTTGACCTGTTTGAACAATGTCAGGACATGCTACGTTCTATAATACAATATGACCTTTCACAAATCTCCTCTCTCATTTATGTGTACCTTGACATACGAGCTGCAGTAGAAAACACTGTATATGTGGGTTACTTACAGTTATGACAGGTAGCTCCCATGTAGCCTGTATCATTACAATCACAGTAAAAGGTGGTCCAGGACTGAGAGCATTTTCCTCCATGTTCACAATAGTTGGGTAAACATCTAATTGGAGATAATTAAAAAAAAAAAAAAACAACAACAAACAAAACAACCAACAACCAAACAATTAATTATAAACATTTATGTAAAAATAATGTGCTGAAAAAAAAAATTATAAAACTGTCTTAATTCCTCATTCAGGCAAGAGTTTCCTAGGGCTGAATCACTGTATAATACCTCAAGTAATTACTTATTCCTCTGATCCATGATTCACTTCAAATACAAGCATTGAAGACAACAGCATTTAATGTATCAGTAAGTAGGTAAAAATTGCTTTCAATAAAAATATTCCACTTGTCCTCCTCTTGTTAGCAATTAAAAGTGTCACAAACTTTCCAAGCACAGAGAAGGATGAGTAACAGGTGAAATGCTATTGAAATCTTATTTCAAAGGAGAATCCCCTGTTCTCTGATTAAACAGGCATCATTGTTATCAAAATTAGGCTGAGTTACATTTGTAGTAACACAAACAGCATGAAAATCTCAGAAGTGAGAGGAAAAATATGCTTCAATTATGAGTTCTGTTTTCTCTCTTCTTTCCCTCATTTTAGTTCGTAAGCCTCTAAAGTATTACTGTGAAGCAAATTATTAAAAGAAGAAAGAGGCACAACAGCATGCAGCTTGGGAAGTGAAGAGAAACAAAAGCTGTGGGAGATAAATTCAATCTCCAGGACAAGAAGTGAATACTGATCTGAATTACATCGGTGTAAACACAGGCAGTGCAATAGAGTTATACCAGCCTAAAGGGAAACAGAGATTGTTCCATTGTTTGCCTTTTCTTTCTTTTTTTTTTTTTCCCCTTACTGTATATTAGATAATCTCTTTTACGCTGTTTGTTTGACTTTTGAAAAATGAGTAACTTGTTTATACCACTAATTCAATTGTGATGGGTGGATGGATAGAAAACAGGCAATCAATTTATCTCATACACACCAGCACTCTGTTAGGGTTTGCTTTGTTGTAAATTGAGCTTCAAAAACCTTTTTATGGCCCAGATCTTTCAGTGGTGTTAGTGGTGAAGTCACTGAGGCAACCTAGATTTGTACTTGATCACTATTTATACCATTGTACATAAAGTTATAAAAGTCATATAAAATATTACTATGAAAGATTAATTCATTTTTATTAATGCTTACTCAATTATTATAGTAATTATTTATTATTCAAATATTAAAGACAGAAGGAATTCAAGATGAAAGTATGTGATTTATACCTATCTGTAACATCTGTTAAAAAAAATATAAGATATATTGGTCTTATAAAAATCATTGTTATGGGTTCTATTAATCACTGGGCTCAAATATAAAATGAGGAAAGAGAATGGGAAACGCATGCCTAGTTTTCCAGCTCACCATGGAGCTTTTTTCAGTGCTGTGGAGGACACCTTGTTTCTGAAATTGGAAAGAAACAAAGGGGACAGCCAAAACTGTTGGGTTTGCCGTAAGCTTACAGGGCAGGAACTCTGAGAAGGGATGAGATTTTGTCTTTTAATGGTATGCTGGGAAATCATCTAACAGAGCCTAACCTGCTGGTACAGTGACAGCCCAGCCAGCCATTACATCTACTCTTGGCGATGGTAAAGAGATTTAGAGGCTTTGGGTCAATGCTGAAGAAAGCAAAGGCAGCCAACAGGGTGGCACACACACACAGAGGACTGACTGGTGCACAGTCTGCACCCAGATACGTTCTGCAGGACCATGCCAGCTCCCTTGAAACAGCAACTCTTCAACAGCTTTGTCCCAGAGGCTGCAGAAGCACAGTGGTTCAACAGCTCTATGGTGACATACATGAATTTTGCCTCTAAGACTAGATTTACTCATATTTTTGCTTTGGTTGTACCTGCCCTTGCCCTCAGCATACTGCCTTTACTTCTACCTGCTACTTGGTGATAAACATTCATTTATGCCACTTGTGCAACAGCAGTAGTTATATTCACATCACAGAAGTGCTGGCAACAAGAAACATCTGATGTTAGTAAAGCTCTTTGGAAAGGTAAAAAGAACAGTACCGTGTTATTATCATAATTCACATCATCAGTGTAATGGACAAATATGCTTTCTGCCTATTTTAAGCTACCTTTTATTAATTAACCCAATGCAGTAGAGCTAATTACTAGTCATTTGTGGTTTGCTAAAGGCCTCTATCAGAGGCTTAGCCCCATTTATTCCCTTAAAACAGTTTCCTTTTTAAAGGTTTTACATAGTTGAGGGTCACTTCTCCTTTCTACTTGTCTTACAAATGTAGACACTTTTTCTTCCTCCAACAATGCACAAAATGCAAGTTGAACAAGCCATGTAAGCTTTTAATGATATTCATAATTTCAGAATTAAACCTTTTTTATTCCTTAGTCTATTTGCTTTAATTAGCACCAACCACATTGATCTTGTTTTTGGTCAGATAACGAACTCTTCTAAGAGCTTATGAAACAAATTTCTTTGCAACTCTAATAATTACCATAATCCCACTCTAGCTAAGCAGTTACGTCTTCATTAGAAGCAGAATTTATCCTAATTGTCAGAGAACTCAAAATTAAGAAATAGCTATGATTAAAATTAATCAAGGCATGGATGAATCACAGGTTGTTCCATTTGATAACAGTCCTGGATCCTCATGTTGAATGATTTAAATACATATAATTTAAAATATAAAATAATATTTGCATTCTACTAGAATCAAGCAATTTTAGCAAAAAACGCAGTGGTATCGCAGAATGTTTCATAGGCAAAAATTTGCAGCAGGCAGCCTGTGACCTATTTGCAATTGAAATGAACAAACAGATCAACTCAGTTTTTGCAAGTATCATAAATGTGACACTTTGAAATTTAATTATTTGCCTAAGACAGTATGTGACAGACCAAGGACTCTAATCTTCCAGATTAATTCATAGAATATATCATGGTGAATGAATCTTATAAAAGAAATAAACAAAGCAAATAAATTTTCGCTCCTTTGGCCAAGCTGGAAAATACACCTTAGCCATCTAAGCATCTGAGCAACACACAGAGCCCTCACAAAAGCATTCCCTGCCCTTAGGTGAAAAATTCACCTCCAAAACTGTATGTGTGCTTCCTCTGAATTCAAAGGACAAACTGCATAGACATTAGAGGGCAAAATTTGGCCCCTTGATAGGAACGATGAAGAAATAACAATGACAAAATTACTTGAGTGGGAAGGCTGAAGGAGTTCTACATATTAGATGGTACTCTTGACTGGAAATAAATTGGGTACTTTCAATAAACACCTCTCAGATTTTGTTATAGTCAGCACAACACATCCTGCCTGCACCACTCTCTATTCTTCCTAAATAAAGAGGAAAAAAAGAGAACTCTTAAAGAAAGAAAAAAGAACACACCCTCAGTATTAACACTGTCAATATACATCATTTTGAGACAACCATTAAGTCCCTAAACTCAACGTCACAACAAAAAAACACATGAAATTGAGACATTTTTCTGTCAAGAAAACATGTGACTAAATATCTCAAATTCATTTTATTTCAGCTTGTTTTCCTATTTATGAACTGTAGCTATTTAATGTGTAATTAACAAAATATAACATTAACAGTGATGACAATATAGTATGCCTGCATATATGACATCATGGTGCTACTGTCACAGCCTATACTTTGCTTTGGTAAAACAATGTCTTTCCATTAAATTCAATAGACTGAGGCCAATTACAACAGCATGGATTTTGGCCCTGCTCCGCTGAGCTGCGCATCTGTGAAATTCTTTGCCAAAGGTTATTTTGCATACAGGGAATGGGTTCAAGGGGAGACCAGACAAGTGTTTCAAAGAGAACTCCACCAGCGGTATGACATAGAAAACACGTAACAACTTCAGGGATTTACCACGGGGAAAACAAATGAAGATCAGAGAGCACTGTAAAAGAAAATACCACAGGACCATTTTTCCCTGGACGTCTGTTTGTGGCAGGCTAGGTCTCCTTAACCAAAGGGAGAAAAGAAAACTACCAGAACCAGAGGGAGGAAGGAAGAATAAGTAAAAAAAATATTAAGACAGGCTGCAAAAGAGTTAACACTCTTCAAATCTTCAGTTTGCCTCAGCACATAATCTCTCCTCATAACCACACCTCCCAACTTCTCTCTTGAAATTTAAGAAAACTCAACAACTTTTTTTTTTAAAGTGTTGTGGCATTTTTTTTTATTTTTTAATACATCCACATTTTCTTCCCTAAATCCATTATGTTATGAGAAGTCATGGAGTGCAAACAGAACAAGAGTAATGTGAACAAAAGACAGATTTTCTTTTCCATACCGGAAATAATTTTAATTATTTTGATAATTTGTCACATAGGTAGTTTTTTCTTCTGTCAGAGATTTACAAAACTTGATGACTGAACTTATAAAATTTATTGTTATTTCCATTGCTGGTCACCCTGATTCTCAGACTCTGCGCTTGCATTCCACTGCGAGCCAACATTTAGAAGATCAGAACACTGACACTAACTGCCCTCAGGCATGTGGCTGAGACAGAATTGAGGGAGGAGGTTGTGCTGGGATTGGCACAAGTGAAGGGAAAAGAGCCTGTTATCTATGCCTTAGATAAAAGGCATTTTTTTAAGGTTTGATTGCTTTGTTGTTAGAACACCTACATTTTTAATAGAGGTAAATGTGCTGACAGTTTGGCTTGGCATCAGCAGAAAGGATTTTATAGAAATAAATTTGAAAATGAAAAAAGGGAAACAAATAAACCATCCTGTACAGACAGCTGTTCCATTTAGAATTCATCATTTTACAAAGCAAAAGCAGAAAAGCCATCTGCAAAAATCAAACAAACAAACAAGACAGGATATTATATCCTACATGCATCCCTGCAGTTGGCCTTTAATTTACTGCAGGGTTGCACATCCCATGAATTTTGACTCTAAATGAATAGCATGGGGGTGAACTCCATTCAGGGCCCCCCCCCAAATTCAATTCCACACTCAAGTTGGATTCCAAAAGCCACTTCAGTAGCCCCCTACCAACCTTCAAACCACCTTATTTCTCCACAGGGGTCTCATTTAGGGCAAATCCCCTCTCCAGAACTAGTGGAAGAACCTCCACTCTGTATCAAAGACAAAATCTATCTCCAGCTCCAGCTTTTCCACACGTACAAGTCACTGCAGTTACAGGAAGGAGTTCACCCTGCTCAAACCAGTTCTGTAGTTATCCCTTACAGCAATTACTAAACACATTTTAAAGGACCAGCTCAGCACTGTTCTTGATTACTCAGGATTAGGTAAATGGGATTTGAATTCAGCAGCATTTTCATAGTTTACATGAAAATAAACAAAACCCCAAACTTATCTGGAAAAGAATAAGACTAAAGTAAACCACAATCTGTCTCCAATTCAGATATAGTATGTCAGATAAATCTGAAGAATCTGTCTTCATTTTGCTTCGAAACACAGTATTTCTACAGACCAGAGCAGTCTCTGTAGGCCTTAATCATTGTTTTCTGCAGCTGGCCTTGCATGTATGAAACAAAGTCAGGGAAAAGAAAAAGGCTGAAAATTAAGACAGGGCAGGCAAGATCAACTCACAGCATTGTCCAAATAGTCTGAGCATTCCCTTTCATTCACATTAAAGAAACACAGAAACCTCCCCCATCTTCAGAGGTAACATCTTCCACCGAGACTGCATATTTTTACAGAGACTTTGCTTTGCACACACATATTCCTGTTTTGTAACTACCCAGACCGAGCTCATCTGACAGTGCAAAACTCATATACCAGTCCAAGAGGAGGAAATTCTTCTACATGGTTTTATTACACTTCATTGTCAGTCAGCCCTTAAGCTATCAGAGAGAGAAGCTCTGTCACTGCCTGCATTATCCAGTTATGTTTAAACATTAGAATAGATATGAGAAGATGGGAAGATGGTCTTCAGTACTTTAGGGATTTTACTTTTGACACCCAGGTTTGGGGTGTTTGTGGGTTTGGATTTTTAAAATCTTGCTCAGTTTTTCTGCATCCTGTCCTTTCACCCTAAAACTTAGGCAGTATTCAGGGTTTTTTTCCAAGACTCACACTCCAAAATGAGCTACCTGCAATGGTTTGATTACATCAGTTAGTATGTCTAATTTGTGATGTAGGTGCATACTTTTGAGAGGGACCCAAGGGGTTCTTCAACTCTCACAGAAAATCATGTATTCCTCTATATTTAATACTAGTTTTTCCACTATATATTGATTTTACAAGGGATCAAGTCGTTAAGATACATTTTATAACTTTTCCTTCCCCATCATGTAACATAGATTGGATTTAAAATCTTTTCCCCCTTCCATTTCCACATCATTATTTCCATAGTTTTGCTTTAGTTTTAGTACAGAGGAAGAGGAAGAAGAAAAAAGGAGATTTCTATAAGGCATTTCTAACAATATTGTCATTTTTGCTGCACAAACACAAAGCAAATTGTCAGTGTTTTACAAAGTACCAACACAAGCATGAAAAAGGAAAATTTTTAGAAAATCTGTCCAAAATTTCCTTAATTAAAAGAGAAACTGAAAGGAGACATGAAGCTTCAGTGTGCCCTGTGCTATTTGTAAACATGTCCACTGAAGCCTACATTTGAAACAGGAAAGAGACGCAAAAGGTGAGGGGGAAAACAGTCACTCACAGGACTGAAATTATCTTTATAAGGTGACACAAAGGATGAGAAGTACTATAACCTAGACCATCAGATCCTTAAAACTACGCAGGACAGCCTCTCCTGTATATGACATTTAATAGGACAATTCTAGAAAAAAGATCCAGGTATTCCAGCATCTGAAGGTGTACCATTAAATGCTTTGTTTTGGCTGATGATGAAAATACAGGTGGGCAACATTCAAATCTACTTTGGGATTTACCCAAAATCAGGAATGTTTAAAAAAAGGACAGATGACATCCCCTCTTATGTCTTCAACACATCCCAGTTTTGATCGCCATCCAAATTCAAGGAGTGCGATCTAAAAACATCTGACTCATTGCTATAAAACCAAGAAGGGAAAATGTAAGAGGATTTCCTGCAAAGAGAAAATAATCTGGACTATAAAATAATTGTCATTTCTGCAGAGAAGACACTAAATAACTACTGAAAGTAGGAATACTAGAGAGAATTAATAGAATGGATGCCAAATTGTGGGGTTTTGCTGGTTTGGGTTTTTCTTTATTCTTTCTGCAAAACACTGCAGGTATTTATGTGGGGGTGAATGCAATATTAAGTGTTTGCTTTTTCAATCCCAGCCTGAGACTGTAATAAATAAAATCAAAACTCACTGGGCATAATTAGCCAGGATATTTTCTCGTTTGCATGGCCAACTTTGGGAAAAAAAAAATAAAAAAAAATCATATAAAGTTTGGCTTCTGCTGCAGGGCATACATTAAATCTTAGAGGAGATTTGGGAAATGCAAAAAGAGACTGCTTTCATCGGATTTATCCTAACACCATTCACCTGCAATAGTAATTAATTTCCCAAAGGCCCATTTTGACAGTACAACACATGAAGCAATGTTAAATTCAGTACTAAAAGAAAAAGAAGAAAAACCCAAAAATTATTATGATTTCTTACATGTAAAAATTGATAGTAAAATATAATGGAATCTACAAAAGAAATAGGTATAAAGCAGGAATTTAAAAGGTCAGCTCTGTTTAGCAAGAAATAAAGAACACTTTAAGCTAATTTATTTAGAAAATGTTATGAAGAATTTTCACAGATAAAACATGGGTAGTGATAAAAGGATGGGGACTAAGGATGCTACCTGTGCTTCCTAACCCAAGTAGTACAGGGAAGCAAACTCATGAATCAACTCAGTATGCTTTCCCCTAATGAGGTAAATTGTTAATGCCAATCCCATCGCAGTGATTGTTATGTATACCACACACTGCTCTCTCCATTTGTATTTGAGAGCAGAACTGGAATATGCAGATGAATCTTGGTTTAATAAGGATGGCAATATCAGCGTGTGCTTATGTCTGCCCACTGATGCTACAGAGATGAAACACTGCCAGGATTCCTAAGAAAATACCTGAGGTCAGGTTTGTGTTCCTCCTTGCAGATCTCTGGAATTCCCAGGATGGCCTGCAAGATGCGCCATCCATTCATCTGCCAAGGTGGATTCAACGTGAATATATTTTTTTTTTTTCCTTCTCCCCTCCCCCAGGTCACTTAAGGGAACTGAAGTTTCCAGTGTTGTCCTTGACAAGTACTGTCAGTATTTGCTATAGCGAGGGCAGGGTGCCAGCCAAGTAAAAATAGGACAACCCAGTCAAAGCTTCATCAGCGCAAAATCAACATGAACAGCAGCAATCAGATTAAAGTACCCTAGCAGTTGTAGACAGGGAGAGCAATGCATGCATTTATCTATGCATTCATGAAAATCTGAGCCTAAAAGAAAGCAAGTTCTGACTATCCCCACAGTTCATTTATGAATAATGACGACAGGTTCAACACATAAATGGCCTTAATCCCAACACTACCTAGTCTCATATACTCAAGTACAAGTGTGTATAGAATTTATGACAATATAACAATGGGTGTACAACACTGATGCTTCCTCATCTGTCTTAACCCTACTTCTGTCCAGGTAAACTTTGCTACCAAAAAGTTAACGGGTTTCAAGCTATTTCAGCCCTGACAGGGATAGCAGAATCATATGAAATGTTGGGCTCTTTAACAGAGTTTTCTCTGTCACTGACCAACCTAAATAACACTGCCTTTGTATGCGGGTTGAGGATTTCAAAAGCAATAAGGCATCCTTAAGGATGTGTCTCAAGAGGATGTGACACATGTAAGGATGCACCTCAAAACCCTGGTAGAAGCAACCATTTGTAAATCACCATCTTGAGGGGCAAAGGAGACTATTTCCATGAGAGCTATCAAGTAAGAGGAAAATGAGGCCAGTTTTCCCCTTACGACAGCTGTTTAACACAAGCTGTCCCAACTGCAATGCCTCCTAAGCACGTCTCTTTACAGAGTTAGAAGGAGCTGGTAGGGAAAACCAGACCAGATCTTACCTCTTTGTGTACACATGGCGTGCAAGAAATCCTAGAAATGGAATTTTCTTTTCTGTGACTAACACTGCAAAGCAGTTTGTCCCACTGCATGCAAGAAGTGTATGAGATTAATCAACCCATGCCTACAGGCAGCAGCACCACCCTTGCTGTTGTATTCCAAGGGGGCCATCTGCAGTAGAGCAGACAGCCTTGCTCAGCCCAAAGGGAGCATCTGTGCCATATGATGAAGGGCTGGAAACCCACAGTGTTTCTGGACTGAGGTTTAATGATTTTCTGGCACATTTTCCTAATATCCATGGCAACTCTTGAGCTGCAATATCTCCTGAGCCCACATTCCTGCATCTATGCTCTGAACAGAATGCCAACCATAGCAAACAACCAACTCAGCTTCAGGACTGAAGCTAGTATTTCTAGGCCGAAAATCTGGCATTCCAGCCAATTGCTGAATGGGAAATCCCAGAGCTTCTCAACACTGTGGCCAAATTCTCAGCATCTGCATATTTGTTTTCCTACCCATTTCATTTATTTCTAAATGAGAGGCTGCCTGAATTTCCTCCAGGCTATGCTTTCCATTGTTTGCTCACACAGAGACAGACCCACACCCCCACTATTCCACTGCCAAGTAGGAAAAGAAAACACAATGCAGAAAGTATTAGTACTCAGCAAGATTCACAATCAGATTCCAGTGTATTTTGTGATTAGCACAGCTATGACAAAATATATTTTAGTTTTGAACAATGGAGGTACAAAGAGCTACCCACAATGAAAAGCATGTCTTTAAAAGAGTAAGAAACTTGGAGCTTCCTAGTTCTAAGATCATCACCTCCCTCCAGACTTTGCTTCAGATCAACACAGCCTCTCCTCCAATTTCCTTACTCCCACAGTGTCATGGCAAAGATGCTGATGAAACATGTTTAAGAGCATCCCACTGAACACTTTTTCCAGCTTCCAGCAGGCTGTGACTTACAGATTCATGTATGCCTTACTGGCTTTTTCCTTTACATTTGACCCCTACAGTGTCTAACAACATGCAATTTGTTGTCGTGTATGATATGAATTTGTGAGAAACAGTAAATCCTTGTTTATTATTCACCTCCTTTATGCTGCTCCTCATCAGACAACCCCACCTAGCTCTCTCTTCTCCAGGCTGAAGAGTCCTAGACTATTTAATCTCTCCTTGTAGAGAACAGTTTGTGACACACAAAAGAACACAGTGTCAGTTTTAGAAACAGCCATGAGGCCTGAATGACAGACGCTTATGGTCAGAGCTATACACAGCACCACCTCTGAGTGGCCCAGTGAGGATGTACTTCTTGGAAAGGGCTGTTCAGGCCAAGGTTGAGGTCAGTGAATACATCCAACTGGATTTATGTTTCATCTTTTAGCAACTGAAACAGAGATTGTGAAGGGATCAACACAGAGTTGTTAGCTTGATTTACTAAGGGGAAGATGTTCCTATAGTTATTCAGTGCCTCAGTCCCCACCTCTTCCTAACAGCTTACAAACTTCTCACCATCATTTTGACTACATCTGAAAGAGGGACAGACACCTCAACTCCAAGATGTCACAGGATCTCATGAAAATAGAGAGCCAAATATAGTGAATGAAGTTACTGTTCATCAAAGAAAAGTACACAGCCTGAGCTGAACCATCACTCTTAAGCATCATGGAATCTGCAATGAAGAAATCCCAAGAAAAAACAGGGCAATAAATTCTGCAATCACAGAGCTTCATCCTGCAGTTGTAAAAATGAATTATGCATTTTTAGAAGCAAAAAGCAAATCACGGAAGTGAGAAATGAGTAGAAACTGTTGCTCCTTCTCCCTCATTTCCTTACACTTGAAATTTAACATATACATCGGAGATTTAAAAAAAAGCCACCAAACCATACCTATGGGCTAGATGGTCTCCTATTCCCTGCCACAGCACTGCCTTAGACTGTCTGAGAGATACATCTACCAAGTGAGCTTTCTCACAGGTGTGAGAAATTCTGAGCCTAATTCCTGATATTTCCCACATATTTTTAGTTTGATTTTCTTTTTTTTTCTTAAGCAGTGTTATTGTTGTTGACATTTCAGAACCCCTAAAGCCAGAACAAGACACAGCTGTTCCCTCTCAAGGAGAAGCCTGAGCAAATGCAACAGAATTGCACAGAGCTGGAGGGAACTCAGATCACTTATTCCATCCTCACACCCAAGGCACAATCACCCATACCCGTGTTTGTTATTTCTAACAGTTTCATCTAACTTATTTGTAAAGCCTTTCAGTGACAGAGACTTGACAGTCTCCTCAGACAGCCTATGCCACGGCTGCTCTCCTATATTTCCTGCTCAGAAGAGATGATTATTCCCTTCTGCACTGCAGCAGTCTTTTAGCAACTGAAGACCACTATGCTGCCTCCCCTCACCAAACTTTTGGGGTTAAAGAAACAGAATTTAATCAATCTTTCTTTGCAGGGGATGTTTTCTAGACCTGTTTTATGTCTTTTCATATAGACAGGGCCATTCAAGAAACAGTTTGGGTTCCGAACATGTTTATATACAAATTTAGAAGCATGACTGCTAACGAGCCTAGGACAGCTGAGCACCAAATGGCAACCCTGGTTAGTGTTTACTATCCAGGGTTTGCTCATCCCCCTGCTGCTCCTCACTTGGACACATCTGCCCACCCTGTTTTGCTTACTAACTCTGTTTTGTATTTCAAGATTTGCAGAGTTGCCAGTGAGCCCAAATTTCAAAAGGAAGGCTGTAAATGCTGAGAGCTTGTGTGCTGGGGTTGTGTGTGTGGCAGGGGTTTTCAGCAGCAGCAGTAAAGGCTACAGTGGTGGCTACACTTCTGCGATAACGTATTTAAGAAGGAGGAGTGGGAGTTGTGAGGAGGAGTTGCAAGGAGGACACCTATGGAAGCACCAAGGTCAGTTGAAGAATAGAGGAGGAAGGCGGTAGGTGTAGGTCAGTGGAAGAAAGGAGGGGGAAGGGGGTAGGTGTGCTGGTGCAGAGCCACTCCCTTGCAGCTCGTGATGAGAGGGCAGGCTCCCCCCCTGCCACCCATGGAGGTCCCTAGCAGAGCAGAGACCCACCTGCAGCCTGTGGAGGACCCCATGCTGGAGCAGGTGACTGTGCCCAAAGGAGGCCATGGCTCTGCGGGAAGAAGCCCCTGCTGTTGTAGTTCAGCACTGGGAGGATTGCGACATGCTGGAGGAATCCATGCCAGAGCAGCTCAGGAAGAGCTGCAGCCCACGTGAAGGACTTGCATCAGAGAAATTTTGTGCAGGACTGTCTCCTGAGGGACACTATGCTGGAGCAGAGGAAGAATGCAAGGAGTCCTCCCCCTGAGGAGGAAGAAGCAGCAGGACTGCCTGCACTCTCCCATTACCTGAGCCCTGCGTCACTGGGGGAAGGAGTTAGAGCAATTGGGAGCAAAGCTGAGACCATGAAGAAGGGAGAGGTGGGGGGAAAGTTTTTTCAAGATGTGGTAATGTTTCTCACTGTCCTATTCCATCTGTTAAGTGTTGCTCTTGTTAGTGTTTGGATTAAATTAATGTTCTTTTTCTTCCCCTAATGAGCCTGGTCTTTGCTCATGACTGTAATGGGTGAGTCATCCCTCTCTGTCCTTATCTTGATTCCTGAGCCTTTTGCTTTATTTTCTCCTTCCCATTCCTGAGGGGGAAGGGGTGAGTCAGTGGCTGCATAGTGCACCAGTTGCCCTCTGGGCTCAAACTACAATGGCTTGGATTTTTGCTATCAATGCTACAGCTCAGGGATCCTGCTTAGATGAGGGGAATGGCAGCAAACATGTTTTCCTTCTATGCCAACAAGAAAAAACATTGTATGAAGAAAATAGCAACTTATCTGAGCTTATGGCTCACCATAGCACTGAATAAACCTCAGGTTAGAGAATCATTATTAACACAAGAGAACCCAATACTTATTTTGTCATGCTTCTGAAGAAACAGGTTAGGGTTTATCAGTTTGAGAAGGCACAAGCAGACTCAACACTCTGTTCTGCCACATGCACATGCCAGCCAGGGAAGGGAGGCACTGGCATCCCTGGGGACAGCAGCCTTAAACATCATCATAAACATCAACATTAGACATCAGTGTTAAAAAGACTGAAAGAGCAGCTTTGTACCAGCCACACTGCCCAGATGGCCACTGCAATAGATACAGCTGTGATTTCTTACCCTTCTAAGTGAGAAGTTTCTGTAACCACACACCTAACCCATTTCCAGGAGGCTGTTTGACAGGCTCAGGAAGTCTTTGCAAACACCATAAAATACTGAAGAAGGAAAATCATAAGTGAAGACACCATTAGGAAAGTGACATCCTGTTGTGTTGGGTTTTTTTTCACTAAACCAGACATACTTCAGAAAGTCTTTCCAGCTTGTATCTGTCAAGCCCCTAACACGCTACCTGCAGGTGAAGAATAGGGAAGCCTGGCCATACACTTAAAGCTAGAAACTTAGTGGAGCTCAAGAAAAGGGAGGGAATCCCTTCTGATTTACAGCATCTATGAGAAAATAACTTTTTTATGCTGCTTGCCACCTCCCCCTCCCTTAACACTGACGTCCTCCCTACAGATGGTACAGAGTGAAAGACAGAAAGAATTATTCTGTTCTTATTAGACTTTCTTGCAGCTCAGGTTTTCCTGTGGAAGCTTTTAGTTTTAATGTGTCATCCCAGAAGATGCCTCCCTTCCCAAAAAACACAGTGCAAAACACCAGAAGTGACGGCTGTATGGTCCTGTAGGCATGAACTCAACCTATTTCACTCTGAACTGAAAATAAATTAAAAAAGCATTTGCATTTATTTGTTTGGCACTATGCCAGATGGCTTTTGGTTGGAGATGGTCAATGTAGTACATGTACTGCTGAAAAGACTTCATAGATACCCAAAGATATCTCTTTCCCTCCCCAACAAAAAGTCTCTGAATTCAAGGGCTTCATGGCACCTGCACTTCCAGACATCTCTGCCTTGTTATTTTCTGTTCTGTACCATGCCATAGAGGGGAAATGCCAGCATGCTGTAAGAAACTGTACTTTGTGACTTATTAATTCAGTGTAAAGCAAACAACCCCTGATGAGTACCTGCACTCCTAACCAAG
Organism: Athene cunicularia; assembly: GCF_003259725.1. NCBI lineage: Eukaryota > Metazoa > Chordata > Aves > Strigiformes > Strigidae > Athene > Athene cunicularia. The sequence continues at coordinate 23,204,661 of NW_020799107.1, forward strand.
CAGAAATCCTGAAAAAGCAACAAAGAGGGATAAAATTAAATCTACTTCCTTTTAAATATGGAGCAGACCTCTATGGCTTAGCAGGATATTGTCTCATTTTTTCTTTACCTCTCACTAGAATTGGGAATAAATGCATTACAGGAGCCATGACCTCTAATACTTCATAACAGGAGCAGTGTAAGGACCACACTTTGCAACATCCTCAGAAAAGACTGAGCAATCTGTGTATTTGGACAACCACAGCATATATACATACTACGAACAAAAGAAAAAAATAGCTGGATTAACAGCAGGCAGGCAGTAGAGATAATGCCAAGATTGCTACAAGAAAAATTGCTTCCTCCTACAGATTCTACTTTCCTGTTCCACAAGGCATTGGGCACAGTTTGCAGGAACAGCTTTTTCTTGAAGGAGGTGAAGAAGGGAATACAGCATTATTTTGCAGGGCTTGTGGAGCAGACACAGCTCTGGTATGAATAGATTGGGGATGCCTCTCCTTGCACAAGATGTGTCACCTAAGGACAACATGCAGATACTGTACAAAGGGATGTCAAATCAGAGACGACTTGATATGCAGCAACAGGAACATTAGTGATGCTGGCTGGCATTGCAGCTGAGAGCTAGAAACAAGCAGTCTCTTAACAGGAGATGTTGCTAACTAGCCTTCCTCCATCATCGGGACAGTCCATATTGCTGTGTTCAGCTCCAGGCTGCACAACATCTTAACATCCTGCTGAAAGCTCAGAAGACATGAGTTTACTGTGTGTTATCTGCTAATCCTAGTTCTGGCAGATATATCCTGAACTACCCACTCAGACAGGACCAAAGCAGCTACTGGGTGGCCATGTTCACAGGCTGCAAGGAGCCTCTAGAGGTCTCTACCAAAAAGCCCCTTGTTCAAAGCAGGATCAAGAACAGGGTCAAGTCTGTGTGTGTCTCCAAAAACATCTTCACTTGGTCCCTCCAGCCACCAAATGAAAAGAAGGCAAAACTGTATATTTCTATGGACATCCCCATTTTTGTGTACTCTCTGATAGCTCAGCTAGTGATGGCATCTATTTCCAAGAAACAGTCATTAAAAGATGGAAATAACAAATACAGGGAGACAGAAGGCATTCATGCCAAGTTCACTTGAACACATCTATAGTTAAAATACTAGAGATGAGAGATATTAAGGCTTAGCCCCTCAGATGGCCCCCTTTATATTAATGGAGGCTCATCACTTTACACATAGAAACTCGGTGTGTGTGTTTGGGGCGGGGGGGATATGCTGTGTGTATAATATGCTTACACAGCTATAGTCTCTCTCGAAAAACATACTGCCAGCATCAATAGTAGTCCCAGTTTATCATCTTTCAAAACAAAGTCATTAATTCCCTTTTTAAGAGCAGGCACAAGTTGCAATGAGCTGCCTAACCACTGTGTTCAGAGCCCAAGTCTGAATGAGCTTGGCCTACAAGCCTGTAACAAATAAACTGCTTTCTAAATAGAAGCATATTCCTCAAAAGAGTTTTTTTTGCTTAGATAACTAAGACAAATGTCCCATTTACATGTTAAGCAAGCTACACAATTCCCACATGCGTTAAAATTACAAAAACAAGTGCTTTACTGTGCATACAGCAATAAATCTTATAATTAAGAAAGGGGGGATCACATTTCTCGAATAAGATGTTTCTACAGTGTTTTAATACTCCTTATATAGACAGAATGAGCAGCTGGATACTGCATACCTGGAGCCAGACCCCAACTTTCTTTTAGCCCAGAACTGCTGCAATACAGATCACAAGTTGAACGATGGTGACCAGTTGAATTACAGTAACTGGAAGTGTCAGACATTTTGTGCAATGAACCAATTTGAACAAGATCTGAAAACATACTCAAGGGTACACCATGCAGACTGGACAGGAATATAGTCTTTAGATTTGAATTCAAATCTCCTGTTCTCCCAGACTTTCCATCTGTAACCAATTATGCCATAATATAGGCTTGCACAAATCTAAAATTTTAAAAAATCGTTAGAGGGAATACAATCCATGAATATTTTCTTGCTCAGTCTTGCCCCAGCTCACCCACTGGTTTAGGATCAATTGTGCTGGCAAAATAACATAAAGGATTTGCCTCTTCTCTGTATTTTCCTTAATTATTTTATTTGAATTTAATCCTTCTTTCCAACTGTCCCTTGCTGCTATGACCACTTTTGACTTCACTACTGCACCAGCAGTACTTTGCCCTGGGAATCTTTGAACAACTTTTGTAACTTTCCAAAATCAATTCTTTAAATTTAACCCCTCTCAAGATTGTGTCCCAGTTGTGTAAAATGTGCAATATGATTTAGACAAAAAAAATTAAAAACCTTCCTTCTTCCCGGCAAAACAGCTTCAGCACAATTTTTGGTGTTGCCAGACAGGGACAAGAGTGCTGGGTTTTTCACTGAATGAGAAAGCTGCAGTCTCCATGGTGCCAGTGAGGCTCACACCCTTCTAGGACATGGCAGGTTTCTCTCTTTCCCTTCAGGGCACCTCTACCGATACAACAAACCTAGCCGTAAGAGACTCACTTTTGCCAATTGTAAATCAAATTCTTTTTTTAATCTACCTTGGGTTTGTGATCACATCTACTATAGGATCTAGGTAGATCATATCTCCTATATGATCATAACTACTATAGATTTACCTTGATCATGTAGTACAGACACATAAATTTAATGCTGTCCAGAGAACTGTATTGGAAGAGAGTGCTTTAATCTTCACTAGATCATGTATAAATTTTGTTTACATGTGTGATATCTTCAAGGCAATGATTATGTAAAGTAACACCATTCTTATTATCTCTGAATCCTTGCCCTAAATAATTGTATGGTATGATCACAGACTGCTGCTTGTCATCCTTAGGATACTGAAGCTGATGAAGATACTTGCACTAGTACCACAGATTTACACTGTAGCCTGGACTTGGTGACAATGAAGGCACTGGAGACATTTCACAGTGCCTCTGCATCATAACAGAAGAGTTCTCTGTTGTTTCAATATACAAATACACAAGTTACATTTGAATGGCCCATTTGATCTTAAAGAATCTGTTTTTCCAAGAAAACAGAAAAATACTTTCTTTCTCTCAATTCTCAGGAAAGTCTACATTTTACTTTTGTTAAATCAGCTGCATCTTATCAATTCCATCTTCCAGTTGCATCTTATCAATTCCATTTCACCAAGTGTGAAATTCATATCCCCCTGAATTCAGTCTTTGTTAAACATGGAAACAAGTTTGATCATAGAGTCAGTATTTCCTTTGTACAAGTTAACAAACATGAACACACAAAGATGAGCACAAAGTTCTCACTTAACAGAGGTTTTGCCCACTTTTCAAAAAAGATTGTAGCTGGTCTCTCCTACAGTGAGCAATAATGGAGATCGGCCTTCAGCTCCACCTAAGTAACATGTCTGAAAAAATTACATTAAATGCTTAAGCTCCTAATGCATTCTCAAAATATCCTTACTACTCCCTCAACTATCTGAAGCACATGAAATTTCCTGCAGTCATTTCCATTTTTCAGAACTTAGCTAGATTTAAAAAAAACAAAATCAGAGCCTATTATTCCACATGCTAACTTCAAAGCACACATTTTCAGAAATAATTCAGAAATATTTAAACACTAAAAATTCATAGGGAGCAAAAGAGAAATTATTAAATACTTTAAAAAAAAGTTGCTTATTTCCTCTCTACTCTTTATGAGAAAATGTGGGTTTCCTGTCAGGTTTCATCTCCGGAGGGATACAGATCAGTATTTAAACTGAAATGTGTCTCTGGTAGATACAGACATTTCATCATTATATTGTCCTACTGAATGGGCAGTATGTCGCATGAGGTGTAACCATATCTTCGTGATAAACGTGCTGTGCTGTAATGGCTAACAAGAAAAATTATAAATGATCTACTTAAGCAAAAACAGCTAATATATTAAGGGGATGACATGTTCTGATGAATCAAATAATTTTTCCTTCTCTTTCATTTTCCTGTAAAACTTCAAAGCAATCAAATATTGTTTATGCATAAAATTTAATCCTTTCACCAATCTGTAGTTTGATTGAATTTGCATACTCTATTTGCTACAAGTCAATGTGAAGAGAGCCTCATGTAATTGAAGCCATTTCCCCTCCAGTCCTCCTATCTTCACTGTAATATTTTCCATTAGTAGCTCTATTATGCCTAATATCCGTAATGCTGTCAGATTAGAATTTTCACTTAATGCAACCTGTATTTATAAACCACTAAGATGAAAAAAAGAACAAATACAAGAAAGAGGAAACAATTACCTGTCTTTGATGCCACACAGATCAATGTGTAAATCACTAAAATTCCCCAGGGAGCCTTGCTGAACTAAAATTAGGTCCTTGGGCTGGTTATCAATAAAGATGAGCCTCATACAGCCTTGAAAAGCAGTAACGGGATTTAAACATTGGGAATCAGTGAAATTGTCAGGGCACCCTGTGGAAAAAGAGAAAAGAGGCAGAGAAGAATATTGGAATGTTCATCTGTTTCTGCTGGGATTTCCTGATGCAAGAACTAGGAGGCTCATTATTCCAAGTGTTTTCATTCCTTGTGCTACACAACCTTCTGTGCTATAAATGCTTCAGTAAGGAAAAAAAAAAAAATTAAAAAGAGAGAAAAAAAAAGACAGCGCCCACTAGAAACATCAGAGTATGAGGTTTTCACATGTGCTAAGCAAAATCAAATATTTTTTTTCCATCTTCTTTAAACTCCACAGTCGATAGCAGCTGACTCCCATAAAAAAAAAAAAAGCTGTGCAAATTGTAAAATCATTATGGGTTACACTCTGCTGCTGAGGCAATGCACGGAGTAAAAGGATGAAATTCTGTGGACAGCAAGAAAGAAACCATTTGTATCTGAGCTTCCTCAGTATTTGGCCAGCTCTGAGATCCAAAGCCTTCTGTGCATCCTCACTTTGTGCTGTATCCAGAGGGTTCATGGAGATCAGAGCCTCACTGCAGTAAGCACTACATAGAAATATATTAAAAAGACAGTTGATGACACTCCCTTTATCTAAATTAATGCTTGCACTCCAAAAAGCAGAAGGTAGTATTTTTCAAGACTGTTCTTTCCATTTTCACAATTGAGCTAAACCTACATTCATTTCCATGAAAGCACAATACCTAAATACCTTTGTAGATCTGAGCCATATGTCAATTAAGCTCTGAAGTCTAAAGTCACTGAGCCTGATCAGGACAGTGATATCTACAGGAATATTAATAATACTCATAGTCCTCAGGCCTTTTAACTAGAAAAAAACACTTGTGGCTAAGATAGCTATGTAGCTTTCGCATGTTTTGCCAGCTAGATGTAGGTACCCATTGGCTACCTCTTTTACAGCTGTGTTAGCATTTCTGCTCATTCTCCCTCTGTCAGGGTTGACCAAGACCCTTTGATCTTCCCATGGTGCTATATGCATTGCAGCTCAATAAGGGGTCTAAAATCAGTTATTAGAACATTTGCTCTTAGCTGCAAACAGAGTGCACCTGGGGAGACATCAATGATGAGCACCGCAGGATCTGCATCATGAAAACCTGTCCTGCATCTGACTGAAACAACCCACCTCCAAAATAGTAGCTGTTCCCAGAGTAGATCCTTGAGACAGTGGTTGCGTGGCTAGCAGTGGCAGCATTGTTGTCCAGTGTCAGGGTAATGCGATGTCTTCTGGCATTGATGTTAACAGAATGCCAAAGCCCATCGTGGAGATTGGTGCCTGGGAAAATACAAGTGCAAGAAGTGAAAAAAAGAGGTGCAGGAGACAACTGTGTTCTTCAGGCCTCCTTTTGCTTCCAACTTGTGATCACAAATGTGCAGCTGACCCCAAAAACGGGAGAACTGGCAGCTGAAAAGAACTTATTACCTCTGGAAACAAACTGGCATAGAATAAAAGGCCCAAGAAAGGGAAAGCTCTCGAGAGTATTTAAGGTGGTCATCTTACATTTTAATCTAACCAGCTTCTGCTATTGTAGGCATTCATCAAGCTAGTCAGGCCCTTCACCTTTCTGGTAGCACATTATTACTGTCTTCTGTGTTTTATGTCTATCTTCAGTCTGTTGGGAAATGCTTTTAGCTCACAGGAGGACACAGAGAAGATCTCTGTTGAGCTTCTGGTACTAAACATATGCCTGAGACTGCAGGGAATTAGATTCAGTGAGATGGCCATACCCTGTCTCAGGCTCCAGTATGAAACTTGACAAACTCCAGTAGGTATCAGTAGAATTTTTGTTTATTAAAACCCTTCAGCAGTAAGTTAGCACACAGACTATCTGATGGATGTACTGAATCCTTATATTGGATTTTGACAGGAGTCTTGTGAGAGCTGGGATTGTTGCTCTGATCAGGAACCTGTGAAGGTACACGAGAGATTATGGTACTGGGTGGCCTCTTTTTCTTCTAGACACTTGTGCAAAGTGGGAAATAACCTCTCTATTTCCTTATTCCGAAAATTCAGTGTTGCATCTCATGGCTCTTGAAATAGCACCTCACAGCTACAAAGAAACTCCACATCCTCTATTCTGACAGCTGTGAAAATCAGTGGGAAAGCTGAGCTCACACACAGTGGTGCAGATCAAAAGTAACCTAATTACAGTTCAAAATACGCTGCCGTCAGGCTGGAGTCACTGAGATCAGGGACAGACAACTAGTATTTACTCCCCTCTCTAATGAAATACTTTTCGTTAATGTAGCTTTCAGAAGAAACAAACGAGCACTTAGTGACACAAAGAGGTGTGAGAATAGTTCAAAACAAAATAAAAAAATTGTGGGTGCTCTGTGTATGGAAAGCCATTTCATTATGAATTTGAAAATGAGACAATTTCCACAGTAATGGCTGTTAATGCATGCACAATTTCCATAGAATAAGAGGTTGGTTTGCCAGCAAAAATGTATGATTTTTCAACTAGAATGAGTCCATTTTGAAGTGAAATATGTTGCTGAAGTTTAAAAAGATGTCAAAACAAAATAGGTCCCGTTTGGGACAAAAATCACTCTATCCTTGAGGAAGCACTAGTTTTTGTATCTGACATCTGCAGAACATGGCACTTACAATTTCTGCATATTTTCCATTCGTAAGTAGGCAGTTTAGCAATGTTTTGGATAACACCAAAGGCTGGGCTCAGGTTCATGATATCAGAACTACATAAACCAAATAGACCCAACCAAATATTGACACTGTCTCAGCTTTGACAACAATTTAATTAAGATTGCAATAAAGGCTGGAAATGCAATTTTCAGTGTTCAGCTGCAGCAAGCTAAGGCTGTACCAGTCTACATGAATGAGGATAGATGCAGGGCTGCCTCATTTTCTATCATAAAGGGGAATGAAACACACATGCAGAACAGGTCTGCTTTGACAATTCTGTCAGATTTTATCTCTGCTTCTTTTAATAGACACATCTGCCCTCTTTCAGTCTGTACTGGGAATATTTTAATACTACATATTTTTAAACAGCTGCTCTTTTAGAAAATACTATCATTATTTAGTTCCATCTGAGTTCTATCAGTCTATTACTCATTCACCTTTGGAAACTGGGTATTCAACCTATGCAGAAAATTAATTTCCCAGTTTCCCACCCAGCATGGCTCCGTAGCAGTAAGGGATGTGCAGAGGCCCTGAGATAAGAACATTTCTGTTTGGGATGCCAGCACAGCTTATATAGGTCATACTGGGACGGCAGCTGGGCCACTCTGGTCCTTCCTCTGTTGCACAGTCTGAAATTGTTTCCCTGTTGTCTCTGTGAGCCAATGCATATCTGTTCTGGTAAGTGTTTACAAGCAATTTCCCCTGAACTTTAAGTCAGAGAGACAACCCCGTTCCACCCTCTTGCATTCCACCAGCTACACTGAACAAAGCAACCTGCAAACTGGCTAAGGAAGGCAGTGAGGGGGTGCGAGCAGAAATCATCCATGGTCCCTCTCTATTCTGAGCATAGCTTAAAGGGAGAGTGTAAAGCTACAGTCAGAGGAAGAAAATCAGCTCTGAGGCTGTCTTAACTTGTGCTGGGGAATGGTGCAGTGGCTGAGCTGGCTCCCAGCTGACTTCAGCACAATCTAAGGATGGGAAACAGGAAGGTCTTCATGTGACCTGATTGATGACAATTTAGTGTGACTGTTTAAAAACAGAGGCTGAGCTAACTGTCAGGTAGATTGAGTCTGGAGATCTCAGGATGCCAGCTTTCCATGCTTAGATCCACCTCAAGCTGCACAGAGTGGTTCTACACTAGAAAGCAAGATAAAATTTGAAAAAAGAAAGGAAGATTGGGTGCTTCCTTATTGCACCATCCTTTTATCTTGTGGGATTGGACCTTTGTATTTTGAAGGGAGACAGGTAAGAGTGAATAAAAATTAAGTACCTTCACTGATTTCCACTGGGTTCTCTGTCTCTTTCTGAATAAGTAGTGTCAATCTCCCACCATGGAGGTAAACCAAGAGAGGTCCTGAATTTTCAGACAATTCGGTGAACAAAAGTAAGCCATCTTTATTCCATGTTCGAAACTGGAAACTGACTGCCAAACCATCGATTTGAGGAGTTCCAGGTAGTAGTAAGTAGCTATGACTGGTGCTGACAAAGGTGATAGGAACAACTTGTGGTTCTGAGCAAGAAAAAGTCACGTTCCCCTGCAAATAATGAAAATTAAATGTAAATCAACACGACAGGTTTTTCTTGGTCATCCTAAAATATCCATAGTTAAATAAGCTGACTGCATTTCTAATGTCCCTCAAGGCTGAAATGGGTATTATTATTGAGACACAGATCTTTGGAACTCATTAGGAAATTTATCTCTCCATTCTGGGAAAACACATCTGACAAATATTTTACTTTCACCCCAAATAAGGGGTATCAAAAATCAAAACCTCAGTTCTTAGAAGGATATAAAGGCATCCAAATATCCCGTATTGAGGCCATGCCTGGGTGAAGAACAACTTATTTGCTAGCCCAGACAGACCACCTCCACACGGCCATATCTGCATTGTGCTTCCCAGCACCTCCCATGTCAAGCTCAAATTTAGCTTTATGTCAAGAAAATCAAACTCATTTGGATCTATGCTGACTTCAGGAACTGACACTGAAGGAACAGCAAGGCTGCTTGCACTTTCATGTGCTGTGGGATTTCATACAAGTGTACTGCATTGGCTTTTCACTGATTGGACTACAGGGATGTGAACAAGGCAAGCTGCAATTGAAAAAAGCATCCTCCAGTGAACAGGGATCCTACCAAACACACTAGATTTATTCCAAATTGAAGCCAAAATTCAACCATGAATGACAGTACATTTTTTCCCCATTTACACCAGTGCTACATAATCTTAAATGTAAAAATTCCCTCATCCACTTGAATCTACTACATGGGGCAAAACGTGAGGCAAATTTCCCGAGTTTATTTCAAATATTCAATGTATAGTTTGCAGTAGAAGTACTGGTTATGTTTTCTTTCAGTGAGAGTGACACAGTCTTGTGCTACTCCAAAAAATAAAAGTCCACTTCATAATAATAATACCAGAATTAAAATTTCTCAGAAATTGTTTCAAAATTCATAAGGAAACTCAGACAAAAAGTCCCTTGCATAAAGCACTTACAGTGGGATGAAAAAGTAGTGATATGTCCTGGACGGTGCTAGGTCCCACAGTTTTCATGGGGCATTTTGAGGAATTATTAAAACATTACACACACAGCAAGCATGGTAAAATCCAACACCATTTCAATGCCAAACTTAATTGATTACCTCAGTCATCCAGCCCTGAAATCAATGGCATAATTTGCCCAGAAGTGCAGCACATTTACTCAAAGCAGTCAGCAGAATCTGTACCTGCATGTATCATTATAGTTTGTAGAAGAAATGACTCCACCATTTTGTTCAGCCATTGCAGATTACCCAACTGGGTCATTCAAGCCATGTAATAAAACCATAACAATATATGAAGCTGAGATGCATTTAAAGAGTCATGACTTTCAAAGCCACTTCAGGAGACTGCTGCAGACAGCTGGATTTGAACTAGGCTGCTTTACAAAATACCAAGTGGAATCTGATACAAACATTGGAGTAAAAGTATTTCTCCATGGGACTGCTTCTCAGCAGAGCTGGTACCTCACTCTAACAGGATAATTATAATGAACAGCACTTGATGGATGTGTAGGAAGTTTACAACGCTTGGGGAATTCCTCTCTGAAATCTCAGACAGCTGATGGAACTGTTCCCTATCACTTTCAGATGTCTTTCTAATCTTTATTTTAAAATAGAAAATAAATGAAGTGCCAGAAGGAGACCGAGTTATCACTGGATGAAACAACCCTTGATAGATACGTATCTATATCAAGCTATTTACATATTCCTGGCCCTGTTAGGTGAAGAATGCTACATACCAGATTTACCCATGGCAAAAGGAATGTATGGATATATCATATTAGGAAGAGTTTTGACATATAATCCAAATCTTACTCAAATTTACTTGAACATTAGTCAGGTGGGAAGTAGGAAATTTGCTCTCAACCTTTAAAAAGTTTCTACTATTTTTTTTTTTTTTTTTTTTTTTTGTCATTGTTGTTATAGTTCTACCTCCATTTTCAACCAAATTAATGACAAATTACAGAAAACAGTCAGCTGCAGTGATATAAACAAATATGGTTAACTTTCTCTAGAGCTTTTTAAAGGTTTGGATATTTAAAATGCCAAAGAAAAATTTTGTTTGGAATTTTAGACATTTACAGTGATTCAAATAACTCCACACGAAGTAGTAAACATTTACAAATCTTATACATACATAACACTGGAGCTTGGAGGAGAGTTCAAATGTTATCTGAGTCTGCACTGAAGCATCTAATTTGCTTCACTGGCAGTGGGAGGCTGTAACAAAATGCAAGACTGTAGAGGGGAGGATTTACAACATTCGGATAGGATTTTTGTCCCAGCTCTTTGCAGACAGGACAATCTATGCCTAGACTGACTTAATGGTGCCAGAGAAGGTGAACGCTAAAATGAAAAAACATGTTTGCAATGCACAACAAATTTTCACATGACCGTAAAATAAGCCAGTAAAGACCTTGCGCAGTGAGTTTCAGCTTTCAGCTATTTACACAGCACCACAGCAAAGCACCCCTGATGCATATGCATAGGCCCAAATATGAGGTCAAGTTTCTGTCTGCTTTTGATATGAGGTTCTCAGCACGTGCAACTAATCCTAAACTCATGGATTGCTGTGACCTCTTGAAAAACTCAGCAACAATCTTGTCTACACCAGCTAGTAATTCACGCCATCCACACAGAAGTCTTCTACAGGGACAGGAGCAGCAGAGTGTGAACTGAACCCATGGCCAATGCTGGGACATATAGGCAGCACCTACACATCTCCTCCCATGCTTAACCTGGTGAGAATTCAAGCTTTGTAGCCTCTCCATTGACTACCCTGCAGCAGAGTATGTGTGCTTCCACCTGCTACACGAACAAGCAGGTAGGAAGACGTGAAGGCAGTGCTGCAATATTTTGCGTACATGGGATTTAAGGTACATTTGGGGGATACAAAAGAGGCCTTTTGTGGGGGTTCTTTTAACAAGGTATCTTTGTTACTCAAGAATTGAGACCTTCATGATGTAAAAGCCATAACTAATTTTAGTCAGAGCTAAAAACTAGCTGGGGCATTTGGGAAAAATGCCACGGGAACTTAAATCAGTTCAACCAACTCATTTAGGATGGAAACACCTTAAAACAGCATTCCAGAGCAAAACCAGATTATTTAGTTAATACACACCAGCAGTAGCTGCTGGCATCCTTACACTGACCAATGCTGTCTACCTTCCTAGAGACAATAACATGAAATTTGAAAAAGAAATACACAAGTTACTTTGAAAAATGTTCATCCACTGAGGTGGGATAGCTTCACATTACAAAAAAAAAACCTGTTAAATTTGCCCTGAATGTTATTCTCAAACAAATTATTCCAGCAGGTTCAAGTCAGAAAAGTAAACAGCTCCTCCTAAACCTGCATCTGATCAGGAGCATTTCACTTTAATTGGCAGTAGCTCTGGAACTCTCCAGGGTACATGCAAGACTTCTGTCAGACACTTGATTTTATAATTGAACCCAGTTTAACAGAAAAGTAAAAGCTCATTGGCTAGGAAATGGGATAAGAAGAGTCTAATCCCTAGAGAAAACAAAGGAGACACTCAGCTCTACCCGGCTGCTGGAAATTCCAGCTATCGTGTGGTGTTTGAGAATTCCACTGAGTCCATCATCTCCAGACTGATCAATGACTCCTCTCACAAGCACTGAAAACTTTCCAGGAGTTCTTATTGTTCTCACAAGAGAAACCTTCTGAACCTAGAAAGGCAGTGGAGATATTTGCAATTTGTTCACTGACTACCGTGAGGCTTGCTTCAAGAGAAGAGTGCAAGCACCCCAGATTTCTGCAGGCAGCGTACTGGTCGCAGAGGGGGTTATTGTTCAAGATGTTGAATGAACAGGCAACAGCATACTACAGCATTTTAAAGGAAGAATCGGAGCCATTCCAATTAAAATGAGAATGGAAGAACACAGTTGCTAAGGGATGAGGATAAAAGTGGATTACATAGAAGATCCTCTGAGCCATAAACCTCATCCAAATCTGACTGGAGTCTTTCCAGTGACTTCTGCAGGACTTCAGTAAAACCTGTATAATTCTAATGAACCATTCCAGTCTTTTCCAGCCTTCCTTCATGCAGTATTATGTACTGCTGAATGAAGAGAGAAGACTGCTACAACACTACAGCTTGGGCAATAGGTGACAGGTTTCTGATACATCCCACTTGCTCTCACAGAATACTAATCAAAAATAATACGCACTTGGGAGATTATTCAAACTGACAGCTGAACTGAAATCCTCAACATTTAGCCTACCAAAGGATACAGGCCAAGATCACAGCTTGAACAGGAAGAACAATAAATGAGTATTTCTAAGCTCTCATTCTACCTGTGGGTTAAAGCATCAAATGGGCACTTACTTTCCTCATTAATCACTCTATGGATATTATCCAATAAAAAGGATATCTTGTTTTCTGCAGAGGATTAGAAAGGAAAATTTATTTCATATGACAGGTAAAGGGACTAAAATCCCAGGCCTGGCTGAGACACAAATGTGGGTAAACTGGCAAGAATATCTCTAGCTTGGAAATTGGAGGAATATTTCTAGCTGTGAAGAGACTGAGGTTACAGAAAAATTTGCAAAGAGAGTAACAGAGGAAAAAGGTGACCTCTGATGCAGTTTTAAAAGGATAAGATGAAAGATTGTCATTCAACTCTGAACAACTGGATTTTAAGAATGGGGGAGGTCCCTTCAAATCCTGTTTTTAAATTAACTGTCTCAAGGAGAACAGATGTCAGGAGACCCACACAGATTTCAAGTACTTTTCAAATCAAGACACTGCTAAGCACTGAATGAAAAGCAAATCAAAGTGAGATATCAGCTCCAACCTTCTGAAATACTGGTGCAAACGGTCTTCAAAGACGATTTTGGAGCCCCAAGACACACGGTGTTACTTGCGTTAGGACTAGTCCACTAAGTAAGCAGCTAGTTCATCCGAAGAGCAGGGCTCATAATTTAAGAGAAGTTCCTATACTGCGGTGGGTTTCTCTTTCTCTGAGCAAAATTTCATGAGGGAGATCTGAAAGCTTTCCTGCTCCAAATTTCATTGAAATTAATGTATCCTTTTGATAACCACCCCTGTGATGGAGAATTGCCCTATCTTTACTCACTCTAGGTATCATGTATGTCAATAAAATGCTAATTGATTATCACATTGACTTAAGTTGTTTACATTAAGATAAAGTGCCTATGTGGAAAAAGTAGCATTTAACAAAAAAAGCTTTGAAAAAACTGAAACATTGTAACTGTGACAATCAGGGATGAGATGCTTGGCTAGACATTTCTGGATGTTATCTCAGACTCCTAAGCTGACTATGTCACTGGCCAGAAACGGAACTATTTTTGTGCCCATAGGAACTGTACATTATTGTTTCATTATATGGTACGATAGCTAAGAGTTGCTGACAAAAGATGGGAGCAAATATAGAGCTCATCAATAAAAATCATACATCATTTGCCTCAGAGAGATAGGAAAAGGAAAAAGAGCACAAGAGGAGGCACAAAAGAATATAGACCACTTAATATTTTTTCTCCTTTGAATAGCAAGCGTGAATGAATCCAGACATTTAAAATCACCTTGCCAGAAGTGAATAAAATAGATGTCTTAGATCAAACTGGCAAATTAGAACAATCCAAGCCCAATTTTTATTCACTTTTAAGGTAAACTGATCAACAGGTTATTAGGTTTTATTACCTGGAACAAAACACATCAGCAAGGAGATTTTTTTTAAAAAAATTATTAGTATATTACTATTATGTATTAAGTATTGTTATTATGATGATGAAAACAGAGGCACTTGTCTTAAAATAGAGAAGTGCACAGAAAGCAATTCTTATCAACTTTTTTTAATGTATTAGTTTTCTTTATTAGTTTTTCCTCTTTTAAATTCCAGTCATCTGTGTATCACAGCACAGCACCAGCCTAAATGGTTGGTATGAAATGCACACACTCCAGGCTTTTGACTGTGATGGGGTCAGCTTGCCCCTTTCCATTGTGCCAGGCAGCCAAGTACCAAGCAGTTCCCAAGGCCTTAGCAATTCGAATAAGACCTTAAAAGACATTTAAGCTTTGGCTTTTCAGCAAATTATGTTCCTCTCCATTTTCCTTATTCCTTGCAAACTCCTATGACAATAATTAGCCATCTCTCTTGGTCTCCTACAGGGACTAACAGCCTTATCACCCCCTGCCTGGAAACATCCTCCTCTGCTCAGCAGGTACTAACTGCCCTATTCACTCAATTTGACTACCTAGATAATGTAATAAATTAAACTCTGAGCAACTGTTTCTAACCTGTAATTTGCTGAAGGCTGATGACTCCCAAAAGGCCTTGTTTGCTCAGAAATGTGTAATTTTTTTCCTCATATATCAATGTCTTACAAAAAGATACGGTCTTTCTCCCCAAAAGACTTGCTTCACTTATGGTCATAACAACTATCAAAATCCTAACACAAAGAAACTTTTATATCAAGAAAAAAGAGAGTTTATTATTGGAGCTACATACTGGATTAAGTATTTACATACTGAGGATCTTCAGAATTGTAGACAAAGCCAACTACAATCAGTTGGAAAAACTGTCATTTAGATAGACTTTATTTCAAGTTCTTGATCAAGGTGACTCAATTTCTTTTAAAACAGTCTTGTTCTGCCATCCAGCAACAATAAAATGTGAGATTAAAATTAATGCTATCTATACAGACTTCCTTACTATTCCACAGTGCAGGTGGGATGTGAAAGAAACTCATCTGAAGACCGACAGCAGACAGGAAGATAAAAGAAACCATAAAAAACTATTTTTACAAGAATCAAATATTTCTGGGGTATGAGTTCACCCACCTTGTCTAAAGAACAGCAAACTCAACCACCTTTTTAATGCGTGTGACTCAGATTTTCGTTAAGTAATTGCATAAATTTATTTTTTTTAATATATTCAACTTAGTCCTATAGGAAGTTGTGAAAAATGTCACTAAATAGTTCCAACAAATTTATTTATGATTTCTATAGTCTGATTGCAGTGCAAAAAATAATAAAAAATAAAAAATTAAGAAAAAAGAAAAGATATGTCTCTCATGGTTCTCTAAATCCTAGTATAGGCCTTCACAAGTCACCAGCCTGATACTCACAGCTATATCAAAACTTGCAATAGTGCTTTGGCAGAATAAGACGTGCGTAGACAAGTAAATTCTTCTCAAGATGAAAGTATCTCAAATCAGCTTAATAAAATAGCATGTTTGGATTCTCTATAAAGGGAATGAATTATTAGTTTACATTCTCCTGTCACTAGGTATCTTTCCTTGCTGTTTGATGCAGGCAATGGGTTATTTCCCTGAGGCACTACAGTGATGCATTTACATGTCACCACATCCCTTGCTGTGCTGAATTGTCACTCCCAAATTCAACATGGCAGGCCACGTAGAAATTCAAGATTATCTGAGGGCTGACAACTTCTGCCTTACAAATATTTTGCACTCCTCTCTAGTCAGTGCAGGGTTTGCTCTGCTAAACAAAAATACAACTCCAATTCCTATTAGCCAAAGGTGATGGAAGGGAAGGGGGGATAGGGTTTTCCTCAATTTCAGTGAATACATAGGGTGGATCATTGAGAAGATCAAACACAGCATCTTTTCATGACCTCTTAATTTCTTTCCTTCAGCTAGATAGCTTCTTATTTTGGCATCACAAATCAGTGACACATGAAAAGACTTAAGACCCCTGCCACAGGTCACATTGGAGCAGTTTTTAAAGGTGCAACCTGAATCTAGCAGTAGGTAACCACTAGTGGCCCAGATACTATAGTTATTTTCAGGATGCTATAGCTATTCTTCTCTTAACTACTCCCTCAGCCAGACATATTTAGCAATTCTAAATGGATTTCTCTTCCTAGAACTTGTCCCATCACCTTCTGTATCTACATACACTCTTAACAAGCACAACATCCTTCAACGAAGACTTCACCATCCCAGATATCAACAGGTCAAATATCCTTCTGTGAAGGACAATTCCCCTTCTGGTTCTTGTAAATGTGGCTCATATGGTGTATTTTCCTGCCCCTAACTACTCGGCCAAGAAGGGCAAGTAACTGCTGTACCATTTCTCACAATGGGCAGTCTGCACTTCTTTTGTGCTGAGAAGACATCGAGTAAATAGGGCAGATTTTTTAGATTATTATTTTAAAGCATTTTCTGAGGTTTCCACAGGGTCCAGCATTACAACCATAACAGTGGTAATTACAGAAATTTGACTTCTCATAAACTCTTGCAATTAAAACCAGTAATCACTCTGGATAGCAAATAAAAGATCCCCTATCATTTCTCCACACTTAATGACCTAGGGGAGAAAAAAAAAACCCCACAGAGCAAAACAACCCACAACATATCATCAGGGACAGAAGAAACCCCAGAGAGTAGATAGCCTGTCCAAATAGATAGGTCTACCATACAGAGAGGTTAAGTATCAGGCAATATAAAAATGGAATTCTGAAGGCGAGTTCCAGTTCAGAGACAGGCTGCCTCGTTATCTTGAGATGTCTTCTCCAGGGGATTTATTGCAAGTCTGACAACTGCAAATGAGTTACAGAAAAGAACAGGCAGAATGATAATCACAGCCACCACCCAAGAGGACAATACATAGTACAGTACTCTGTTATTGACAACCTGTAGTTTCTTCCTCTGACTTTAAATGCAGCTGATTTGGGACCATTATTTATATGGATGAGGAACTACTTCATAAGAGGAAATCTATACCTCTAAAGCTCATGTACCATTTCCCTCCTTGTGTGAAAGATGTCAACAGTAAAAAATCCAAAGTTGATGGATATGAAAACCCACATTTGGCTCACTGACTAGACTGTGTTAACGTTCACAAAGGCAGAGAGAATGAAGCAGAGACTGAATTGTTGCAGTCTGCCGACCTATTGGAATCAAAATCTAGTGACTCTGAGCATTAATGACTTTCTAATCCCAAACCAGCCAGTTTGTCCTCAAATACCTTTTGTTAGGAGACAAAGGTATTTTGGGTACTAACAATGCAGAACCATCTCTGGTGATGTCTCAGCTTGCGGGGAGGGAACACAACTATACAACACATTGTTGGAAGAAGTGATTCCAAGTCCCTGACATATTTAATTATTACTCTGTGCTATTTCTTTCATCATTTTTCCACTCCAGACAACCCTAGCAACTACAAAGACGTGAAGCAGAGAAGCTTGCAGCTCCCTGGGGGTATGGATTGTTTCTTGAAAACCTCAATGAACTTTGAGTAAAAGCATTTAGTGCTGAGGAAGTCTGGCAGGCAAAAGACTACATTTAGTAAGAACAAATTATTTTAATTTGAGTAAGTAAACTGCTAAGAAGTGAGGAAGAGCAGGAAGATGGGAGACATCAGTCTGTGAAAGCTAGAAGTACCTGAGAGTTGCTAGAGGACATAAATAGCTGTGATGGAAAGGATGATGGAAAACAAGAGACTTACAGGGACTGTTTCCTATAGAAGAATGTTCATCTAAGATTATGAGGTGCTGTGAATGTGGCAACCTTTCCATGCACTTTGCATACTTAAGCGTCACAGACAGCACGTATCAGCTCATAAATCTTGCAAAATGCAGTACAGCAACCAGCCTTTGAGAACTATCATGTTAAAATAATGACTTCTGTGAGGGAGACTGGAAGATGGGGCCAAATCCCTACTACCTTAAATTTTCAAAAGGAGCAGGATTCCTGACCTTCGATCGAGCATTGACTACACCAAGTATTGTGATAACAGAGTTTCATTGCTTGGGGCCATGTTATACCCAGACAACACCCTTCAGAGAAAAAAAAAACACATTACAAAGTTTTTCTTTCCCCCTTTAGGAAGGCCTTCCCATTACCCAGCTGTCAAAACAGCCAGCTTTTTAATGACCTAAGGAGCAGACTAGGGCTCTTTGCTCCCCTTAGAAAGTAAGCTGAGGGGAAGAGCAATTTAACACAGTTCATAAGATTTGTGCCTTAGCAACCTGAGTCAGAGCAATCAAACTTCAGATTATTAAAGCAAAGTCTCTCAGTCCCAGGCTAGGGGAACATCCTTGAGGAAATCTTGACTGCCAGCAAAAGAATGCAGCACTTCTCACCCATCACCTTTTCACTTCCCATTTCCCTGTGTATTCAGCCTCACTCTAGGCAGGGAAAGTAAGGAAAGGAAAGACTTCTTGTGGTCTTCTGGCTTGCTTTGTTGTAGCTTCAGTCTGTTTATACACATTATTACAAACTAGAAGATGCCATGAGAGCCAGAAGCAGTTTCACTTCCATGTTCTCCAAAGATACAGTATTAACCAAAAGGCATGTATCAAAGCATGGTACAGGAGTGAGGTACGAGCTGAACAAAGAGCTGAATTATTTACAATTTGTCAAGGCTGCATGGGAATGCACTGTTCTTTCTACCTATGAAAGAAAATGTTCTTTATTTTGCTCATGATATATTTAAATATATCTGTAATTTTGGATATTATTATGAGTGAAGTTATGTTTATGTTTTATGTTAGCAGGCTGGATGAGACCATGGTTCCTTTTGCTTTACCTCTACCATCTCACATTTAGAGACACTAATATCAGGTCAATGGTTCTCAGAACTGCCAATCACTGAATATAAGGGGTGGCACAAACTAAAATATTTTCAATAGTAAAAGAAACATTTATTCTTCTCTATAATACCAACTCAAATAGCAGAATAGAATTTTGCTACTACTGTACTCCACAAAAGTGATGGAGAGTGGTTCAGAAAATAAGATTTCAACTGAGCTAACCAGAAAAAATGTCTTTATGACTTCTATCATCCTATCAAAAAGACACATTTTAATCTTGGAAAAGGAATTAAAAAGTTTCTCCAAACAAATTGTAATACACTTGGAAAGTCAGAGAAATGTATTAATTTCCACACATGTCTTTCAGTAATTCTCACCACAGCAGTCAGCGCTGGCTGGTGTTAGCCTCAGCAGTATCATTTTAACAAGCTAATTATGCCCATAGTTATCTAAATCTGAACTCCACTCATTCAGTGCAGCCAGCAGCATCAACAGCATGGAAGTAAAGAAGGAAAGCATACATTATTGTCTCTTACCACAGTATAGATCTGAGGTTTGCGTCTTTTTGCCAGGTCAATTATATTGACTCCATTGTAATAAAGGTTCTCGATGCACCCATGGAAATTTTTCCTCTGAAAGGTTCCTGGTTTCCCTGGGACAGGAATACCTCCGAAACTGAGCTTTTGGAAAGAATAAGAAAAGTATTTAGTTATCACCCCAAGAGCAAGAGGGCAGAGCCTCACTCCATGCAGCCAAGGCAGGATGTTACCTCAGAACAAGCCACATTAATAGCATCCTGTTGGAGCACAGCACAGGGCCTGGCTGCCCAACAGGGGAATTACAGGCTGCACAGCATTACAGCTATTAGAGAAATGCTGCTGCCACACACAGCTCACTAACTTGGAAACAGCTTTTAAGTGCCTTGACACACCACTTCACGAATCCAATACCACCAGCCCCTTACCCAGGAACATCCAATGCAAAAGATAATGTTCAAAAGGTCTCCAGCTCACAGCCCCCCAGCAGACCACAGTGGCCAGGAACCGCTGGGCAATGGGGGAATAAACTCTTCATGCCCACAGAGCCCTGGGTTTGGCTGAGAGCTGGAGTTAACCCTTTCCACCAAGCATGTATCTGAACAGTTCTGATTTCAGCCAGTGGAGGGTAGTATCACACACACAAACTACCCCATTTGCACCTTGCAATCGTTTTTCCCTAATTTCCACTGTGGTTTGGTCTTTAAAATACTCGCGCGTGGTATTTGAGACAGATCAGTGTAATGAAGAAGTTCCGCAAGTTACGCATTTAAACAAAATTTCTGCTGGGCTGTTGTCTAAGCAGTGGAATATGTTAGCATTGTGCAGATTACAGCTCATCACTCAATTGGAGGGCTGAAAGCCCTGGGAGGATAAAGAGCCTAAGAAAACAAAGCTTCCAACATCCTTGGAGCATAATTACTTTAGATTCTTTAGAAGAGACAGTCAGAGAGAAAGACAGACAAAAAGACCCCGCACCCCAAACCTCACAACCCCCAAAAATTCTAGTAATCCTTTTTACTTTTGCCAGATGACACAGCTCGTTTCTAATTAGCTCTACTGGCCTTTTTGGCAAAGTCTTACTACTGGTGGTACCACTGGCTTTTTACTCATTTTTCCCATCACAACCAGCAGCATCATGAGTGATGTAATGCCAGCGGGGATCCTGCAGTCATCACAGTTCACAGTGGTTCCAGCGCATCAGGAGCTGTGCTGCAATCCCGCTGCACCTGCTACAGCAAGGGCACACACTGCTGTGTGGTGCTGCCGACACTGACGGCTGCTGAAGCCTGGTGAGCCTTAAGCCTCTGTCACGATTCTTAATGTCATGCCTCAGCTCATTATTACAAAAATAAAGGGAAATTTGGGGGTTATTTTTCCTCCCACTCCACCTAACAAGCTGGGATACCTAAGCAAATGAAATCTCCCTGGATAACCTTGAAAGCACTTCTTTGAAAACAAGTCCTTAATGAACTTACACCTCAGTTGTATTCATCGATCAATTCAGAGAAATAAAGAGGGAATAGACTGCTATTTTACATCACTTGCAGGTTTGTTATTGGCACAAGGGCTTATGTGTTAGCAATGTTTTTTTCCAGTGACAATCATTAGTTCTTCCTTTAAAACACTAGGCTTTCCTTCTTTCATGTTCTTTTTTAAGTCTCCTGTTTAGGGACGTTGTACTGGGTTTCAAAACGAGAAGAAAAATCAATATCAATTATACCACTGCATTATTAAAGTTTCCTTTGTGATTGGCAATAATTTTAATTACCAAACTAATGGTTTTATTACCTTCAGTAAAGCCTTCAATCCCTAAAGTGTGCTGAGATAAACTTTCAGTAGAGTGTATTATTGTAACGTTCAACTGAAAGATTGTCTCAGTGCAAATGGAAAGAAAACACATCGCATGAAAACCTACGCAGCAGGGGCCAGGACAGAGAGCCACAGGTCAGTAGTGATGCTGATTTACATCAGCCAAAGATCTTCTCTACCATGCTCCCTGTTTTGGAACATCTAGAAAAATATTCTGCAAATACACTGAAGCCTGAGTTTTCCCTAATTGGCATCAACCTTGTAGCCAGAAGCAAGGAATTTTATTACTCAATCATTTGGCTTTTCTCAGCTCCATCTTGAAAGTAGTTACAGCTCTGGCCCTTGCTAGTTCAGTCTGAAGCTGCTACAGAATCTCAGTGCTCAAATGTGCTGTCCCTACGACATGTGCTCATGATTTGGTACAGCAGTGCCAGGGGACAGGTACCACTCTCTCCACCCTGGTTTGTGAAATGCAAAGGGAATTTCAGCTGAAACATGAGAGGAACAGAGAGCAGGCACCTGCCACTGCCGAGCTGTCTGCTTTTGTCCCTTGGGCACACTGGGAATTGATCCTTTCCAGATAAATGAATTCGAAGTGCAGAGGGGAAACTTGTGGTCTCTTAAGCAAGGCCAGCTCACCGCATCCAGACAGGGTGATGGCTCTGGCTGTGCAAGCATGACCCTGTGCCTTGTGGGCTAGCAAGACTTGGTAGACAAGCATATGGGGATAAAAACGAACATGGGTAATTTGTACTCAGGTGTGCATTGATGGGGGAACAGATGAGGAACTGCCTTGCATATATATACGATGATATAAAAAGTTTTAAAGGTATTTTTTACTATCAGTCACAAGCACTGAACTGCTGGAGTGACATAAACTGCATTCTGTCACACCTTGGGCTCATCACAGGGGAGCATACCAGCCTCAGATTTTATGGGCAGTCAGGATGTTTCCTCTGCTCAGTCCTCCTTTAGCTGAGCTGCTCTGGCTCCCTAGACCAGGATGCTCTGCATGACAAGCCCAGACATGAAGGGATCTGGGTCAGAGCTAATTGTCTTAACAGTTGTTCTCAGGGTCTTCCATTCTGACTGGAAAGACAATGGTCTTTACCTGCTCTTCTCTATGTGGAGAGCTGCAATGTGAGCAACTGGAGGCACAGCTCAAGCTGGTATCCCCATGGTGGTGTCAATCAAATGCAGGGATGGCATGCAAAAATCCCATTAAAATCATATTGAACATGATGACACAGCACCTCTCCATACAGATAAGTGCAATTGCCCCCTGAATATTTGACTAGAACCCAGACTATATCTTTTAGTTTAGCTCAAAGTCCACCATACTTTGAAGTGTAAGCATAATCCATTGCATATTTGTCCAGAGACTGGCCATTTTCTTTGACCGTTTGTGGTACATAGAGTTGTACTGACATAGCCTATGTTTGTTAACTATGAAAGAAGCTCTCCGGAAAGGAAATATTAAATAAAGATCTTTGCTGGAATGAAACAGCTCATAGGGTGGTTGTTTTTCATCACATTCGTTTTACACCAATTCAGCCTGATCTCCCAGGTTATAACCTAAAGGGCTTCACACACCTCATAATCAATATCCAGGTGATCTGAATCCCCCTTCGTTCGGAAATGCTGGGTGTGCTTGTCCACTGTGAAGTTCACTTGCTTGTTGAAGCGCTCTATGAGAACTGAGTGCCAGTGCTGGTCATCCAGGAGGCTGCCCAGGGTGACGGATGTGTGGCTGTTACTGAAGTGCAGGTTGGAGTCCCCTGGAGGAGCAGAGACAGGCAGAAGACACCAGAGTTACCTCCAGGCCCTTAAGTGAAGCATAGGGATTTAAGGGGAGCACAGACCAGTGCTCCTAGATGCAAACTGGAGCTCTGCTCATCAGAAACACACCCTTGTCAAAGCTTGCCCTGGATATTTGGGGCCTCTTATTCATATATGTGTGTATATGCACATGCGCACATACACATAAACCAGGAGGTTTTCCTGATGCTGTACCCACACAACACTGCAGCATGCACAGGATCGCTGCTCTGCCTGGCCCTTGGTTCTACTCCGTATTTGAGGCCTGGTGTTTTAAGAGCTCCCTTCATGTTCCACCAAAAGTCTCCTGGCTATTCACATTAACAGACTACTACTGACACTTCAACTACGTGCTTTTTGTTTTTAAACAAGAAAATTGTGCCTGTTCATTTTCAGAGAAAAAAAAAAAAAAAAAGCCACAAGTCAGTGAAGAAACATGAGTCTTTTGTTCATCTCAAAAAGATTCTTAAACCTGGCCTGGACCTCCAAAAGTTTAGATCAAGAGTCATAAAAATATTTAGGCCCTAACCCTGGTGATTTCAAGCACTCTTGTTTTCCATCTGGTTAGATGTCTGAACACTTCAGAGTCTCACTGAAAGGAGTATGTGTCTTTTTTTGTATTCCAGCAGAATGGAGAGAACACTTGCTCTAAAACTGCCAGGCAAGATGCAAGCAGATTCAAGAGCAGACATCAGAAGCCTTGCCCATGATGTATGAATGCACACAGAGGACTTGAAATGGCTAAAATCTGTACATTTGGGGGTACTGCTGAAAGACAAAACCCTCTTATCTCAGACTGTATTCACAACAGCATCTCCTCTGGAAGAAGTGACATATTTAACGGTACTGTATCTTATCCTAGTATGAAACATCTGTAAGAGGAGGACAAATGAATGGAGCCAAAAAATCCCACATTCAGAGACTTGGGATGTAGGCACTTGGTCCAAATATCAAATAAAAAAAAAATGCTGCATTATCATTTCTACTCTTTGATAAAGTAAATAAATAAAAACAAAGAAAGGAAGGAAGAAAGAAAGATAATACTAGTTGGAGACCAAGCAATTAATGAGCTTATGAAAAAATGAAATTCAAGAGCTGTGGAAAATTGTTACATTTAAAACAAACATAATTGAGTATGAGGGGAAAAATGAAGAAAAAAATGTCTAAGAATTCTGTTTTAGTATCTCTAATTTGCTCCCACTAGTTTAAGATTTCTCTTAATTCCCATGTCATAAACAGGGGACTAAGATACTGCACCATTGCCTGCTTTATCTGCTCTAGACAGACTTCTTAAAGGGTCCTGGAACTGCTAATCTGAGATCTGCCCCTGTTAATGCTATACATTACTGGATACTACATCTCTCACTTTTTCAAAACCAGCCTTGGCAGTCTAAGCACCATGAACGTGAACTGCAAAAGGCTCAGATTGCTTTAGTCAACAAAGTTACTAAGATTGAGAATGGCAGTGAAAAACTTAGACCTTAATTCCCTCCCCTTCTTGCTCGCTGCCTCATGGTTAAAGGGCTCAGTTTTCCATCTCCTTGGGCCACTGAGGTTTTCAGACCAAATTCAATATACAAACAGGGTAAGTGCAGCTCCTGTGCTGACCAAAGTACAGCAACACAGGCATGGAAACTTCTGACCAACTCAAACCCCTCAATATGAGAAATGTGACTCAGCAGGGTCTCCTGAGGCCAGTACCATGGGTCATCCACAGATTAAGCTAATTAAGGTTTTGCCACAAGGTGGGAGAGAGGGTATGATCACTCCTACTACAGCAGCTCCTGCTATTATCAAAGTGCTTTAGTGTATTCACCAGGAAAAAGCAAGCATCCTTCCACAGCAAGAAATTAAGCCAACATTCATCTGTCCCAACATGACCACAGAGTGATGGTCTTCTGGATATTTACAGTTTTCCACTGAAACCATCTCCATAAGCAAATACCAGTGTGCACAATGTTTTCACCAGAATGTTTTCATTTAAATTCTGTATTCTCAGCTCAGTTCTGATCACAGAAAGGAAAAAATAAGACACAAATCAAAAATAAAGCTTGGCACCCCAAACCAAACTTTCCAAGAATGCTATTCTTAAAAATTAATAACAATAAAAATAAAAAAGGAGGAAGGGAAAAAAACAGAACCTTTTTTAAATCACTGCTTGAAAGCATCATCAGGCAAAGGTCAAAACTTCAAAAGTAATCATTGAGCAGCTTAGCCTTGGTTGGCACTAGTTAGAAGAACCAGAGTCTCTTCTTGGTTCAGCTATCATGTCCTGCATGACATCAGTCAAGTCCATCCTCTTCTGCTTCCCCTCCCACCCTCTCTGACCAACATATAAGCTGTGAGCTGTCTGAGACACACAGCATGTTTTGCTGATCTCAGCAGGAGTTTCTAGATACTGCCTAATATAAACAGTTGATTTATAAAAGCAAAACAAGACAATCCTTATAACAGTAATATGTGAACTAACAAACCTCATTACCCTTACCCAGGTTGATGTGTAAGGAAAGCTTCCCTTTTTGCAGTTCCAAGGTAATGTAGTCTCCACGCTGTCCTTCTCCATGGAATAAGACTCCATCACCCTGCATGCTTTTGAACTTCAAGGAAACCACATCTTTGAATGTGCTCATCAGCTTCTGATTGAACCTGTAGAGGAGTGAACTTCTGCCATCGAAGTCTGCAATATCTGACTCTGGGAGAAAGAAGATGACAAAATGAAGAGGAGGGGTAGCATCAGGAGAGGACAGTATTTTTTCAGTATCTTTCCAAATATCACTTGAAGCCAGGCATTCTCAAAGCATACATCCACAGGACATACATGGCATCTGGGCAACCACATTTCACCCATTTCCAATTCTTTCCCTCTGTCTGGGGAAAGGGAAGACTAGGATGAAACCAGAAGTCATCCGCACTTCTCCTCCTTCATGCAAGACTGCTTTCTCACTTAACTTTTCAGAACACAACAGTTGCCTTCCATCATATTCAGATCTCCAGAACATCCCTCACCATGTTTGCTGTATGTCTCAAACACACCCAGGATGTCATTCATCACTTTGAACACTTCAGTTCTCCTTCCACATTTTGTATCTTCACAAGCATCTGTTGAGCAGCTTCTGCATGTCAGCCATGCCTGCATCCACCTTTGTATGCAAATAAGCATCATCTTAGTTTCTGAGGGTTGGCTGCTTGTTTGCGATGGGCATTTATCAACCCTGTTTCTGCATGCAAATTGACTAGGCTGGCAGGAATATTCAAATATCAATTCAAAAAAGCTTTTGAAGGGATTTCATGGGAACTGGGCATCTAAACTGATTATATACCTTTGAAAATCCTATTAAAAAACACATTTTCCTCTTCAGTCAGCCTCTAAAACCCTATCACTGTGATGGGAAACAAGCTTCAATTCTTCAATTGCAATTTATATTTCCTTTGGCAGCAGCAGCCTGTAGTACTCTCTCTCTCTTTTTTTTTTTTTTTTTTTTTTT
>NW_020799107.1:23231572-23261044 GCF_003259725.1 Athene cunicularia
GGGTTTCCCCCCCCCCCCCCCCTTTTCACTTTTGGACCAAGATTTAAAGAGATTTACAATTTTAAAAGTATTATAAGCTCAGAAAATAAAAAGATCCATTAATGATTTGTTACCATGGAAACTACCATCGATAATTTCTTCATGTCAGTATGAGAGTTTGTATAAAAGTTTGATGGCACATTTACAAACTGCTTGCAGAGAGCACAAAACTTAAATTTGATGTGAAATTCTGTCACAGAAAATAGATTCCATTCAAAATCTGAAGGCAACTGATTATTTCTTATGAGAATAATATTATAAAGAAATACAACACTCAGAAAAATTCACTCCAGAATAAGCTAAGATCAACTTCTTATCTGTGATGTCAGAATTATAACATGCTGTTTAGTATCATACATGGAAGAGTTGCTAGTATAGGAAGCATTATAACTACAAAAGTATTCACTCCACCTGCTTTTACTGGTTTTTATTTCTTAATTAGTTGCTCAGAAACAGCTTCTTCAGAATTGCTGATTTCTCTCTATTGACACCTTGACTGCCAGTTTCTGTAAAGGGTATTAAATTCATACTTTAGTTCTTACGAATTTCCCCTAGCTAAATTAAATACTTCAATTTGTTTAAAGTAAATTGCAAGTGTATCATAAAAATGGTTTCATTTTAACACAGGCAGGAATTAGGAAATAGCTTATAAAGAACTTACTGTCTTTGATTTCCAGTGTATTTTGCAGTTAAAAGTTGATTTTCTGCCTAGCTCTCAAAAACAAATATACTGTAAGAGAGCACTGATTCAGTGTCGCTGTAATAGCAGCCTGTTTTTTCCTCTTCTTCCTAAGATCTAAACTGAAGTTCACACTTCAGTCCTTAACTCCACTAAGCTACAGCATAACACACAATTTCTTGAGCTCTACCATGGACATTTACAGAGTATAACACAAAGGAAAACTTATTTCTGAGAGGTTCTTTGCTGATTATCAGTTGTGAGTACACTGGCCAATGAATAGCCCTGAACAAAATGGGAATATGTCAAATAAATGCTATGACTGGCAGCCAAAAGTCATGAGTGGCAGTTTGCATGACAACAAATCATTGGCTTCCTGTTAAAAATTGAAAGATACAGCACAATTTAATACAGTTGCTACAGATAACCTGCTTGTTTGCTTAGTGTTTATTTAGTCTATGTATGTCCATAATCTACTTGCAAGCAAGAGAACAAGGATCAGAAACGTTATAAGTCTCAGAAAACCTGTAGGAATAGCAAACTAAAACACAACATGTGGTTTGATTCTGCACTTCCTGCCGGTTTACTTATCCTCCCTGAAGACAGCCTGGGTACTTTTCTATACTGTCCTCATCAACAAGGCTACAAAACTCAAAAGTTGTGATCAGGCAAAATATGCTTCCCTTCATGTTATCCTCCACTGACCAACAATTCAAACAGATGCATCTTCTGTAAATACATACAAAATTACAGAATTATTTTGGTTGGAAAAGACCTTTAATATCATCAAGTCCAACCATACACCTAACACTGCCGAGTCACCATTAAACCATGTCCCTAAGCACCACATCTACAGGTCTTTAAAATACTTCCATGGATGGCAACTCAACCACTTCCCTGGGCAGTCTGTTCCAATACTTGATGATCCTTTCTTCCTATTTTTTCCTAATGTCCAAGCTAAATCTCTCCTGGCACAACTTGAGGCCACTTCCTCTCGTCCTATCCCTTGTTACTTGGGAGAAGAGACTGACACCCACCTCGCTAGAACCTACTTTTAGGTAGTTGTAGAGCGCGATAAGCCTCCTTTTCTCCAGGCTAAACAACCCCAGTTCCCTCAGCCACTTCTCAAGACTTGTGCTGTACACCCTTCACCAGCTTCCTTGCACTTTCCTGGACACGCTCCAGCACCTCAATGTCTTTTGTGCAGTGAGGGGCCCAAAACTGAATACAGTATTCAAAGTGTGGCCTCACCAGTGGTACAGGGGGCAGGAGTACCTATGTACTCCTGCTCACAGGTGAAGTTCCCGTAAAATAGGAATAATTCATCAAGCTTTCATGAAATTCAGTAGAGGTTCTGGCTGCAGGGGTGCCAGTTATGTCATTGCATTTGAATTTCCTTTCCCAACATAGATCCAAACATTAAAGTCACTTGGGGGTGGGTGTAAACACAGAGGTTAGTTGAAGGTGGATTACCAGGTTAATTCAGCTTTTTTTTTTTAATTTTATTTGAAAGGGAGCATATGACCACAGAGCTCAACCTCTGGGACCAGCTATTCTGAAAGAAGCCAGGCTAGGAGTGATGTGAAAGCATGCAGTTTACTTGTGCAGCAATCTGCTCCTGACAGCAGAGAAGATATGCATTCATACTTACAAAGAGGGTTTTCCTAGCAATGTTGGAAAAAGTAAGCACTTGTTTGGCAAAGTTATTCCAAAATACAAAATATTCTCTAGAAACAGTTGAAATTTGAGAGAGAAACTTTTGGTCTTGCACTTGCATCAATGAACAGAAGCTTTAACTCCCTGCAGAAAGGAGGAGGACTGCTCTGAACAGATACGTCTCCTGGCCAGTCATGACTTTCTGGTTTGAGTTAGACTAAAACAGTCTGACTTTGCTCTTCATACCCCTCTCAGACATGCAATCCAAGGGATGAATGTGGATGAGCAGTTCAGAGGTGACTGTTCGGCTATGCAGCTCTATTCCTATCACAAATCTATGTCTGCAGCTTGGTAAGCAATCATTTCAGTGTTTATCTTATGCAGCGGGTTACAAACTACTGGTCAATGACCATCAGACTTTAAAGTGGTGCTCTACAATTCATTCTTTTCTGTCTCATACGAAGACAAAGGAGAGGATGAAAGAAGGTGAGGAAAAGAGGGGAAAAAAAAAAAAAAGTAAAAAGATCCAGTAAAAATATCATTTAATCAAAAAAGCACAATATCATACGATATTCCTTGAACCAATGACAGCAAAGGATGAGAAATCAAGAGTCCTGAACTGTGAACAAAGGACTCTGGTCTTAAAAGCAGAAGATAACCTGTCTCATACCTTATCATTGTTTCTACTGTGGTTTCCCAGCCTGTTAACTGCACATACACCTGATTCTGCTGATGCATTTTGGGCTGTTAACCAGTTATAGAATATGATCAGCATCTTCAATGCAGCTATAAATCTTATCCTATAAAAGCAATTGTCTCAGCAGATTTTTTTTCCTGCGGTAAGCTAACAAGACTTTTCCCAACTATAAAGATATACCCGTTCCCCCCTTACTGCCCCTAGCATCAAAAGCAATTGGTTTGCCATTTGTCTGAACACCTCTGCTGCAGCTCTGGTTATCTGTTACAATCCCACTGCTTCTGGAGCCACTGCTGCAAAGCGACATTAAGAGCTTACACATGCCTCTGCATGGAAATTTCCATTTAATTCATCATAAAATCTTTTCCAAACAGGAAACAACAACATATGTTTTCAGATCAAGATCATCTCCCCCTTATTTCTGTACCTATTTTGAGCATGTAAAATGGAATCTTTCCAGGAATTTCAATTAATTAATTTTCATTTATATTTACACTTTCTGTGTAAGAAAGTAAACTATTAACATGTGTCATATGTGAATTCCAGCTGATTTGATGCCCTTGGGAGTGCTTTGTTGCTTGGGAACTTCGATCTGTATGGGATAGGGTCAAGCAAACTCATGTGTCTGAAAGAGCTTGACTATTAAATACATGTTTTTATGTTCCACGTAAACAATGTCAACTGGCAACCAATTAGAGGTTGAAAAGAAAAAGGAGAAGGGAGGAAGAAAAAAAGAAGAGAAAGCTCTCATTTGACAGAGAAGTTTTGGGGATAAATTCACGGTGGTAAATTACTTCTAGAAGGATCAGTAAAAACCAGTGAGTGCCATTTAGCAGCACAGTGAAATCACACGTTAAGTTAGTCACTGGCATCCACTGCACGTAGCAGTTAATCTCTAATATGGTTCTTCAGTGCTTTGTGTTAGTGTGCCCTGGAAGAGTGTTTGGTGACCTACAAGACCTGATGCCTTCCATATGCCACCTACTAAACTGTCAGCATTGAAAGCTGCATTCGCCAAAAGGTAGTACAAGGTTGTGTTTCTGGGACCTCTTCAGCAGAGTATGCTGCACAGAACAGTCATACCCCAAAAATGAGAAATCAGAGCCTTGCGCTGACACAGGGGTGTAACATTCACCTAACTTTGCCATCAAAAAAAAATGCTTAAGCAGCAGCGAAACCACAAACCTCTCCTGCAGCTGTTATCTTCTGCTCGAATATGCAAGGTTATAAAGGTGCTGATGTGAGCAGAGACCATTCAAGGAACCACCGGCTATTTTGCATGCCCTGGTGTACCACAGCGAGGTGCTCAGCTGCATGTTTGGCACTAGTCCCAGGGTTTTAACAGATGTGCAGCAGCACATGAAATTCAGATGGCCTAAGCTGCCAGTGTCCCCAGACTTTTGTTTCAGATAACCAGTGAATGCTGCCACTCACACAAAAAGGATCTCCAGCTTGTTTGTAAATGAAAACTTTACTTCTACAGCTTTCTGCCCCAGATATCAATACAAAGTAACTGTTTTCAGATCAGGCGCCCCCCTTTTGGGGGCAACATCTGCCTGAAAGGTGGAATGGACCGTCAGCGGTCCAGCATCATCTGAATTTCAGTCTGCTGCTACAAGTAGACTGAAAGGTAGAAATGACCCCGCAGTCACACGTGCATTTGGGCAAGCTTTGGTTCATATGAGTTTCCCATCCACATGTTCTGTTTTTGTCTTATACTTAGGACTGGATCCAAAGCTAGAATGTCAGTGGAAATCCTTTCTTCAACTTCAGTGGACTTAAGATCAAATACTGCAGGTTTGCTTATCTGTAAAAGCCTTTAAGCCATTCCAACAGCTTAAAGATGATGAGGCATAACTGGGAATTAGAATCTTACAGATTAATTTATATCAGTTGAAACTTTTGGTATAGGTAGGTGACTATAACACTGTTCCTACTCCCAGGCTCACATCCCTTCTTTCATATACAGAGAAACACTTGCATAAAGGGCCATCTCTCAGAGATGGTGCACACTTGGGACATTTGCTCTTCCAGCTCTGTTTCCTTCCTGGCTTTTCCGATAGGTTGTTTCTAGTGATTTTTTTTTTTTTTTGGGGGGGGGTGTCATTTTTTAAAACTCTTTTCAAATTATTAATATATTACTTCTGCCAGAATTGAACATGGTGGATGATTCTATATGCTGTCAAATTTACAAAATGCAGTGATGTAGGTGTATACCAGCTCAGGATCTGATGCAGACATTCTGTCAGTATAACAGTAAAGATGACATTTTATAAATGATCAAATGTATTTTGTACAGTGCTGGAGTGCCTGGGTTAGGAATAGCCAAGACAGTGAAACTATATAAGCAAAACTTGTAGACAGGTATTGCTTGGCATATGCAATTTGACAGAGAGAAATTTGAATGGCACATTTATCTAAACGGAATGAATATTTCAGTACTCTGCAAAACTTTTATGAACCTCGTTATTTCTTTTCTGGCTTGCTTCAATCTCATACCTTAGTTCTGCACAAGCATTTTTATTTCCTGTATCTGCAGGAAATCAAAGATGAAGAGTTAGATGATATCAAAGATGAAGAGTTAGATGATATCAGTGTAACTAAATAGCCTGCAAATGACTTTGAAGTCTTCTTCATATCATAGAAGATACAACCACAATATGACATGAAAATAGTTCCCATGTAGTACTGTACATGGAGTAGCACCCAAACACACTCAGCTACAGAAGTTTAAGCCTTCAGTTCAAGTTCTATTTGTTGCACGTCTGTTTGAACTGCACTTTACTGCACAGGTTTGGTCATTGTTAACAGAATAAAGCTCTTTGAAAGAAGATGAGATAAGTGCTTTGGAATTATGTCAAGGGCCATTGGTTTTGATTTATAGGTTTCAGTTTCCATGTTCACTGGCATGGCTAGAAATGGTCTCTTATCCTAGTGACTATCCATCCAGACCAGGCTCTTGCAGATCTGTACCTAAAAACTCGCAGTGCCTGAGCATCAAAGTAGGTGGAAAAGCAACATTTTAAAAAATCTGACTGGATCTTTTAGATCTACACGTAGATCTACACACAGATCGTAACAAGGATCTCTGTGTGAAACTGTGTGAATCAGTCCTAAGACCAGAGTACAGTGATGAGTCCCGGAGCTGTGTCTCTGTTCAATGGGATCACGTGAATCAAAAGGTTTAAGACACCTTGCTCTTTGATTCTGCTCAAATGAATTTAAGAAGTCTCACAAATAGAAGGGTTTCTACTTTTTTAACATACAACCCCTTTTTTGCACCCAGCAAAAGCAGATTAAGATGGAAGCTAAATGGGGAGATGTACAAGTACAGTAGTGTCACATGATGGTGACTTGTGCCACACTACATTGAATTTACTGGTAAAATGCTGTTAATCCCCTGAAATCTCCCCAGCAAAATCTCACCTGTCTCCAGTAGCATCTTAAGTCACACTTGACCATTTCAGAAATAAACAGCCACATAAGAAACAAATACTGGACTTGTGTTTCCTCATTTGTGGACTTCTTGTCGTTTTGTGTATGGGAGCAATACTGGTCTGTTTTCTTTACATTTGCACTCTTCTGGGCTGATAGGTCATATACCTGCAGTAGTACACCAAGGTAACTATGGGGCTGAAATGTCTCAAGTAACAAATTATTATAAGCTTCTCCAAAGCCCATGTTACAAACCACTGCAGACCATGTCTTAGAGGCTCAGCACCACATGTTATAAAGAAGAGTGCTGAAGTAAACACCCATGCAAAAACATTTAAAGCAGCAGATGAGTCCTCTGCTCTCTGGAACTATAAAGTCATCACCCTCAAATAGAAATACTAGCTGAACAATCCGCAGCACTTTCCTCAGCAACTAGTTAAGTTGCCGTAAAAACAAAAATGAACTATTTAAGAAAAAAAGTGGTACCTTTCCTAAATAAATCCCTACAAAAGATTCCAAGTAGCTCTATGCCCTCCAGCAGGGCAGGAGGTTTTGCAGCATCTGCCAGCCTTGCACTCACAAGAACGAGCAAATTGCTCTGTGGTGAGTTCAGCTCCGAGAAAGTTTCACCAGCTGAGCTAGATGGGCCAACACATCCCTGAGCAGAGACAACTGCTGAAAAAACAATGATGGCTATGAATTTCACATTACATTTTAACTCATAAAGGTCATGCTGGACCCATCCCACAGCACTGACGGCTACAACCAAAAGGTCTCTGAAAAAAATGTGTGTTAAGATGTAACAACTTACTATAGGAGCAGCCGAAGACCTCAACTCTCAGCCCTATCCGTCCACCGACATTCCACTTCAGAGGGATGAAGCGCAAGAAGCGGGCTTTCATGGAGTGCAGAAATTTGTGGTGAACCACGCTGTCAGCATTGCTGTTCCCTGTGAAAACCTGGAAGGATAGAGAGCCTTGGTGAGACGTTTAGCATCAAGAAGTGAATGAAGCACTTTGAATTAAGGGTGGGAACTGCCTCCCCTTTTCCTGATTCTCAGTCTCATAAATTACTAAGTATTATTTAGAAGAAAACTTGAGAATCGGTTTAAGTGCTGTATCTCTTACAGAGGGAAAGGAGGGAGACAGCAGCACACAGAGCTCCTCAGAGGAGTCAGGGGACACATAAAAGGAGTCACAAAAGCAGGTTGTAGATGAGGATGTTACAGAAGACGCTGCATAATTTCTCCAAACCCAGGATATTCCTGTGCACCACAATACTCCATCAGCCTCTATCATAACCAGTCCCTTCAGTACAGTGAAGGATGGGGCCGTTTAGCCTTTGGTGCATTCAGACTAGCAGAAAAAGATGGTCAACTGAGGTTGGCCAGGCCTAGGAAGATGAATGGGAAAGTGTACATCTAGATACGCCACAGAAAACTCAAGCAAGACACAGGAAGAGATGAAGGCCTGAGTCAGTATACAGGAAAGTCAACAGTTCAACTGTGTTTGAACCCAACAGACTTAAATTATTATTGCTTGCAAGCTTTAATTTTTTTCTCGCCTATTTGATTAACTGCTTGCAACTGCAAGCCAAATTAATAGCCCTAATCAGAATTATCACTCAACAAGAGGAAATTCTCTCATGGATGAAGAATGACTTCAGGATTTTAAAGCTGAACCTTAAGACAAGCATACAAGCTCTGATCCCACCTGAAACTTTTTTAATTCATCTTTACGCCCTTATCCTGTAATACTGGGCTAGGAATATCACAAACTTCCTGCTATCTTCAGAACATTTGAACAACTCAGCTAGGATTTAAATTTGAAGCTAACAGTTCTAAAATGTGAAAACCAAAGATAGAACTCACAAAAAAAATAATCTCACAGGAAGCCTGTGTTTCTAAGAGGTCTTTCACTTTCTCAGTATAAAATTTAATCACAAAAAGTTGTACCACTTTTAAACGTTTCTGCTGTACAAAAGCTAGCACCATGCAACTAACTATGCAATACAAATGCAAGCACAATTCAGAATAACCCCAGTAAAGTAGACATACAATTCATTCTCGATGGCTGAAGGATGAGTTAAAGAGATTGTGGGTTTCATCTTAACTTTGAAAAAAAAAAAAGACTAATTAACAGCTGTTTAAATTTTTACTCAAAGGCAAACATTCCAATTTTCTTCCCAAATGTTGTTAAAATGATTCAAAACTTCAAATTCAGTGTGTTCTTGTTTCACTAAAAGCAGTGTGCTATCATTTTATTAGAACTATATTCAATAAAAAAAATCCTTGAACATATCTAAGTAACAATACTTTTAAACCATACTATGCTTTTTTTCATTTCAACTTAAAAACTCTAACCTGCGAAAATGCTCTTATATGTAATAAGCCCTAGTTTCCATCTAGTCATGAATGAAAAAGAAAACATATTTTCAATTCCTAAAACATGCTTTGCAAGTGCATTCCACTGCTGGTATTGCTTGCCTCTGAAGATGAACAATTTTACCGAAACAATCTCTCACAACCCCAGTTACTTCAGTGAAATGAAGAACCACCCTTCAAAATATGTGATCAGTAGAAATATTTTTATTAGAAGCTTATCAGGCTGAAAAGGGTATATAATTTGGCTATTCCAATTGTCCAACTGTTCCCCAAATTTTGCTTATCCTGCATCTCTTATTCTGAACTTTTTATGCACAAGTTATTGTTTTCTACAAGCATTATGTGATGGTTAACCAACCTGTCACAAATTCAGCTACATTATGTAATTTAAAAAAAAAAAAAAAAAATTTTTTTTGGATGGAGATTCTTGTTGATCTTAATTCAAAGTTAGCTGCATACAGCAGCTCAGGAGCCTTGCCCATCAGATATGTTTTGAGAAGTGCCACAAGTAGCACTTCAAGATGTCCTGGGCTTACTCATACTGCTTTCCAGATAGCAGCCAAATTCAAACTCCAGCAGTATTTCAGAGATTTTTTTACCTTATACTTCAAGTGAAAAAACCTTGTTCTTCTCAGTAATGAAACTGTCAGCAGAGAGTAAGTCTCACAGTCAGAGCTGTGGCAGCACTCACATTTTTATTAAGACACCCATGGATATACGAGATGGACAAAGGGGAACATCGGTTTCTCCTTGTTTGCTTAGAAAGCTTGGAATCCTGCCATTAGGTAAAAATCTCACATTTGAAAAGATAAAAAAGGAAAGAAGGAAGAAAGAAGAAAAAGAACAGAGGGGCAGCGAAGAGTTTCCAGTCCTCCTAATTGTAAAGAAAACCTTAAAATGCAGTGAGACCAGAAAGCAAGTGAAAGGTGAAAATTAAGAGACAAAAGAAAAAGTACACCTTAATATAGCAATACTGTGAAACAAGGGAAGGGTCTGTATTGTTTTTCTTCACATAATCCTATCATACACAAAGCTGTCAATACTGCACATTGCATCACAGGCCCACAAGGTAATCATTTTTTGGTTTATATGAAAAAGAAAATATTCTGGGAGAAAGACCAAGTTGAAAAGCACAGCACCTCTAGAAATATCTCCTTGCAATTACTAAGTAATGGGAATTAGGCGATTTGTGAATATGACTGTGTGCTAAACAGCCCACATATTCCTGCCTGGGAAGGAGGTAGGAACACAGCCCGCACTGGCACTCAGCAGCATGCTGTGATTAGTGGGCCCTCGCGGCCACTGGAAAACCATAGAGGCAGTTCTCAACTAATGATGCTAAGGGCAGTCTTGACACCTCTCTTGCAGGGCAAACCTGTAAAGACATTTTTTGCAAAGCTTGTGCAAACCGCACAAAGTACAATGCATGCAAGCATCACCAGTGCTCTCAAACACGGAGGCACCCCCCTGCCTCCAGGCACTGCTGCGTACAGCACGTTTCAGGAACTGCCTCTGCAGTCAAAGGATATTTGTGGCTTTGCCAGGTGAAACAGACAGCTGTACCTCATTGTCATAGTCATCTGTGCAAGACAGTTTCCTCCACGACACTTCAAGGAACAGCCAGAATTACCCACATCCAGCCTCCAAATCAATTGACTCCAAACCTGATGTGCAACTACATAAAAACATCCTTCCCATGTTGAAACAGTCATGTCAGTAAAAATAAATCCTTTAAAAGTCCAATACATCCCTTACAGCAGTGTTTCTCAAGCTTCTCTAATAACCAAAGAGCCAATGAAACTTTGGGGGAAAACAATCCACAGGAAATGCTGTAGCTATCGATCTGTGCCTGTGAGATGGTTTTGCATGCAGCTGGCACATCACAGCTTGCTGCTAACTGCGGGGTGTCACTGTGTATGCCTTTAGGATTGCTTTGATTTTCGCTTCCAAATCCCACTGCTATACAGATCAACTTCCAATGTTTTATGGACCACCTGTGGGCTGTAGACCATTGATTGAATAACACCAATTGCCATGGTTGGTCACTTGAAAACTGAGACCCACAGCTGACACAGAAATAATCCATCTGTTAAAGAAGATGAAACAAGGATGCAATACCAGATTTCGTAGCCCTGGACGTTCAAATATTGATTAACAGTGAACATTGGTAAGAATGGCAGAAATATTTCCTCCTGAGAAACAGCCTCTATTACAACTTGTTGTTGACATGGATTAATTCACAGGAACAAAACGACAAACTAGCGAAGAAAACAAAGCACCTGCATGCCATTTCCCATGCAACACAGTTGCTCTGGGAGGGAATACAGCAATGAAATCTGTGGTTTCTTACAAGCCCTATGAACACAACAAACTGATGATTTACCTGGGAAATTCTGCTTCTGGCATTCTATGGGGCTTATAAATCAAAAAGCTCCATTAGCACCAAATACTGCCACCTTCTCGAAGGCAAAAACTTTTCCCTAGTGCTAGCGGGTGTAAGGTTAACAGCTTGCCACAGGCAGGGCTGCCTCTCGGACCCAGCTTGTTTCACAATGCCTGGCTGCGTGGTGCCCTGCTGTGACACAGACCATGGCACCACAGTAATATTTTATGAGGCTTTTTTTATGAGCCAGCAAAGGCAGGTCCCACTGGCATGAAGAGGTGAGGTAAGAACAGCTGCAGTGGTTCGGAGCAGGGTCCAACCAGCCCAGTACTGCCTCTTTGGCAGCGGCTGTCGACATGGAGGAAGGAGTAAGGATGAGACAAGCATACACAATGCTCTTCCCAATGCTCAGCCCACCTGGTTCATGGGTTATATTGAAGTGGAACAAAATAGAACTCCAGTTTAGATGAAAAAGAAAACTTTCAAAAGAAGTTTAAATCAGAAACCCACCACTGTTACCTGGAATTTGGATGTATGAGTCCCTCAGGAAAAACAACAGATCAAATGAATGGGCTGTTTATACAGTTCTCTCATTCAGAGGGATCCCAACCGCCATTCAAGGGCAGATCAGGAAAATGTCACACAACCACGGTGAAATTTGACAGTTGTTTAATAACTCTGCAGACACACATTCGTTTCGCTACCTCATATATTAATTCAGATCTATGCCAGATCATACCAGTGAGATCTGATGTGCTAAACTTTCTCTAGCACTTTGGCCAAACTCTTAGATGGGTCTCCACCTTTAGACTCACAACTGGAAATAGGATGCAAGAAAAGTGTCTGCTCATGAAAACCTAATCAATTCAAAAGATAGCATCAGACATCAGACGCAGGCCTTTATCTAAGTCTTCCCTGCACGCACACTCTGCACAGGAAATGGCAATTTATTTACAGAGCTGCAGAAGGTGGTTCCCATAATGACTCTACTGAATATATTTTGCTCTCCCACTTTGTTAGGCAGGTAATGGGATGCATTCAAAATGAGTATGCAAGCAGCAACACAGGCACAATCAGCCCTGAACAGTGAGCTGGCAGACCTGAGGTTAACTACCTTCTAGGGAAGATATTTGAAGTAGTATTGAATACCCTCATTTCTGCCAAAGTCACTCTGATGAACTGAGCTGAGGGGGGAAAAAAAAAAAATCAGATTATGAATGGGCAGAGGGCACATAACACAGATGTTAGCAATTTACAACATTTCAACGTTCACTGAAAGAACTACAAGCACAGAAAAGAGCACTCCACCTTCAAATCTCACCCATAATATCGCAGTATGCTGCCTCCAGTGCCTAAAGAAATAAGGATGGAAGCACATTGAATTCAAGCTATCCAGCAGTTTAGTGAAGGAAACAAAGTGAGATAAAAGCAGCTAAGCCTGTCATAAATCCCAAAGCCGCAATACTTAAGAGTAAAACAATGTAATTCACCCTTTTAAACTTTCTTACTAGGATGAGAAAGATCGTGAACTAGGAGTTAGCACTATGATATGGAACATGCTTCCCAGGACCTCCTGAAACATTTGAATGTACGTTCACTTTAAAGAAAACATTAATTTTCAACTAAGAAACAACATGAAAATCTGAGACATGAAGGAGAAAGCATCGTCTAGCTTCTCACATGTTCTAGGTTGAAATAAACTTTTACTCAAGTTTTTGCCTTTTGCCCTCTCCAGAGACAACAGCATTTCAGTTCTGCTCAAGTTTGTATTCTGTGGGATGCAACTCAGGGGGGCTATTGAGAGTGAGTATTAAATCCAGGTTTTGTGGAGGCCAGCGAATGAAATCATGTTATGGTGGTGGTTGTGTGCCTCTGCTTGTATATGTGGAAAGATACTGAATGCCACCATGACAAGGACACAACACAGCCAGAAATGCACCATATGGAAACTCGGCAGCCTCTGATTTTAGTGGGAAGCTACAAGGTTTTTTTTTCACAGAACAATTATACTGCATCGGTGCCTCCTAGCAACACCTTGGGCTTGGACAGGTTTGTGGTGACTTTTTGTAACAACGAAAATTAAAAAATCCATGTAATTTCTGCTGTGAAATGAAAGCAAATGTCAGTTCAGGCAATTCTAGAAACTCCTCCCCTCACCTCAGCCTGGCCCTAAAACACAAAGACATGTAAAAAAAAAAAGAGAGATTACATGAAGATGAAAAAAAGGGAAAAAAATGTGGAAGAACAAAAATACAACTTCAAACTCTAAATGTTCTTTTTACATTTTACCTTTCCTACATACTGTGCATGTCAACAATGAAAAATGTTCCTTTGCTATCCAATGGAAAAAGTCCTGCCCAAAACATCAAGCCAGAACTGTTAATAACTTGTCATGAAGAAACACAGTGAAACAGTTCTTCTGTCATCTCAATCACCCTGTGTCCAGACTGGGAGCTGCTAAAAGCTCCACCTCATTTGGGGGTGTGTTAAGAGCAGCTCTTCAGCACAGAGGTTCATGGCAGGACCTGGCCCCTGGGAGTTGTCCTCTTTCAGCATGTGGCCTTAAAAATCCTCTTGCTACTAAAGCGGGTCAGACAATGGGGAGAAGGAAAGAATGACAAGGAGGACTGCTTGGCTCCTTAAAGTGATGTAATTTAGATCTTTGTTTTCACCTACTGTGCAGCTTCCTTTGGTACACAGACAGCAAACCTCTGCATCATGTTTTCTCACTTCTCTTTCTCAACAAGCAGGTTACATTTTCTTTCAACCTATCTCTAAAAATGAAGGACAGATTTTACTTCAAGTATAACAAAGTTGCCTGCTTTGGAGAGTCAATGGGAGCCTTTTCCACAATTGAAGCAGGTTTTATTTAGTCTGAGCCCAAGAGGAAATGGCTGCCAGTCTGGTCCAGGCACGGGAAGCTGGAAGGCAGGATATGTCCTCTTAGCACATCACTCACCTCTGAGCACCTCTTAGTACTTCATGTCTGTCTTTCCTGTTAACTCATCTTGGTCTTCATGACAAAAGGTAATTGGTCATTTCTGGCTAACAACCTTCTGAGTTGAGTTGCCTCTTTCCAGGCTCATGTTTTCCCTTCCAGGTTGAACACTATGACACTACCTAATCTAAAGCCTATCTTACCTTCAGAAACAGAAGCCTGCATTCTACTTATGTTTCTTTTCTTCTTTCCTAACAGCAGCTACATTCTTCTTTTTGAAACACCCATCCTTGACAAGAACCTCAAAAGCAATGTCCCCTGGCACAGTGTCAGAGCTGCTATTAGGGAGGAGCACGGGAAAAAAGAATACAAGAGGCACCTGTCAAAATTATCCTCCCATAACAAATTATCTGAGGAAGTGACAGCTTCCCTTCCCATTCCTCCACCCCCAATTAGGAAAAAAAAAAAATAAAGTGGTCTATACAAAGAGGTAGTTTAACTTCCCTATACAGCAAGAATTAAAATTAATGTACAGGTTATCAAGCAGGGGTCCTGCTGGCAAATATGCATTACATTTGTTATGTATTGACAGGCTGACTGCTGTGTTTCAGCAACGCAATGTCCACCTGGTTTCCTACGCATTAGTTAGTCACTTCTGAGCTACTGTCAGGTTCTGTATGTAGCAGAGTAGTCCAGGGGAAAGAAGATATAATAATGTGGCAGGGTCCATCTACTTAATCATTTCCATGAATAATCTGCTTAAATGGGAAGGTTATTTGCCTCTGATCTACTCCATTACACTGACTGCATACCCTTCTCTCTGGTTAGTTACTTTCCAAATACAGGAACAAATACTGTTAATAACAGTATTAGCCTCAGATAGATGACTGTCCAGCATAAACCACATCTACATAAGGATGTTGTTTATTATCCTTGTGCTAACAATTAGTAGAACAATTCACAGATTATCCAGATTTTTCCACTACCAAAATACTTTGCAAGAGAAAATGTTTTTTGCACCTGTCAAAATGCTGGGTTTCTTTATTGGAAAGGACAGTCTGATTTTCAAATAGCCTGATTTAGTGTAAATCTGTTTCCAGAGTCTGCCAGACTTAGCAAAGTCTGAGATATTGTATTCACCAGAGACCATTCCCAAGAAGCAGCTTGAGTACAGGGGTCTCTTTAGAAGAAAAGAGTTTACCAAAGGGATAATATATAAGCTACAACACTGAACCTCAAGACTAGAAAATGGTCCCTGTCCCCTTCTATTTACTCATAGAGATGTAGCCCAAGCGTCTTACTCAGCCTGTAGTTGAGCAGGCTCTTCTTCTTCTTCACAGCAATGGTCCAAGTGCAATTTCCCTGCCCTACTGAGACACACTTTGAATACAAATGCATACATATAGTTGCATTTCAGTGATGGAGAATTGATCCCCATCTTTAGTTTTTAGAATCGACTGTCTTTGAAGCACTTGGAGGTGAAGCTGTTATCGCTGTTATTATTATCACTGCTACATAAATTAATAATAATGGAAGCAAGAACCAGCAAAATTAAACACATAAATTACAAGTCTAAGCTAAAAGTCGGCAGCTAATTCCTGTTTCTGCTCAGCCTCCTGCACTTCATCTTAAAGGCAATCCTACATATAGATAGTATTTTAAGCTATATCACTGCAAAGGATAAATATTTCCCCAGTACCTTGACTAGATTAACCTTAGCCAACAGACTGAAACTGCTCTTTCCACTGCCAACATTAATCATAGATTTCAGCTGTTCTTCTGCATAAATCTCATGAAGACCTTCATGTTTTACATTAAATTAGTGGGATTAACAACACAGCAAATGTGTTTATGTCTGGCCAGGTTGGGGAACTCTGGGCACCTTCCCTGTATTTAGCTTCATCAAAGTGCGTTTAAATAGCTAGCGCGGTACACTTGGTATCTCTCTGCTTATAATTTGCCAGACGGATCCAGCAAGATGACACCAGAGGGGTGTTAGTTATTCCATGCAACAGTGACCTCAGATGAATATTGTGCTTCGTTATCTTACATTATTTCCCTGTTAGGAAGTTTGATGGCATTTTCATTTGGATCAGTAAAGTAATATCCTGTGAAAGAGGATAAATAGGTAGACTTGATTTTCTCCAGTGTTTTATAACGCACTGAAATGCACATGCATACACACATATTTTTTGATATAAACAGCCTTCTGTATTTCTTTTTTCTCCTTTGAATAGGAGAAAGCTCACATCCTAGCCAAGATAACAACAGTTAACATCACAAAAGGTCACTGTAGACTGACCCCACTGTGCTGTTTGCCTTACTCAAGATAATTTCTCAGGAGCGTCATCATAAAGGACGCAAATATGAGTTTACAAATAATACTAATAATAGTGATTGTTTCTAAGGTTTGCTATGCTCTACTTAGAAAAACACCATGCAATTGCAAATTAGAAAAAAAATATATCTTTTTGCCATATATATTTCTCTAGAATTTTTCAACCATGCCTTGTCAAAATGCTAATTCTCCTGTGTCAATACACTGTGAGTATTGGTATATACCCTGTAACAGTATAAATCATTACTGCACTCTTCTGAGCAATGAAACCATGCTCATGTACCTCAGCCATAGTCTTGGCCTAGTGAGTTGCATAAACTTCTCTCTTACCACAGGAGGGTTAAACCTAACTGACATAGCTTCCTCCTAGAATACCATTTTTATAATGTTTGCAGCATCTACATTTGAGTCTTGTCATTCCACTTTCACCTTGGGGTCCATCAATGGACCACATTAACGTAATCTCCAGGACAC
Source organism: Athene cunicularia (assembly GCF_003259725.1). Classification (NCBI taxonomy): domain Eukaryota; kingdom Metazoa; phylum Chordata; class Aves; order Strigiformes; family Strigidae; genus Athene; species Athene cunicularia. Next base: position 23,248,595 of record NW_020799107.1, read on the forward strand.
TAAAGCAACTTAAACCACTTTTCTTCCTCCTGAAAAAGGGTAAGATGAGCTTTTGCAACACCTCTGCAGGCATATGTGCAATGTCTTCTGAATGCATATTGGCCCATTAAGTTTCAACCACACCAAACATCCTCAGCAGTAGGCTCTGAAGATCATGATGTTCTCTAATCTACAGCAAAAAAAAAAAGGTAACATTCTGTTAGCGATGCAAGGAGGAGGTGGCCTGGAATTCTGATTCTGAAGTGTAAATTTTGCTTGTATATGCAAAAGGCCTGTAACTTGTTATGGTAGGACATTAAGAGAAGTCATGATACATTTGGGAGGTCCAAGATCACAGAGGGCCATAAATAAAAAGTGTTCCATAAAGTTATTTTGGAAATGGAAAGAGGATGGGAATTGCTCAGTGAGTTGGAAATGTCAGGACTTGTAAAAAACATATTTGAAAATGAGCATAAACACCACCTTGCTGAACATAAGCAAAGGAATGTGAAAATTGTTTCTTACAACAAGAGGATTTTCTATGTAACAGAGGTTTCTGTAAATATGTAAACCAGGTTGCATTATTCTGGACTGTTCCTAGGACCTTCAATAAGAGCTGTGTTCTTTCCCCTTCCCCAAGGAGAATGATCTTAGAGAAACTACGTCTTCTCATACTCTAACAGTAAGATATTTGATGCTGATTTCCACAAAAAAGTCACCAGTTTTAAGCAGTTGTAATGGATTGCCCATAGGAAGGCAAACAAAGACTGCTAATTGTCATCCTCTGCTGTACACACCTCCATTCAAGAAAGGAACAGCAAAGATGAGGTGTGGAAATAGACTGGATATTAGGAAGCATTTCTTTACAGAATGGGTTGCTGGGCATTGGAATGGGCTGCCCAGGGAGGTGGTGGAGTCCCCATCCCTGGAGGGGTTTAAGAGTAAGGTTGACATAGCGCTGAGGGATCTGGTGTAGCTGGGAACTGTCAGTGTTAGGTTAATGGTTGGACTGGATGATCTTCAAGGCCTTTTCCAACCTAGATGATTCTGTGATTCTGTGAAATATTCCTAAGCCTTGCACTCAGTGGCACTAGTTCAGGAGCCTCTCACACCATTTTAGAGATGGAAGAATATTAAGAAAATTAGTTTATTTCTGTATGGACCTGCAGCCCAAAATGTACCTTAATGGATACTTTCAAAGGAATCAAATCAGCTTAGGTGAAGGGCAAAGGTTTAAGTGAAGTGAAAAGTAGAATTATGTTTTAAAATACCATGTCAATAATTTCAATATAATGACTCTTAATATTAATTGGATAGTTTGCTTTCCCAGAGTGTTCTTTTTCCACATTTCTTATAAGCTGCCCTTTCTCCTTTGCCTTCCATACATTTTTTCCCTAAATCATAGCCAGGCAAACACTTAAAAACTAGAAACCTTAGGAGTCTCTCCAATGGTACCAATCTTTCCCATTTCAATATGAAAAGCAAGATGGGGAGAGGGGATATAATAAAATAACATTTTTAAAATCAATAGCTGCTTAACAAGCCCTTCTCCTGAGGTGTGAAATCTAGCACACAGGGCTCTCTTACTCTTTTTGATCTCCTGATCATAGGTGAAAGAAAGGACCTAGGACTTGGATCAATGGAAGAGCTTGCCTTTAGAACAAGGAATAGAAACACCTTTTTGATTTGTTTTGGTTTTTTTCCCTGAAAACAGTATGAGTAGCTACATCTTGAAAAGTAACAAAATAAATAAGTGTTTTAGACAATGCAACCCACAGAGAAGAAAATTAACCTACTACAGGATTTCCTTTCAAAACTTCTGCATACTGCGAGACCTGCATAATAAACTTCATTAGGACATTATGTTCATTATTCAGTCTTCAGCAAAGATGAGCTCATTTTCTGCCAAACAGAAAAAGAGAGTGCAAATATACAAATTTATCTTCTAATAAAGGAGGACACTGATATGTCCTCTACTGCATCTGCATCAATACTGAAGTCTTATGCACATTTGAACTCCTCAGGTTTCTGCAGTATAGCATTAATGAACACCTGAACTGGTATCCATGCTGAGAAAACACAGCATTAAGACAACAGTTATTTAAAACACCACTAGAACAACACATTATGACTAAAAGAATATGCAGCAATTCTGCAGGCTCCCAGATCTTTTATTATATGACATCCTTGGTGGGACTCAGATTAGCATTCTCAGAGAGTCCTATTGCCCTCTATGTCGGTGTTCATATGAGTCATTAAGGAATGAACAGAGAATTTCTTACCCTTGATTACAGCACAGGACAGAAAGGGACAACATGCGCACATCTTAATCAGCAAAGCATGGTCTCAGGAAGTCAAGTCCCATTTAAGCAAAGCATGTCAATACAGTTCTCTGCGGTTACGTCAAATGTACACGTGCTAATTCTGGAAGTCTAACCAACCTGAGTGAAAGACTTGCTTATTTGAAAATACATCCTAGCAGACATATCAGGAGTGGAAAGCAGGCACTGGGAGGAGGCAGTACAGTTGAAGGGTAGAAATTACATAAGGATGGAGTGGGAAGTACTGGTAAAAGAAAGGTTAGAACCAATAGGGACAATGAGTTACTATTGATCATCCTAGTATTTATGCGGATTGAAATTCTTCTACATTAGTGTTAGATCTGGGTTATCAAGAACATGACCAGGTGATGTTACCATTTCACATGACAGTAGATAAGGCAGTAAAAAAGATCCATGAGTAGAGAAAACACCTTTGAATAGAGAGGGTAGCTGTCATAATGATTTAAACCCCTAATTTTAGAAAACAGAAGTGTGCAGTTGCTGGAGTTGGTAGGCAAGGTACCTAACACACAAACACAATGCTTGCTTTAGACTGAAGCAGCACTCAGGATGAACGCAGTGCTATGGAGGACCTACTCTGCAACACTGGTCACACCACACTGAAATTCAACACACTCAAGTGCAGAGCAACACATACACACAAAGACACTCCTTTAAAGCAGAGCTTAATTTCAAAAAGGAGAAATACATAAAAATTAGGACTTACTAGATAGAAATTAAAAGTAACAAAAGGATAAATTATTTTAGGCACTTTAGATGTATCATAAAGTCATCATATTAGAGATTCAAAATAAATCCACACCACTTATTCGGAAAACAGATTTCCTAAAAAAAAAAAATAATAATCTGGTAAAACAAGAGACTAAAAGAAGCTATTTTAAGTAGGAAGACTTCCTTCTAAATTAGTCACAATTAAATTATACCAATGGAAATCAGGATCAGCTCTGTAATACAGAATACCAGCATAACATAAAAATGTAAAGAGAGAGAAATCACTAGATATAAGGCATAAAAACGAGCAATAAAAACCTTTTAAAATATGTGATACGAAAAAAGCCTGAAAGTCTGCAAAACAGACTTAAAGAAGACAAGACAACAGCTGAGATGTTAAATAAGTTGTTTGCATCAGAGCTGAGTAGGACGTAGTTTAAGGTAATTCCAACTCTGAACTCTTTCTTTTGAGGGAATGGGTGAGAAAAAGCATTTTAAATTGAAGTACTGAATTAACATATAAAATGAACAGAAGCAATCCACTAAGCTCTGTTAATATTCTTCTACAAGGAAATTCAATATAAAATTGCTCAACTATTACCTGTGGTGTCTATAAATACTATCAAGGAAATTGACTTCATTAACAGAGAACCAGAAGGTGGCAAATGCAGCACCACTTTTTTTAAAGGGCTTTAAGAGAGGCCTGGGTACCCACATACAAATAAATCCATACATCAGTAGAAATTATTTTTAAAAAATCAGAATAAGCAAACATGCAGATCATTATATAATGTCTAAAACACATCTGGTTTTTTTTTCAGAGGAAAGACAGACCTCACAAATGTATTGGAATTCTTCAAGGGAATCAGTTTATGTATTGATAATGATGGCATAAAGTGATACTATGTGCTTGCACTTTCATCAAGTTTTTGTTGAAAATCACTGTAAGAAAAGGCAAACAAACCAATCTGATATATGATAAAAGGGAATGTGTCTTCACAGGTTAGCAATTTATTAGAGAATAGGAAAGAAAGGTTGGGAAGAAAATTATCAGTGGATACTAGGTGGATGTAGTCTAAACTATGCTATTTTTTGACTTTGTAAATGCCATATCAAGGAAAACCCAGAATATAGAGAACTGACACAACTTTATGATAACATGAAATTTGGTGGCTTTTAAAAATACTGACTGTGAAAAGCTGCACAAGTATATGATGATACGGAATGATCAGGCAGTAAAATGGAAAATTAGTACCATCAGCAAATGTAAAGTACCACAGCACACAGACAAAATCATCCCCACCACACACCCTCTTCTGAAATAGGCTATAAATCCACTACTGTCATTCAGGAATCCTGAAGCCTTGGAACCTGCTGGATGCAAGCACCACTTCTGGACTCAAACATGGCCAAGAACTCAAAGAAGTTATTAGGAATTACTAGAAAAAGTAGAGAACAAGCCAACCAGAAAGCATGTAAATTCCATTATATATTAAACAGCTCAGTGATCACAACTTAAAAACTGAGAGGTTTTTGTCTCCCCATCTGATAAAGTTATACTTGAATTGGAAAAAATATGGAAAACAGCAGAATATAGGGCCAATGGTATAAAACATCTTTAGAATGTGGAAAGATTAAACAGACTTGGATTTTTCAACCTGAACAACCGATGTCCAAAGTAGGATACATCACAGATCTCTAAAATAACAAATGACAGATATAGGAGGAGATTGAGGAAGCATTATTCATGTTTACTAGCACACAAAATCTAAACAACTAACATAATTTTCAGATAATTTATGGACACAACAGCTTTTGTTTTATTAGGGATTTGACATTTTTTCTAGTCAGATTTTTAGGTCTGTCTATATGAAGTGTCAAACAGATTGCTAAATTTTCCTGATCTCTTTAACAATGCTCTAAAGAAAAAGACAACCACAGAAAATATAAAACTAATAACACACGTAAGCTTTTAGATAAAGATGGGTATACTGAGATACATAATTAGTCAGTGTCACAGAGCGTTTCCTGACAAAAGACTTGAAAAACCTCTACTCCCTTTCCCCCAGTGAAAAGGATTAAGAAAATTTCTTATTTGGAGCTGGTGACATTTCATAGGAAATTGTGCATTAAAAAAACACAAACAAACAACAAACTAATTTGATTTCTGGACTACTTATTCATTGGCTTATTTTCCAACAACTATACTGTACAGAAGAAATCTGGAAAACAATAAAAATTTGATTTCAAAGTTTCTCTTTGAAAAATGTCACTGAAAATGTTCCTTCCCCTTGAACAAAAACACAGTAGTGACACAGGTAATCTTTCAAAAGGAAAATTTCTCCATCATTTGAATAATCAGAACCTGGGATCATAACTGCAAAGTTTTTGGAAATCAAATACAGACTGTGCACCTCAAACCCACTGGTTTCCTTCCACTCCTTTCTCGCTGACCATCCTCACAAACTGTATCACACTTACAAAGCACCAGTATCCACATGGGCATCCACACTACTGAATAAAACAGCTTATGACATCCTAATTTCCCTAAATATATTCATTGCTTCAAGTGGGCATTTCTGCCTCAAATCCATCCAGAATTGAAGTATTACAGAACTGAGTACAAAAATATTACTTGAATATTTTTGCATGGGTCTTGCAAAGAAATTTTGTGTTTTCACTAGTTCTGAAGGTTTTAGGATGCTCTCCCAAGAAGCAGTACAGGGCAGACACATCAACCATCTCCCTGTGTTGGCTTACTAGGCAGGCAGCTGCTCACTGCTACAGGGACATTTGTACCATAATGGTACATTGAAAAGACATGGTTTATGCCTAAGGTTACCCTTGGCATTAGTTTTCACCACAATTAGGTCAAATATCACAAAGTATACACTTCCTATCATAAGCACCTAAGGAATGATCAAGATCATGCTGAATAAAAACTTCTCCAAGCATCTTCAGGTGTTGCATATGGCAAGTTCTAAGCCTGGTGCTTAGGACAACATGTGAGCTGATACGTGCCCCAATCTAAACAAAGCAAATGAGAGCACACAGCCAGGGAGAACTACCCGTGAGCTCTGCCATGTCAAAAAGAAAATTAAATTGAGCTGGAAGGACTCTGGATCCCATTGACTATCAGATATTACAAATACCTTTGGTTGTCAGACTAACCTGATGAGTGCCCTAGAGATCTCATTCATTATGTATTAATTTCTGTTGTATTACTTTTGTGAGCTTTGTTAAACTATTCGTCTCCCAAACTACCATAAAAAATAAGAGATTGCTGGCCTCCTAGAGAAATAGAAAACCTGGAAGTTTTGCCAGCTGAGTTGGACGTGTCTTTAAAGGAGAGACACTACCATGTGTTAAGTTTTGGTTTAGCACTCCATTTCCTGATTCCTTACAAACCCTGACCTCAAATCAAAGATTCAAACCATCCAAATTTACCACTCATACAATCTAAAAATCTAAACTAGATTGAAGAGGGGAGAGCAATCAATCTTGTTAATTACCTCAATCAATTAAAACAGATTTCTGTTATTTCAAGCAGGGATGTGTGTTTGGGTTTTTTTTGTTGTGTTTTTTTTTTGTTTTGTTTTGTTTTTTTTTTTTTTAACTCGGAAGTAAAATATTTTAGTTATGTGAAACATTATAAAATCCTCAATCTTCTATTAGATGAACTTCACATCTGTAAATGAAAAAAAAAAAAATTATGCCTATATAATCAAAAAGGATTGACAGGTGGAAGAGTCAAATAAAAAAGGCAAGGCAATAAGAATGTTTAGACTTCTGATTCATATGATTCCATATGTCCTCCTAGGCTCTTTTATGACATTGTCTTCATTTCCAAAGCTTTGTTTGACTAACACACATTCAGTCCACCACTTGTGTAAGCAAATAATTCTGCACATTGGCCCAAGAAACTGGAAGGGGCTGTAGCATGACCTACTGTTTACTTGTCAGGTTGATAATATATTGGTTTTCAAATAGCCACTTGGACTCCTGCGAAAGGCTAACAGCAATATAAACAAAGCCAGATGGCACTGTTTTGACATACGTAAAATCTTGATTCTGCCATCGGAGTGATGTGAGAAATCTCTAGCTTTCCACTATCCAACTAAATAAAAATATTCTGTTTTTAATACTTAGGCAGATGTGTGCACAGCTATCACCAGGGAGATCTCCAGGGCATTTTAAACTCTCTCCAAACATCTGGAAATCTTTAAGTTTAGGATGTTTTAAACAACTGGCATGAATCTCTAGGAAAGCATACTGGGGAAGAGAAGGTTTCAGAATAAAGGGATATGCACCAAAAACCTGGCTTCTTCCCGTTGCTAATTTTGTAGTGTGCTTCTGTTCTCTCAGGCAAAACATCACTAAACACTCCTAACAGCCAACTGCAGCACTGGCAGTACCTGCCTGAGCCCGATGGGTTGAGACTGCTTTGAATCACCTAATCCTATGCCCGTTTTTTTTTTTTTTTTTTCCTACTGTGTTGATTTTACAGGGCAGTTTAATGAAATCTACAGGTATTTGAATCAGCAAAGCAAAATGACTTTCAAATCATTTCTGAAGAGTTTTCCCTGCCCTACTAATGTCATCTTAGTAAAATCCCTATTAGCTACTGAACTGTGCTTGGATGTTTGCACCTCTCATTCACGGGAGTGACCCTTGGGACTTCACACTATCAAAGCCACTCTTCTGCTTCCTGGGGCATCTCACGTCTCCTTGGTACAATGATCTGACATTTAGAGTCCTCAAATTCCAGGCTTTTTGGGACAGACCCTCACCCAGGAACATGGTTTGTAGCAGCATGTGCAAATAAACACATTTTTGCATCCCCTTTCTGAGAACTCACATAATCGCTAGTGATGAAGGACATGCAACTATTAGGATCATTGACATTAAATCTTAATCACTCCTTTCTTCTACTCTGGTCGAAATATCATCTAGTCCCAGAAGCCGTTAATAATACAACACTACAAACTGATTTGTGTCTGTAATATTTCCTCAATGCATGACGGGAAGAATGTGTTTAATTGAATTATATAAATGGGAAGCATTTTTCATTTGTTCAAGTTTTTTGTGTGTTTGTTTGCGCTTGTTAGTTTTAAATATTGGATGAAGGAAACAAATTAAGCAAGAAGAAAATGAAGTAAGAAAATATTGACACTGGAAAAAAATACCACATTCCTAGAAATTCAGCCATTTATCCCAGATGATATGAGAGCACACTGATAAGTGTTTCACTAGAATACAGAAACTCCAAACCAAAAGTCAAATTACAGTCCACACCGACAAGACAAAAGCTTGACTGCAGACAATTCTCATTCCTATTGCTATAATGGGTCACTGGACCAAAGAGAAATTTGCCCAACATGAAGACAGAATCTTGTAGAAGGTAAAAAAAACAACCAACCAATCAACCAACCCACCAACCCACCCACCCGAAAAAACCCACAACCAACTTATTTAAATAAAAATCAAAACCAAAGCATATTTTTAAACATCTAGAGAGGAACAAAATTCAAAACTAAACGTTTTGGAAGTTGAGAAAGTCTAAATAATATCTCTGATCAGGTTCCTCACCTCCAAAAGCAGAAGGACTGAGCAGCGGAGGAAGGACCTGCAGTTTGCCTCAAATCCCAACCCCAGTGAAAGCTAACAGGTAGCATCTCTTTATGTCAGCCTATCAGTGGTAAATTTTAATCACCTACAGTCTGAACACAGGGTTACAGCAAGAGGAAAGTTTAGGAAAAAAAGTTCTATAGTGTCCACTTCTCCTTGAGACCTGTGTTTGCTATTTACACTTGCCTGCCACTTAGTGCGTCATTAGTAGCAATTGTTTCTAGAACAAAGGTACACAACCCATTTCTGCTGAAGTTACTGATGAGGGTACTTGGAAATGATTGTAGGAGTTTTGCAACTCCACTGAAACTAGAAGGTGAATACTGAAATAGGTCTTACCATACACAGAGCAGAGACATTCTCTGTCTCTGTGTAGCTTAAAAGTCTCACCAACACCTTGAGATTTGAAGTAACACAATATCAGGAATTGAAATTGATATTCTCTGATTTTAAGAAGAAATTATACATTGCATGAACCTTAATAAAAAGCCTCAGTCAGCAGCTATCATGACTCCTTCCAGACAAAGATATCACAGTGACAATATCTTGTTTCTTAAATGTGCTACTGTCAGTAACTGCCCCACTATGAACTCATCAAAAAATAATTAATGTCAACTTGGAACTATGAGCTTATTGTCCTTTTTAGGCTATTGTAACTACCTTTTAATTCCTTTCTGTGCTTTGCTGTGTTGCCTAGATATGGAAGGAGAATAGGATTCTCTTATCTATTTCAAGAGCTCCTAGAGGGACAGCCATTTCTTGTATGACAAACTGCACTGTATTCTCAACAGGAACGACAGCATAATAATGTAAAGGATCAGCAGCTTGCCCCTGATCTCAGTCTCATAAATAACCTTCTGAATGCTTGCTTGGAGGGATATGGATCTAGCAGGGTCCATATGAAACATGGCCCAGACTAAACAAATCCCAGTTCTGGGGGAGGGAGAGTGTAGTTGGCATCAAAGCTCTAAAATTCCTAGCTGTGCAAAACTCTCCTAACCTATACTGAGGAATCAAAAACCTATACTGAAGAGTAAAAGTCTGCCCTGCTGACTATCTGCAATGTTATTTTAAATCACTGAAAATTCTGCCCATCCGACTCTCTGCTGATGTCTGATGGCCATTATCAAATGCTGGAATTACAAAAGCCCTTTCATAGGTGCTTGCAGCAACTGCTGGTAAGGCTGTTTATGCATCTACTATACCACTGACTTGTCTTGATTATGCTGAATCAGAGTTCTCCAGCAGCTCCTCCTGAAGGCTCTGCCAGTCCTTGGCCTTCAGCCTGTTCGCTGCAGGAGGCCGCTGCAACCAACTTGGATTTGCAAAGCAAGATGGGATGAGGAGGAGCAAGGGACTCTTCAGCCACAAGCAGTGGAAAAACATCGCTACCAATGCACAAAGCCGACTCACATCTCAAGGTTTATGTAACTCTCACAGAGCCACGCTACAACTGCTACAATATGTACCCAATGTCAACTTCTGAGAACAAGATTAAAGAATATCATTACAATTATTCTCAGCAATACATTGTTTCATCACCGAAATTCTGCTCATTACACTAGGACATATTTTAATTCACATTTGAGTTTTGGTTTGGCACTGTTATGAACAGAAGACACTGTTGTAATCATGATTCTTGATGGTTTGTGTGTGTGTGTGTGTGTGTGTGTGTGTGTGTGTGTATATGCAAAATAAAAACTGGTTTCACTCACACCTAAACGCTTGTGCCTTCCACTTCATGATTCAGAACTGTATTTCTTCCGTCACAATCACTATGTTTTGGGTGGATGTAGTTGTTAAAGTAACATGCAATTTAAGAAATGGTACAGTAGCAAAGTAGCTTCCTATTAAAACAATTCACCCTGCAGATAATAATAACGATGCTCTTGGAGTCTATTTTTAGAAAAGCAGCAATACTGCTGAAATTGGCTTTAGTGGTGAATAGGTGTATGAAAATGCATTCAGGTAGGCAGAAGAGATGGACAGCAAATATTTTTAAAAAATAGGACAGCCTAAACTTCGTAATGCGCAGAAAGGCATACAGCAAGTATGAGTTTTTCCACAATTGCTTTATCCTCCACTGTCCCTTGAAATAGTGTACAAGAAAATGTCTCTAATTCATTGCAGTAATGTGACACTTTACACTGAACAACAACTAAAGCAGAAAGATTGTCTCAGGCTATGATCTAGCACCAAAATTTCCAAGACAGCTCTGTGCTCATTTCACCTGTCCCACACGCTTCATGCTTATGACCCCGGTATCTATATTTTTGAATCTGGAGTCTCGATTTTTTGTGTTTCAGTGCTCAGTGTATCTTAAAAGTAACTCTCTTTTGTCCTTAATGACTTGCCAAGTCTGCATAATGCTCAGCAATGAATACAAAAACATGAATTAGATTTAATATTATTACAGGTAGTCAAGAAATCATATTCCCTCTCACAAGTCATCTCCACTCACAGCCTAGGCTGTGCTGTACAAGTCCTGAGGTACCCACAGAAATTATGTCCCTTACATGCCATTGAACTACTTCTCATTCTGACACTACAATGACTCAACTTCAGCTCATCCCGGTCACACAGGAGGAGAGCTAATTCAGCATTCCTGTGCAGTGTCCTTCCAAATGAACCCCACAAAGTGACATGTTTGGCTATTGCATCTCTAGCCAAGTTCAAGCCATTATGATCCCACTGAAGTCAGGGACAAAGCACGTGAACCCTCCAGTGTTCACTGAATTGAAGAAATTTGGCTGTGTGTCTCTCAAAATCATCATGTTATTCCTATCAAATAGCATTGTGTCTTCTCTCTTTTTTTCTAAAATGAAAATGAATAAATACATGATTTCCACTGTCAGTGAGAAAAAGCATTTTGTAACAGATTCCATATATGACTAACTGGCATTTGCCAGTTACAATGCAATATACAACCAGACTGCAATATTTCAGAACTAGCCATTACAGGTATTTAGCAGGTTAAAAGCTAGGACAAAAATTCTCCAGTCTGTAGTTTAACGTACCTGGGTTACTCAGGCTAGGCACAGTCTCTCTGGTGACATCTGAAGTGCACTTACCAAGCTCCTTGGTCCATGTAAATACCTTGGCCTTGCCTCAAAATGCTGTACTGACTGCTAACCCATCTTTCCCCTACTTCTGCATCCCACTTTCCATGACAAAGAAATTTAAGTGCATAAACTGTAAAGAATTTCTGGCGTGGTCCAGATCCAACTCCCTGGATTAAACAACACTGCACACTAGGACCCAAAAAGCAACATATTCTTTTTTTACCGCTTAATCCAGACAGTCCCTGGGTCCTGGCTCTGTATCTGTCGTAATAATACCTTGTCAAGTCTTTTTCACCTACTTCTCTTTTGCAGAGATCCACTCACTTGATGGATGTTTGTGGTGCATGGCAGAACACAGCTCTAAATTTAGCTAAAAACTCTTTATATACTTCTGTAAAAATGCTATAAAGTAATACTAATGTAAAAACATATTCTCTTTCTCTCTCTCACTAGAAAACTATTATCCACAGTCCACCAAGCAATTACCACTAATTGTAGGCGTGAAGAAACTGGAGATCACTGAAAAGTGCTAAAAATTGAAGAAAAATTCTGTCATTAAATGCATAAATGGTTTCCAAGGTGTATAGAAATTGTAATAGCTAAACAGTAGAGGAAATGATGGATAAAGAAGTTGTAACAATACTAACTTTAAGAATATAAACAGCTTGTAAAAGGAAATTAATGGACTGAACATATTTTTATGTGCGCCGCCCCCCCCCCCCCCCCCC